>NW_028274807.1:51505099-52105515 GCF_037043125.1 Eumetopias jubatus
GTTGATGTGGTATATATATACAATGGAATATTTTGCAGCCATCAAAAGGAATGAAATCTTGCCATTTGCAATGATGTGGATGGAACTGGAGGTATTATGCTGAGCAAAATAAGTCAATCAGAGAAAGACATGTATCATATGACCTCACTGATAAGAGGAATTCTTAATCTCAGGAAACAAACTGAGGGTTGCTGGAGTGGTGGGGGGTGGGAAGGATGGGGTGGCTGGGTGATAGACATTGGGGAGGGTATGTGCTATGTTGAGCGCTGTGACTTGTGTAAGACTGTTGAATCACAGACCTGTATGTCTGAAACAAATAATACATTATATATTAAAAAAGGAAGAAGAAGATAGCAGGAAGGGAAAAATGAAAGGGCGGAAAATCAGAGGGGGACATGAACCATGAGAGACTATGGACTCTGAGAAACAAACTGAGGGTTCTAGAGGGGAGGGGGTGGGGGGATGGGTTAGCCTGGTGATGGGTATTAAAGAGGGCATGTACTGAATGGAGCATGGGTGTTATACGCAACCAATGAATCATGAAACACTACATCAAAAACTAATGATGTAATGTATGGTGATTAACATAACATAATAAAAAAAAGTAAAAAAAAACAAACAACTAATGATGTATTGTATAGTGACTAACATAACATAATAAAATAAAATAAAATTAAATTAAATTAAATTAAAAAAGATATAAGTTGAAATTTCAACTCTATCATTGTGTTCAAATCCAAGATCCAACATTGACTAGCTGTAAGGAAATAATTCAACCTCCTTGTAAATGCAATTATCTATAATGCAGAGCTTATAATATTTTTCTAATTGTGTCATCATAATTACCAATGTGATTTTATATCTATCAATCAATCAGTTTTCTTAAACAAAAATTTTTATTATTTCATGTTAGAAAATGGTTAACTAAGTGAACACTTTAACTTCAATATTTCCATAATTTTACTACATTATTTAGCTTCTGGCCAATTAATCTGCTATAAGAGATGTAACCATTAGATCTCCTGCTTAGATGTAAAAAGCTGCATAGAATGTTGCTCTTACCTCAACAATGGAAAAAAAGTTGGAAAAAAAACACAAAATCACAATTTCCTTAATCTATCAGAGACCAAATATCACGAGGCACCCATTAAACAGATAAATTCCAAAGAGGGACAAGTTTCTCTAATGGAAAACAGGGTGCAAAAACTCTTACCTGTGGCAGAGCACAGGATAAAGAGACACCAGCCACCAAGTAAACAGGTAAGCCAAAACAGCTAACATTTTATTTAACTGCCAAAGCCCAGGTGTAGACAAGTTTGAAAAAACTGAGTCCTGCACATAAGGGAAGTCTCCATTCATTTGCAAAACTTTGTTATAGGTCTCTACCAGGTGATACAAAAAAGATTAGGGGTAGGACACAAGCCAAGAGTGAGTGATACAAGTATAAAGAGATAACTGGAGCTTGGAAGGTATAGTAATTAAACACTGACTATTTCTCTAGACTTTTCTCTCCTATGAAGCTATCAGCTTTCAGCCTATTGATGTAGGGCAGCAAAGTCTGTCACATCCAAAGCACAGGGAAAGACTCCATGGCTGGGGAAAGAATAGAAAAATAAACTCTTGACAAGTAGAAGGAAACCATCTTGGGCCTAGGATCCTATATTGATATCAAACAGTGATCTATTATTGCTAGCTGAAGGAAAGGAAACTTCCATCAAAATGAACAACGAATGTAAGACAGTGTTGGATTGTCATGGAAATGAAGTGCTGGAATGCTGAGAAAACCATGTTGCCAAAGCCTCCATCAGCATGAGACTGAATAAAGAGAAAGAGAGAACTCTGCTGCAAAGATAATGCTAGTGCACAGCAACAAGCAACAGTAATTTACTGTGGGGGATGGGGCAAGAACATGGAGGGAGCCTGCCAGCTGTGGCACAGGATTGCGCAGAGCTGAGAATGGAATACTTATACTGAGAAAACTCATCCAACAATACAACCCAAGCCTTCAGAGCAAGACAGGAGCAGCCCATATTGAAGAAAATTGAAACAGGTGGTACACTAAAGCTAATCACTGCAAACATAAAACGCCTATTTATCTCAACTCCTGACTAGATTCACCTAACCCCATACCTATCAACTTAACAGAAAAAGGGGCATGACTTTTCCAGGCATAAAATGCATTGACTTCCACTCTGTCTATTCTAACATGATATCTGACATTCAATCAATGATTGTAAGACACAAATAAAAAGCAAACAAAAAAATTATACATACATATGTAAATGCATACATATTTTATAAAAAACTTTATGAAAATATTGCTTATACATATATGAGATATATACTATATATAATAAGCTGAACCAGAATAAGAAATGACCATATGTTGTAACTCTCTGAGAAAGATTCCAAAATAACTACTAATTTTTTTAATCTACTGCAAAAACAAGAGACACATGCATTCACAGATGTAGAATTTCAACAGAGTGGAAATGATATGAGTCAAGTGCAAATGCTGACAAAAAAATTTAGATACACAGAAGAATTCATTTGGCTGGCTCATAAGTAGATTTAAGACAGTTAATAAAAGAATTACTGAACTTAAAGATAGATCAATAGAAATTATTCAAACTGAAACAAAAAGGAAAAAGAAAGAGGAGAAAAGGGCAAAGAGATTATCCAGGAACTGTGGAAAATTTCAAATGGTGTAACATAGGTATAATTGAGTTCCAGAAGAAGCGGAAAGAGAATGAAGTAGAGGAAATATGTGAAAATAATGAAAGGCTAAATGAAATATTTGAGAATCCTACTTTGGATAAACACACACACACACACACACACACACACACACACACACACACACCACGAAAAATCTTAAAGGCAGGTAGAAGGGCTAAATACATATTATATACAGTGGACCAAAGATTTGTATAACAGCAAACTTCTGTCAAGAATTATGCAAGTCAGAAGACAAATGAGTAATATCTCCAAAGTACTTAAAGTAAAAGACTGTCATCCCAGAATCATATACCCAATGAAAATATGTTTCAAAATGAAGATAAATGAAGACTTTTTTAGACCAAAAAAAGTTGAGAGAAGTCATTTCCAGCAGACTTATACTATGAGAAATGTCAAAGGAAGTTCTTCAAACAGAGAAATATGATACTAGACCAAAAGTTGTTTGAGGTCCACACATAGTAGAAAAATCAAAGTAAGTTTAATTTTTTTTTACCCACTCTAAGAGATAATTTACAATCTAAAGTGTAACTAATGAAAACATACTGTGGGGCTTATAACATGTATAAATGAAATGTATGAAAACAATACAAAGATATGAGGAAGGAATTAGAAATACTGTACATTTCTTATATGTAAAGTGGTATCCTATTACAAGAAGGTTATCTGTGATATATTGAAGATATATATGGTCAATCTTAGGATAATTGCTAACAATTTATCAAGAGGTACACCAATAAGAAAAAGAATCATAAAAATGCAAAATTAATTCAAAGCAGGGAGAAAATTGTACCCAAAAAGATGAGACAAATAGCAAATAGCAAAATATTAAATTTAAATCCAACTATATATTGATATGTTGAATATAATCAAGCAAAATAAAATCATATTTGATTAAAAATCAAAACTAAATGCTGCTTATAAGAAACTCACTTTAAATCTGAAAATATAAATAGGTTAAAGGTATGGTGATAAAAAACATAAAATATTGAAAAATTGCCATGCAATCAACATGGAAAAAGTGAAGTGGCTATATTAATGTCAAACAAAACTGACTTCAGAACAAGGAAAGGATTAAAAAAAAAAAGAACATGGAAAGGATAAAGGAAAATGATAAAGGGAACAATTCACTGAGAAAATATAACAATCCTACATATGAATGATTAAATGAATGAATGACTCAATCAATCAATCAATCAAATAAAAGAGCTTCAAAACGCATGAAGTAAAACAGAACTGAAATAGGAAAAAAGAGAAATGCACAATTATAGAGACAACAATAGCTCTCCTCCACTAATTGATTAAACAAATAAACTGAAAATCAGTAAGGATTTAGAAGACCTAAACAACACTAACACCAATTTGCCCAAAAATTTACAAAAGAGTTACAATACATAAATCAGTAGTGGAGATAAAATAGAATGATTAAAAACAGTACAAAAGAATGGAGAAAAAAATAACTAGAACAGATAGGATGAAGAGAAAATTAGTAACAAGATGGTATATTTAAATACAACTATGTCAGTAATTTCACTAGTTGGCCTGAAGTTTCAAAATAAAAGAGAGTTTATCTTATTAGATTTAAAAAAGAAAAAGAAAACAAGACCCATCTATATGCTGACTACAAGAAATCCACTTTAAATGTAGTGACCTGGATACAATTAAAAGGATAGAAAAAGGGATCCCTGGGTGGTACAGTTGATTGAGCTTCTGACTCTTGGTTTTGCCTCCAGTCATGATCTCAGGGTTGTGAGATGGAGCCCCGCATCAAGCCCCGCATCAGGGTCTGTGCTGATTGAGCACGGAGTCTGCTTAAGACTCTCTCTTTCTCTCCCTCTGTCCCTCCTTACTGCACTCTCTAATATAAATAAATAAATCTTTTAAAATAAAAGGATAGAAAAAATAATTAAGTAAAAACTTTAAAAAGCAAGAGTTGTTATATTAATAATATAAAATAAACTTCATAGCAAAGAATATTGCCAGGGATATAAAAGGAAATTACAGAAAAACAAAGGGTTCATTTCATCAAGAAAACTGAACAGTCCTTATTGTGCATGTACCTAATAACAGTCTTCAGAATACATAAAGCAAAAACTTACAGAGTTTAAAGAGACAGACAAATGCACAATGAAACAATAACACTTGTTTCTCCATATACGATACAACAGAAGGACCAAAAATTATTATAAGGATATGAAAGATTTAACAATACTATCAGTCTGATCCAATTGATATTTATACAACACTACACCAAACAACAGAAAAATATACATTCTTTGCAAGTACACATGATACATTTACCAAAAGAGAACATCTTCAGGGCCACACAAAAAATATCCTCAACCAACATAAAAAAAAAAAATTGAAATCATACAAATTATGTTGTCCAACTATATAACAATTAAACTGGAAACCAACAACAGAAAGATATCTAGAAAATCCTTAAATACTTGGAATTTTTTTAAAAAATTCAAATTAACTTATGAGTCAAAAAGAACTTACAAGGAGGGGCCCCTGGGTGGCTCAGCTGGTTAAGTGTCCAACTCCTGATCTCAGCTCAGGTCTTGATCTCTGGGTCATGAGTTCAAGCCCCATGTTGGGCTCCAGGGTGGGCATGGAGCCTACTTTAAAAAAAAAAGAAGAAGTCAAAAGGAAATTTTGAGAATATGTGCACTGAATAAAAATTAAAATAATACATATAAAAAATTGTATGAAAACTAAAGTAGAGCTTATAGTAAACTTTGTAGCATTAAATGCTTATATTAAAAAATAATAAAGTTCTAAAATTAATGATCTAAGCTTCTGTCACAGGAAACTAGAAAAAGGAGAAAAAAATTACACATAAACCGAACATATGGAAGGAAATAACAAAAATAATATCCTAAATCAATAAAATTGAAAACAGTTTAAAAATACATAAAATCAATTCTTACAAAATCCAATTCTTTTAAAAGCTCAATAAAATTGATAAACCATTAGGCTGTTCCACACAGAGAGAGAGAAAGCTCTCTGATGTCTCTTCTTGTGAGAACAACAATTTTATTGGGTGCTACCCTTATGACCTCATTTAACCTTCATCCTTGTTTAAAGGCCCCATCTTCAAATATAGCCACACTGAGGGTTAGGGACTCAACATAAAGCATTTTAGGGGGACACAAACATTCAGTTCATAACATCCCACCCCTGGTGCCCCCTATAATTCATGTCTTTCTTGTATGCCAAATACGTTAATTTCATCCTAACAGCCCAAAAGTCTTAGGATTAATTCTGAAGACTAAAGTCCACAGTCATCTAAATCAGATATGGGTGAGAAGAAAGGTACAGTTCAGCCTGAGGTAAAATTTCTCTCCAGTGGTTTCTGTGAAACCAGAAAAGTTATGTGCTTCTAAAATGCATTGGTGGGAATGCACAGGGCAGACGTTTGAATTCCAAAGGAAAGCAATCAGAAGATTCTGTACTATGAATTGTAGGACAATCTTCAAATTGCCTATACATTTGTAATTATCTTATTATGCTCAAAAAAATTAAAACGATTTTTTTGCTGATCCCAACTAAAAGGATTTGGTTATAAAAACATGGTAGTGACTGGCCAGTAAGGAAAACATAAAAACCTTTCAGAAAGGGTCTGTCTTGCTCTTTCTAACGGTGCATGTACAAAATTATTTCTATCTACCCAATGATAGGAATTTGTCTAGGTGATAAATAACACCATACAGAGGAGCTCTGCTAAAATGAGGAACAACTGATGTCAGCACTAAAATTTCTGAGATGAAAGAGACCCAACTGAGTCACTGTTGGCGCTGCTAGGCATAAAGATTAGGACCTCAACAGCGGGTGAGCATAATCAATCAAATGACATTCCATAGTAGAACGTCAAGTCAAGAGGATCCCAGGAGGAACAGTACTGTTAGAAATCAATATATAAAAAGTAATATCTTGCCAGTTTAGAAGACAGAATGGATTCCCATTCAAATAAAGACTGATTTCTCCTCCACTTTAAATGAAACTTTGTATTCCACCCATATTTTCCAATCTTGGGATGTTTTACCATCTTTCCTCTTTAGCCATCACTGAGTGTTAGGACGTACTCTTTCTCAAATTTCTCCATCTCCTGACAGGATAAAATCTTTCACAGTGCAATAAGCTAGAATAGAAATTCATAACAAATTTATTGCACTAACATTTATTGACCTCCTGTTAATTGCTGTCTTTTTAAGGAGCTCAGAGTCTAGTTGGAATGTAAATAATATAATAATAATAATAATAATAATAATTTCAGTAAGTTGTGTTAAATGCAACAGCAGAAGCCTGCGCAAGGCATGGATGGGGCATCAATGCATAACTAATTATTCCAGGCTACAGCAAGCTTACTGAGTACATCAGATGGACATTTATTGGAGATTTATATGAGTTTGCCAGGAGGATGAGTGGTAAGAAGGACATCCCAAGCAGAAGGAATAGCACCTGCAAAGACAGGAGGCTAAAAACTGTATAATGCTTAGTATTTGATATGTTATGAAGTATGATGAGGGGAGTAGCAGAAGATAAGAAAGGAATCAGATCAAAAAGGGCCTTATATTTTAATACCAAGAAGTTTGAATTTATACTGTGGGCAATAGGGAGAAAGTGAAGTGCCTTCACTGAAAGAGAAACATAATGAGATAAACATTTTTAAAACGTTACTTTAGCAGTAGTGTCGGGGATGGCTAGAATGAAGGAAACAAAAACAAAGAGACTATTTAGAAGACAGTTTAATTGTCTCATCATAAGAAGGCAATGCCTGAAAAGTAGCAATAAAAATGGTGATGGCATAGAGAGAAGCCAGTTTTGAGAATACTTAGCAAGATTTGATGAGTAATTATATGTAGACATTGAGCATGGGCAGATTTCTGGAATAATTCCTAGATTTTATCTAAGGTACTGAATGACTGGTGAGTCATAATCTAATTCAGGGTATATAAA
This sequence comes from Eumetopias jubatus, assembly GCF_037043125.1. Lineage (NCBI taxonomy): Eukaryota > Metazoa > Chordata > Mammalia > Carnivora > Otariidae > Eumetopias > Eumetopias jubatus. Next base: position 51,512,798 of record NW_028274807.1, read on the forward strand.
AGGAACACATTAGAGTGGGAAGATAATGAGTTCAAGTTTGGAAATTCTGAGTTTAAAGTGACCACAGAAAATACAAATGGAAATGAAACTAGGCAACGAATAGTTGGGATTTTCTCTAGCATTCAGGAATCCTACCTAATCAGTGGCATTCTCTGGTTATATTCTCTATTAAGGCATATTTTTTATAACCAACTGCATAAGAATATCATGGCTTAAGAGCATGGACTTCAAATCCAAGATCCCAGGATTCCTATTCTTGTTCTGCTACTTTTGGGCTGCATGAACTCAAGCAGTTACTTAACCTAGCCTCAGTTTCTTGATCTGTAAAATGGTGACAACTACGATATCTATTTCATAGAGTTAGTATGAGACTTTAGTGAGTTATATTAGCACTGTTCTAAGAACAGTGCCTAATATACAGTGAGGACAGTGTGTTTACTACATGAGATGAGTAAGTCCTGAAAGGGAAACTGTCCATTTCAATATGACTTTATTTAACTTGGTATGGAGACATACCATAGGCTACATTTTGTCTTGATTATATTTCAGGCAGAAAGGGTTTTTTGTTGTTTAAATATTTTGTTAAAAGTTGATAAAGCACTTGAATCATATGTTTCTAAAGAAATAAGGTACAGGGCTTAATCTTTATGAATTTGTTTTTCTATTGATTGCACTGTGGTTTACAGGAGACACAAATCTTGTTAAGGCTGTTCTAATTTGAATTTTAGCATTTAAGTGGTTTATAATTTTTCAAGGGAGGTCATTAAATCTGAAAAATATTTTTTTCATAATTTAAACTTAGTTTAATTTAACATTGGGGCACGGAAAAAATACCCTTATTTTAGGCCAGTAATATTGTGATGGAAAGGATATAATTTTCAATTCAGTGGAAATGTACCAGGGTTTTTTTTCTAGAAAAATGAATGTCTCCTGAGCTTACTCTATTCTCTAACCCAGAAGAATGGTTCGTGAACCTTTTTTTTTTCTCCTGTCAAGATGCCTTTTCATCATCTTATTAAAGTTCAGTGACTCCGTTCAGAATCCTTCTGACTCCCACTCTTTTTCACTCTTGCCACCTCATCGGCAGCTAACTTCTGCCTCTTGCCCACTACCCTTTGGTTTGGCATTTCAATCTTCTGCTCCTCAAAGTCATCAGGAGTTAAACATCTGACTGCTCTGGAGACATCACATGAACTTGGAAAGTTATGACAAAAAAAAAATCTGCCTTTGGAACAACTATTATAAATGCCGCAATTATAAAGATGAATCAGAACATATGACTATATTTCCAAAATTGGAAGAGATTTTATCTGAATTAATGGAACTTTTTGGGAAAAGAATCATGGAACTGGCTAACTTTTCACCTCAGCTCATATCTAGAATATTATTTGAGTTTATCTAGGAGTGATTAGGTTTGAGGAATCATTCTCTTGGTACTTGATGTAAGGAGAAGCACAGATCAGCAAATAAGGAGGAAAATTAGTCTTTGGAATATAGTCTCAACTGTTTAATCCTCTCACCTTTACCTAAAATTCATTTTTTTAAGTAAGTTCATATTTTCTTAGGGAATAAGTTGTTAATTTGGCGCCACTTTCTTAACTATTTCTCAATATAATATAAAGCAATAGCTACAATGAACAAAACGTCAATTTTAAAAACCTTCCTGTTTTAAAATAAAACAGTTATGATATCTTTGCAAGACACAAGTTACACAATGAGCAATGTTGAAGCCTAGACAGGGTGATTACAAACCTCAACTCTCTCATATCATAAATTTAAAATAGAATTAATGTTACTTATATTAAAGAATACATTTGTTTCCATTATAAACATTTAGCAGGCTTTTGGAGAATAATTTCCTTGGCTCAGGTCTCTTTTTAAAAGCTGTCCAAAGGAGCAGGAAATCATGCCATCTTTTTATACATTTCCCTGTAGCAAGCAGAAGCATTCAAAATCATTTCATTTGTTCAGATGGTGAGTACTCTCTAAAGGGACTTAGACCTTTACTGCAATCACCAGCACCTGCAGAATTTATTCTGGGGCTCAGCACACACCTGTGAGGCTTCATCCATCCACATCAGTAAGACTGCTTAAAACCAGGGCAGAGGGATTACCAACCTCATCATGGGATTTGCTGTCATATTTCCACTACATACACTAGTGAGGTATCCAACCACACATTCAGGGTTTTGATCTTCTAGTTCCAGTGCATTCGCCACCTTTTCGTTCTTGATTGCTTAAGTCCCAAGTCTGTCCATAGACACCGTTGCAACTTCAAGTGGCCCTGCTTGCCTTTAGGCTGCCTGTCACTGACCTTGGCCCTCACATAGGACATCGTGGATTCTACCTCTGGAAGTTTAGTTTGACAATTTGACAAGTACATTTATTTTGAAAGGAAAAATTATTGACCCCAAGACATATGCTTGATGATAGTAATTTACAAAGCTCTTTTATAGATATTGTTTAAGTTGATCACAATAACCATCCAATGAGGTAAGCTGTCAGGCTTGTGTCATAGGCCTGAATATAGTCCCTCTCCCTCCATGCTTTCTACATCCCCAGCTTCCAGGGTTGAAACCACTCATGGTTCCCACTTAAAGACCTAGGCTGAGTCGGGCCCTAAGCTAATCAACAGTAATGAAAAGTAAAAATATATTTTATTGGAGATTGGAATTAAGTCACATATTTTAAGCTCAGTGATTTAGCCAAGATATGTGGGTTTCCTGGTGTCCCAAGACATCGTACATAGATGAAGTTTTAGTCTGAGGAAAGCCCGAGATAACCTTGTTGCCACAAAGGTGCAGCCAAGAGTTGGCCCCTTTCATAAATGTGTGTGTGTGATTGGGTTTCCCTCTATTACTTCTTCTTATTTGGCTGTGTACTTCTTTGCTGCCAAATCAGGGTTCTGCTTTACACCCCTGACAGGTCCCCTACCCCTTGTCAGCTCTTTCAAGACACCGGCTCCTTTTCACTGTGTGTCTCCTTCATGTGCTCCCCAGCTAAATCCCTGAAAAATACAGATTGGTTCCTGAAACTTAACGAATCCCTCTTAAGTTCCCAATTTTAGTTATGACTGAAGTTTATCTCACTTCATAACAGTATCCCCCCCACACACATAGTGCATCTAGATATACTTGAATAATAAAACAATAAATACTTCTCTAAGTTTTTACTATTTTCCAGCAACTATTCTAAGATGTTTACATTTGGTAGTTATTTAATCTTCAAAATAACCACTGTATGAGATAGAAAACGTTATTCTTTTCATTTTATAGGTGAGGAAATTGAGGCACAAATGAGTTTAATCACCTTGTTAGGAAATAGTGAGCTAGATTTTAACCCGAAAGTTGTTTTACTTCTAGACCCCGTGCTCTTAACCAAGATTCATCATGTTTTCCCTGGGCATGGACTTTGGATATTTAACTTGGGTCACTGGTTTCCTTTGCAGGGAGGGTTACTATGACCGGTCTGTGTCCCTCAGCACCACCCTATGCCCAAGTCCCAGCTTTAGCATTTGCCGTCTTCCGTAAATTATTTCCAAATATGGTCAGACCTTCTGTAGCGTGACCTCACCACTTCTGTCATCAAGTGATGAGTCTGATTTTCTTTTCCCCTTGAATGTAGGCTGGTCTCGTGACTTGCTTTGTCCAGTAAAACGTAGCGAAAGGAACACCATAGGACTTCCAACAGAGCTTTGTAGCTTCCATTTTCACATTCTGGAAATCGTCCTCATTGGAACACTGCTTAAGACCAATAGGCAGTGAGAAAACCCAAACTAGCTCCATGGAAAGGCCCTTAGGAGAAAACTGAGTATCCTAGCTCACAGCACCTAGTCAATATCAGAGCTACATGCAACAGGAATGGTCTCGGTCAGACCAATAGAAACCTCATTTAGTCAAACCACATGGTCATAAGAAATAAACTATATTGTTGTTAAGACAATAAGCGGTTTTTTTTAGATTTATTTATTTATTTTAGAGAGAATGGGAGTGTGGCAGGGGTGGTCAGAGGGAGAGGTAGAGAGAAAATCACAAGCAGATTCCCGCTGAGTGTGGAGCCCTACATGGGGCTTGATTTCATAGCCCTGAGATCATGACCTGAGCCAAAATCAAGAGTCCAATGCTTAACCAACTAAGCCACCCAGAAGCCCCAAGACAATCAGTTTTAAGGTGATGTGTTATACAGCAATCAATAAATGAAACACATCCCCAGACCTGAGGTATCTACATGGCAGCATACCTCATGCTTGAGCTACCCTAAATAGCATAGGTATGAATTTTAGAAAAGATGAAAACGAAGCTTAGAAAGATTTAGTGAACTGTTCTAGGTTATATTTGCAAGACATAAAGCCTAGATTCCAACCCTGGTCTTCTAAATTTTAATGGCTATACACTTTTAAACCTACTGACTTCCCAATATCAATATACCATCTCCACCACTCTGTCTTTAAAAATGACAACAAACACAGTCTAATAGCCACAAAAGGTCTCTAACCAGCTTATGGTTAGGCCATTGCATTTTACCTGAGATGTTTCCCAGAGGCAGCCCCTCCTGGAACACGCAGTGCAAGGGCTGATACCATTAATCTTTCAACTCTGCTCCAAGAACTAAAGTGAATGCTTCCAGATGAAACACAGAAGGATGCTTGTCCCATTGGCAACCATTCTTAAAATAAAAGATTTACACAAGATTTTTTCCCTCTTACATTCTCCAAACTCCTCAATCTATCCAAAAGAACAAATGACCCCATTTAGCACAAGTTCATCAAAAGTTAAGGTTTACTAATTGGTTATCATTGCCCATGTTTATAGCCTATTTTACCACTTGTTCACGAAATACCAGAGTCCTTCAAATGTCTTTGAAAGGTCACAGAAATACAATAGTTTAGTCTTTCAGATAGAATTTTAAAGTAAACTTCTGAGAAATTTGCATTCTGGCCATTCAAAGGTTGTTGGCTTGGAATGGCTCAAATCCTCTGAGGAATGGGTGGTAATTAACTAAGCATCACTAGATAAATAACATTAGTGAAACTAGGAGACTATGTAACTATGCAAATATGAAAGGAATAATTAAATTTTATTGAGTGTTTTTGGTGGGAATCTGGATTCTGTGCTATAGGATTGCTTCCTAAAATGCTTAGATTTTCTAAGAAAGCAATACAGATGAAAGAGAGTAAGATTATATTGTCCTTGTTATTTTTTTCTAAATTAATTTTCTCTATTCTGTCACAGTTCAGAAACAGTACTCCAAACAACAGCAATCATATGTGCCAAATAGTCTCGGACAATCCCAATTTCATGTGATTTTATGTATTCCTATAAATGAGATTCATTAAATATAAAGCTAAACATGATATAGGTTTCCTATCTTTGTAAAAAAATTTTCATATTAAAAAATAATTTAAAAGATAGTGTAGGTCAGATTATTCAATGATATTTTTAATTCAGAAAATGTGAGAATCATGAATATATCATTCTCTCCTCATGTTCCAACAAAACAAATTTAGAAAAATAGATGTACCCTATACTCCTAAGGCTTAAGTAAGATTAAGATTAGTGTTCTGCGCAGGGATATATTCTTAGAAGGAGCATTATGACAGAATCATGAAGACTACTCTGCCAAAAAGAAATCCCTCATGTGTTATTTCTCTATTTTAACAATAACATTGTCATGGTTCCTTCTCCCTTATTGACTTATAATAGAAAATCCATCCCAGCAAAATACTTCAAATATTATTAGAAATATTTTAAATTGCATGCTCAAATACAGAGTGATGAAGCTGTCATAAATGATTCATACATTTTAAGAAATCTAAACTAAAACTAATAAAGATAAAAATGCACATTTCACATGGACATCTCAGATGTAGCCTGTTTAAATCCCTTTATTTGTAACTTAGTTCCTAAACCTGAGTTTTCTTCTCCAAAGTCCTTGCGTATGTTCATGTGTACTTGCTGTGTGCCGCACCAATGTTTTCTCTGCAGATGATAATGAAAGTATCAGCTGTTCCACATGTATATAAGCTTATAATGAAAATTAAATAAAACTGTGCTTGTGGAAGGGCCGTGTACGCTGGGGAGAGCTCTAAGAGTACTTTGTGAATTTATTGAATTTATTTAGGATCCAAAATAGCTGCAGTAGACATTCTTCAAACATTTATCAGTAATTTAAATGCAAAGAGTGCTGCTGGTCAGTTCTGTGCATCTCATCACCCTCTCTGACAGAAGTACCACAGTTAAGAGGAGAGTCTGATTTTAACAAAGCGGGAATCAGTTGACTTTTGTCTTTCTACCTCTTTAATTTTCAGAACGGCTTTGCTCCCCCGGCCCTCATCATTCTGACACCCATTCCATGCCATGTTCTCACTGAATTGGTTGCTTCATATTGACAGATACTGCCCAATATTTTCTAAGATAAGTTGTAATGTAAGGGCGGCAATTTTGACAACTAAATAATGTCATACCAAAGAAATGAATCTGTAACAGTGAAATGACAAGCTGTTGGGTTATTTTAGCACAATGAGTCCCACTTGCAACTCTATCAACTCTTAAAACATAGATGGGATCTTGTTCTGCTTTCTCTTGGGGTCAGTTCTGACAAGGCTTCCATTAGTGTCTCCTCCCATGATAAGAGTTCTCACATGAGAAGCATCTCTTCTTTTTTTATTACCAAGAGGAGAGGCAATTAAAAATTTGAGCAAGCTCACACACAACTTCTAAAAATAAATATGGATAAATTAGGTAAACATGCTAAGTAATGAAAAACTGGGTAACTCTATCGAAGTTCTCTGACCCTGCAGAAATGCACACTTAAGTCGAAGTTTCTATCGGTATGGTTTCTTAGCTGCCACATGTCAGTTACTTCCCTGTTAGAACCTGGTGAGGTGGGGTGCAGAAGGCAAAATGTGATGAGTCTGGGTGACAGTAATGACTCAAGACTCATATAAGGCTTAGCTTCAGAAAGGTCTTTGAGGTTCACATCTGATCACATCCAGCATGAACAAGAGCAGATGACATGTCAGCAGCAGACAGGGGACCCGCACTGCGGGATTAGGGCGGCATCTCCATAAGTGTTCAGAAATAGGGATTAAAAACTTCCAGGTTGGCAGATACTTCCCGTGCTCCTGTACTTTAAGTGTCATATAACTTCATCTTAACCAAACATGATAAATGATGTTTCAATTGCCCCTGGATTTTGTTTGCAATATCATTGCAAGAAATGTAGAAACAATCAAGATATCCTACCTTTTGCCATCAGCTTTAGATCTAGAGCTAGCAGAAATTAAAAAAATGACTTGGAACCAAAATATCTATAAAGAAAAAATTTGACAGCTCTCTTTGGGTTTATTCTTTGGAGGTTAGTCTTTACATACCCTCTACGTATATCTCCGAGCCATGAACATAAACTTTGGAATGTGTGCTTAGGAATGAAAAGGAACCTGTGTGGGTCAAATGGAAACCAGGCAGAAAACAAAATGAAAACCTAATTGATAAATGATGGAACTCTGCCTTTCCATTGTCTTTTAGTCCTTACTGCCTTTATTGTCTTTTAGCATTGTGTCTTTGTGGAAAGTATCTGTCCATCTGCTGCTGCCACAAGTTTGTAGTGTAATAAGAGAAGGCAGAAGTAGCCAAAGGGGAGGAAAGAATCTGGAATAAATGCTGGACAGTCAAATGCAGATGTTGGTTCAGGTAACAATTAGGGAATCAGCTTACTTTTTAAATGGTTTGCAAACTAGGCCCAAAGCCTAATGGGAGAGGAGGGAAATAAAAAGAAGCAATAAAGAAAATAGAATTAATTCACTAGAAAAGGAAAACCACAGTGGAGATCATTTTGACAGCACCTGGGCCATATTAAAGAGCCATGTAGCTCTGCTACTTTCCAATACCCGAGCTACTACTATTCTATATCTTTGCCCAAGTATAAAATCATCAGGGTCGTGAGCAGAGGCACATCAGATGTAATAACTTAAAAAGGAGAACTTCACAGCACTGAGGGGTTTCTCAGAAGAATAGAGTCCTGAAAAGGAATGTCAGTGCAGTCACTTTCTTTAAAATAAAACATTGCCTCATTATCTGATGTTCTCATTAAGTTCCAGATTGTGCTCAGCATTTCTATGGAAAACGAAACAGAACAGAACAGAACAAAAAAACAGGCCCATATTATTCCCATATTCAGGAAACAGAACAGTCCATAAAGGGGGTTGCTGTCAATAATGGGAGGTGGATATTTAGAGGCCAATCCCATCACTGTTTTGTAAATAAAAAAATAATAATAATATCAGGTTTGATGCATTCGTTTTAACCTGCTTTCATAGGTTCCAATGATGAGCTTCAGGTAGTGAAAGAATCCCCTGAGATAGAATGCTAAACACCTGTGTAACTTCTGGGGCGAAAGAGGGTTCCTTGCCTTTCATCAGAATCCAAAAGGATCTATGATCCCAACAAATTTAAGAGCCCCTAAGCCAGAAAATTTTTGAAGTCCTGTCTAGTTCTATGCTTCTGAGTTTTATGCTCTTTAGATCAAGATAAAACTAATTGATATTTTTTCAAAGTATCATTAGGAATTAGAATAATACAGAGATGAAGAAGTAATTTTCTTGAGTATTTATAATATGCCAGGTATTTGTCTTTATGTTTTATCTACTTTAATGTATAGAACAGCCCTATGAATTAGGTGTTTTTCTTGCCATTTATACTAGGAAACAGGGACTCTATGGAGAAAAATGATTAGCCAAGATCAAAAACTGGGAAACAGCAGAACCTGCCATAAAACTTATGCAAGTCTGACTCCAAAACTGCGGTTTTCACGACTACACCCTCTAACTTTTCAGAAAGACATGATTATGTAGCCTCTCCCAAGAAGCAAACAGAATAAGAATTTTCCTTGAAGGTCCAGGGCCATGCATGAGACCTTATAGGAAAAGGGAAAAAATTCATTTTGCCTGCCAGCATTTTAATCCATGTGTATTTGGACTAAAATGAGTGTCAAAGGATAAAAGAAGAAAACAAAGCACAGAATGGTGTATGCAGAGTTGGGATATGGGCCCCGCAGCAGGCCAACATCAGAGCCTCAGGGGTTTGGGGCACCCGCTAGCAGGCAATATCAATGTCTTAACTTTCCAAGCCCCTCAGGATCCCGTCTTCCCTCTAAAGGGCATGAAGACACATATTTATGCTACCCTGGGGACAACTCTACTACTGATGTTGGGGAGACTGTAAAGGTGAAGGGGGCGATCTTTGCAGGGCCAGCTGGCAGTACACAGACCTCCGAGCTCAGATGGGCCCTGAGATTGTTTTAATGCTCTCTGGTTGCCATCGTGAACATTTTAATACTCTTCGGAAAAGAGGCGCTGCATGTTTATTTTACAATGTGCCCTGAAAATTACGTAGCCAGTCCTGGGACTTGGTTTGAAGTTTATGTATGACCCATTTTCTGTTTCGTTTAAATTAAATTGTCAAGTTTAACTCACATCAAGAGTTCCAGCTTAGGGGTGCCTGGGTGGCTCAGTTGGCTAAGTGTCTGCCTTCGACTCAGGTCATGATCCCAGGGTCCTGGGATCCAGTGGCATCAAGCTCCCTGCTCAGCGGGGAGTCTGCTTCTGCCTCTGCCCCTCCCCCCATTCATGCAAGCTTTCTCTCTCTCTCTCATTGTGAAATAAATAAATAAAATCTTTAAAAAAAAAGAGTTCCAGCTTACATACAACAGTACCATTCACTAGCCAACCATTCATACTGCTTACCACATTCCATTTCACCCCTTTCATCCAATGTATACTAAAGGTGGGGAAATGTCTTAATCTTTATCAAACTGATACTTCCATTTTTACAGGTAATCGATTCTGTTCACTGAGGATGATTCAAGTAATGAAAATAGATTCGATGAAGCCCTTTCCCCTCCGGTCCTGAAGACTGGCTCTCATGCAGAGAAACACAGTCTGATGATGGAGGCTTCATGCTTGACAGGTGAATTTCTGCAGGTGAGCAAAAGCTACTCACTGATGTCCGCACATGCCAAAGCTGCTTCACCCACCTACTAGTGTGTCACAGTCCCTAACGTGCTGAAATAAAACGCTATCTGCTCAATTAAACATCTATGTCCTGGATATCTGTAATTTACAGGGCATTGGAAACTTTATTCTAATTCAGTTTTTCTGAACCTTTACAATACAAGAAGCACTTCAGTCAAGCAAAAAACGTCTACCTCTTCTTACCAACACCACCTAAATAGGCATGGAGCACTTATTCTCACAGCCAATGTAATTTGAGGTATAGATTAAAATAGATTGAATCTCTTTTCTCTGGAAAATATACATTAGATTTAAGAAAGCTATTTGTATTTGTGTTTTCATACTTGCCATCTGACCATCTTAAGTATCTTAAGACAAATTCACAGAACTCTCTTAGAGAACAACTAATCAAATATTTTTCATACATGATAACAGGATGGGAAGACTATATTTTAAAGTGCCTTATAAACTGTAGAGAGTAATAAAGCATTTATTACTCTTCTAAGAGTGATTCTTTTGAGTTCTTTTCCCAGAAAATTACATCTGTAGGAAATGTCAACTTAGATACTGAATAGTTTATTTAAAGTCATATAATTGCTTTGTATGTTGAAATAAGTTCTACATTGAACAATAAAAAAAAGAAAAGTTTTCTAGTACTTGAGAGTTGCGGTAAGGTCTCCCGGTGAGGAAAATTCTGTTCCACATGCCAGATATAATATCTAACACGTTATCACAAGGAACCCAGTTTTTATAGCTCAGAAGTCCAGGTATGGCTTACCTGGGTCCTCTGCTCAGATTCTCATAAGGCTGCAATCCTGTACTGGCTCTGTATTTTCATCTGGGGGCTTGACTGGGAAAAGATATGATTCCAAGCTCATTCAGTCTCTCCTTGCTTGGTTTCTTCTGTGTGCAAGCATTATATCTACTAGTGTCTTCTAGGAGAACTAACATATTAAGAAATTTATTGCATCAGTTTAAGCTTTTCTAGCTCTGTAAGTGCAAGGCTCAGGGGTCCCTGCACTCAGGGTGTAGTGGTAAAAGAAAGTTTGTTGTTAGTTTGATTTATAGTAACAGACTCTTTTTCTAAGGAGACCGGGCATGAAGGAAGTGCCTAATAGGGTCCTAGAGCATCCGGAGAATAGCGTAATTCCCCTGAATGTTGGAGAGAGATATATGGATATATTGCCAAAGCAGTGTCAAGTGGGGATATCAGACGTTGAAAGGGGAAGGAAGTACTTTGTCATTTTTCCCTCTTCATAGCTTTTTCTGAAAGTCAATCCCAACTGAGATCTTAGCATAAACCAGTCATGAGAAACAAGCGTGACACCTATTAAGATGGGCATAGTATACTCATTGGTTGTTCTGGGTTGAAACTTTGAGATGAGGCAGAATCATAATATCAGTTATTGCTTCCGAAGAGCCTTTCTTCACTAGAAATGTCAGGGGAACACAGTAATGGCTACTATATAAGTAATACATCACATGGACCAGGAACTCTATGTGTATAATCTCATTTAATCCCCAAAGAGCTATGTCGATATTATCATCCATCACAGACACACCCAAAGGTGACCCCTAGTGAGTCATGTTCTTATATCACTCCCTCCCCTTAAGTGAAACCAAAATCTAGGCCTCACTTTTCACCAATAAAATATAGCAACAATGATGGGATGTCACTCCCTTGATTAGGTTATAGGAGATGTCACTCTTATAATTATGTTATGCTCTGTAAGATTCTGTTTAAGCAGAATTGGGCCAGAGTCTCTCCTTGTTTGCTTGATGAAGTAAGCAGCCACAACGAGGCAGTCCATGTGGTAAGAACTCAAAGCCTCTAGGAGCTGTGGGACCTGAGGACAGAAAATAACCAGTAGTCAGCAAAACCCAGGGCCCTCAGTTATACCGCCTCAAGGAAATCAATTCTGCTACCAACTCGGTGAACCGACAATCATATGTCTCTCCAGTCATGCCTCTGGATGAACGTGCAGCCCAGCTGACACCTTGATTGCATGCCTGTGTGACTCTGAGCAAAAGCCCCAACTAAGCTGTGCCCAGACTCCTGATTTACAGAGATTATGAGATCATAAATGGGTGTTGTTGTTTAACCAGTAAGTTCTGATAATGTTTTATCTATTTAATAAAAAGATAATATAGCATTCCATTTTGTAATGGGACTCAAATATTAGACAAGTTAACTATCCTTAGCCACCTAGAGACAGAGATCTAACCTGCATTTGTCCTGTACCTAAGTCTGGGTTTCTTTAATTCTCATTTACATAACCATTGGGCAGTGAACTCTTGCTCTTTTCCTTAAAAAAACAATTTCAGAGTCCTACATTTATTTTGCTTTTTCTCGAGGTTCCCAGATTTCAGGTGTCCTTTACAAGACACCTTCCTCACTATTTGCCATGACTGTTTATTGAACCCAACCCAGGATTAAGTTTTGGGTGCTTATATACATCCTTTTGATTTGGCTAAAACCTGAAATTACTTCAGATTTTTTTTCATTCCTTATCCTTTGTATTTGGAACAATAACAAAATATAAGTTGGAAAGATTATGAGTTCAGTTTCTGTTCTAAAATGCAAAAGCTTAACAGAACTATTCAAAAAGTTTGTTTCTTTCAAGTTTTCCTATTTTTATAGACAGAACTGATGCTTTCTGCTATTATATTTTTGCAGTTTTATTGAAGAAATTAAATAGTTGAAAAATATATTATAAATTTTTATTGACTGAATATTGGCATCTCCCCAAAATTCATATGTTAAAGTCCCAACATCAGTGTGGCTATATTTGGTGATGGGGCTTCTAATGAAGTAATTAAGGTCATGAGATCATCAGTAGGGCCCTTATCCAATAGCATTAGTATCCCTATAAGAAGAGACCCCAGAGAGCTCACTCTCTCTCTTCATGCGTGAGCCAAGGAAAGGCCTTGTGAGGACATAAAGAAAAGGTGGCTGTCTGCAAGCCAGAAAGAGTCCTCATCAGAAACCGAAGCCTATTGCTACCTTGATCTTGAACTTTTCAGCCTCCAGACCTGTGAGAAAATAAATTTCTTTTGTTTAAGCCACCCACCCTGTGGTATTTTGTTATGGTAGCTTGAGTAGACTAATGCATACAACTTTTATAAAAATAAATAAATAAATAAAAACCTTCAGAATCAGTGTACAAAAAAATTATCTCTGCTTCAACAATAAGGCAGAAATAGTCAAAACATCTCACATCAAACTAGCTGAAAATCTTCTATAAAATAAAGTTCCCTGAGCACAACCCCCATTAAGATTCTGATTTAATAAATCTCGGGAGGGACCCAGGTATCTGTATTTTAAGAAGTATTGAAGAGCAAAGTACACTAGGTGATTTATTCTGTTGCTGAGATGCTTGAGCCATGCACTGAAAATTATTACTCTAAGTGTTCTTAGTATACTAAGAATATCTAAGTATTCTTATCTAAGTATGTATCTGTAATGAACTGTGATGATGGAATAAGGAAGTATTCTAAGCAATTCAAAGGTATGCTTAGTTATTTTTCAAGATTAAAGAAAATATTTATTTATAGCTATTAATATATGGAGGTATCTCTGTTCAAATTTAATAACAAGTTATCCCTTACAATAAAACAATAAAATTATTGTTTAAGTTAATTTTTCTATTCCATTTGTCATATTGGCTTTTACCTCCAAATTAAATACACACAGGAATATTCCTTTTCATGCTTATTTTGCAAGGTTAATATACATTTAGCATTATGGAAAAGAATCCCAGATCTAGAAAACTGAATAAGAAACAGATGTTGGGAAATTAGTGAGATCTCAATGCAGCCTACCTTCATTTCTATTATAAAGAGACCCACATCAGGACCCCTGTTGTGGCTATATGCTCTCAACAGAAGTTTCATTTGGATGTTTTTCCAGTAATGAAACCCAAGTCAGGAAGTTTTCAAGCTGCCGATACTCCTACAAAGACTCTGGATTCTTGTAAGCAAGTGTTATTTTCAAAATACCTGCCCCATTCAAAAGATTGCTGCAGGGTACCAAAGCAACAAAAATTTTTCAAGCCCTGCTGCCCCCATCAGACCCCCTGCTGGTGCCCAGCAGGATTCCCCAGGAGCAAATACATGAACTACTTGCTAAAGAAGAAGTGCTCTTTCTAAAATTTATTATTTACTAAATCCTGGAGTTTCTCAGAACATTCCCTAAACATGCCCTTCAAATCTTCACTTGGTAGATTCCCAACTGAGAAGACCACCACAGGGATATTAAGAAAGACCTACTTTATTAAGGACTTGATTGGGTTGATTCTTCTAAAAAAGGTGACTGCCAGGTCAAAATGAAACAACAGGACAGCTTTTATATGCATTAATTTTCAATTGGGTTTGAGAACCATACCATTTCTTGTCCTGATTTTTCAAAAGAAATGGCTAGCTTCAATTGATTAATGAGATAACAAGTCAGGAGCACAAGCAAAGTGAAGGAAAACAACGGACATACCAAACATTATTGTCCCCACATTCAGAAACATTTTTTGAGTTTTTAAAAGTAGTTTTAAAAAAATACAAGCCTACAGGGGCGCCTGGGTGGCTCAGTCGTTAAACATCTGCCTTCAGCTCAAGTCATGATCTCAGGGTCCTGGGATCGAGCCCCGCATCGGGCTCCCTGCTCTGTGGCGAGACTGCTTCTCCCTCTCCCACTCCCCCTGCTTGTGTTCCCTCTCTTGCTGTGTCTCTCTCTGTCAAATAAATAAAATCTTAAAAAAAAAATACAAGCCTACAAAAAATAAACTTGTGCATTAAAACAATTAATATTCTCTTACCAGTTTGTATACTTTGTACATTATCAGGGTCTATTTTTTTCTTTTACCTTTTACTTCCCCCCCCCCGCATCTTTTAATTGTGATTGGTAATTATTTTAGATTGCCAACCTTTAAGATTTAAACCTAGTCCTTGCTTTCTTTCTTTGTTTCCTTCTTTTTCATCAATTTGAATGCTCTTTTTCTCTCGGGTAAAATCTCCAATATGCAGCATAACTTCCCCACAAATTGTATTATTGTTCTACAATTCTACACCACTACTGCAATAATTTCATAGATCAGTTAACCAAAGGTATCTTCTATAAAAATAATCTTCTAAATTTGTATCATGACTTTTGGATAAATATATTTTCATTAATTTATTTATAAATTAAGAGACATTTCTCCCCACAGTAATAATAACAATAAAGCAAACAAACAGACTGGGCCTTACTTATGAGACAGTGATTTTGATGCCCATAATGTTGTGGTTAATGCTTCTAAATAACTATATATCTTCTCTCTGGAGCTATATCTCCACATCATTTTCCCCCAAAACTTGTTTGGGATAAAATAACATTTCCCGGATATGTTAATTGGCATTAAGGAAAGGAAGAATACACAATCAAATAAATGCAAGAAATACCGTTGCTGTTAAACAATATTTAACAGATCTATATGTTTTTACAACTTAGCTTGAAATAGGCAAGGCATACAGAAACATAGGATGCTTCAAAATTATATGTCATTCCTATACAAGGATATGGTATTATTCCGTATTTCTTTACAATTTTTGGTATATGTGCTGAAGAAGCACAACTGATTTACTTTTCATATTGTAAGGCATCTTAGATCATTGAGCATGCTAATATATTTTATGATTTTTCAATGGGAGGAAGAGAATGCGACCAAATATTTGACCACAAATCCTTCCCATTCTCCCATTTGTTGCCCTCATCCCTTCCCCCTTACAACCCTTGCCTAGAAAAATAATCTCTCATGCACAGCCGAGAAAATCTGCTTCTAGACTGAACCTTCAGAGTGTGATATGCCAAAGAAAACACCATAAAAACAACTCAGCACAGTGGATAGAGCTTTGCAGTCAAACAGAATTGGTTTTGAATTCCTTTCTCAATTACGCAACTTACTTGCTAAATTACCTGAGGATGTTCTTTAAATCTCTCAGAGATACTGTTTCTGCATCTATAGACTGGAGAAGACACTGAGGTGCATCTCGTTGAGTTGTCACAATTCTTAATGAGATGAGTAAAAAGTCCCTGTACATAATCATAGTTAGCATTCAGGGAGCACCTCTAAATGCTATAGTCAGCTTAGAGCATATTAGTAAGTATAACAGTAAGTCAGAGAAAAATTAGGTTACACGTTATTGGTTGTAAAATTTTGCTGGGTTTTAGCAAATGCTCACTTCTTCATAATAAATTTATGATCCTCTTTAATCAAGTATTTTCTTCCTGAATTTTAAGCTCCTTTAAAACAGAGGTCATGTGTCCTTTATGTTTTCATATACTTCAACAATAATAGCTAATCAATTTGGATAAATTTAATTGAAAAATGCTATGTCACAATGTCTGTGACCAATCCTTCCTGACTATTCATACCTAACACAACAAACATCCATCTATTATTACATTATAGATGACAATTTTTTATTCATTTATTTATATATGTAATTACAATTTAAAATAAAATTGCCATGAGACACAATACCTATGAACCCTATTTTTCAGTTTCTTTAGAGATTAATAGGTAGATATCCGTCTAAAGACGAAGGTCATAAGCAGAAGTAGAATCTATTAAAAGAATGTCCCTGTGATTTAGAAGCATTTTAACTGTTATAACAATTGTATTCACTGTCTTAAGTTTAAAATAGATGACTTGTTCAACATTATCATTTAGTAGAAATTCTAAGATTAATTTAAAAAAAATCAGTCACTAAATTCTCAGAAATGAATGATTGTCACAAATAGCCACTAATTATAAGTCCCCAAAAGTGTCACCATTTATAAATTAACAAGTATGACTTTCACGTGATCAGTGATGCTTGTGTATTCATTGCCTACAAACCACACCTGAGTTAACTATTGAGAGGAGGGTAAAATGATGCCCAGCAAAACAGTGAAAAATGGTACTTAAGTGCTTTCTAGAGAGAAATTTGAATACTCTAGTTTTTCAACTTCAACTCTGAGGTCTAGACGTCCTCTGAGGCTTCCTATTCAGGCTCAATGATTTCAGTACACTGAAACTTAACATAACAGAAAAATAACATACATTCGGTACATAAAGACAGAGTCAGCAACAGATCATGGAAAGTGTGTAGTCATTCAAGGATCCTACATTTGATCTAAAGCTCTGCTTTCGCAGTCTCAAAATTTTTCATCACTTTAATTTTGAACTTGCATATCACAAGTGAAGTCCAATGGGACAATGGAGCATGCATGTGAGCAGAGGAGATATGCTGAGTGCACACACAAGCTCAGACCAGGGAGCATGGTGGGCAGCACGCAGACCAAGCAGGGGACCTGGCCACGTGGTGTGGGTGTCCAGGCCAGTTCCTGGCACCTCCCTGGGTGGGGAGGCTGGGGCTGGTCACGGAGCCAGACTGCTGGCAATGGTAGCAGGAATGGCAGCTGCAGCGGCAGTGATGGAACACCAGCTAGCCCATGCAGTCCCACAGTCCTTCCCTGCTACACCAGCACAAGCAGGTGTACACTACACCTACACTCTGCAGGAGCCCAGGCAGTAACTTTGTCAGTAAATTACAACAAAATAGAAGTGTATTCATGAACATTGCAATAAACAATATCTGAGAGCTAATAGAATTCTTCAAAGAGTTTAGACTCTGGTTTTGAAAACTGTTACAACATTGCAAAATAAATATCCATAAGCATAAAAATGGAAAGTAAATTTAAAGCTTGTCATTTTTTATGGAAAAGACACTATTTTCATATGAAGCTTGGGACAAAGCAATTATTTACAAGGAAGATAATTTTTGAATTAATTTTTCTTGTACTTGAAGACATAGTGTTGGAAAACAATTAACAGACATTTTTGAATTATAAACAAATCATGAAGTCACTTTTGTTTTTTGTATAACTTGCACAAGTTACAGAAAATGCTAAAAGACATTAAGATGCCACTGTACAAATTTGCATTTAAAATTAAATTTAGACTTATATGAAATTGATTCTTATGAAGAGTTAAATATTGTTAGAAAAAGTATTCCTCAGGAATCATCAGCTCTGGATATGTTAAAATTTTTATTTTGAAATAATTATTAGAAAGTTATCCAACTCCAGTAACAGTTGTCATCAGCAAAAACATCCTTCTCAAAAATAAAAATTATCAAAAATGATATGGTCATTATTTGACACTGATGTTACTTTCATTTATAAGATTAAAAATGAAGTTGCTAAAAGTATAAACTTGATGATGTAATAAAATTTAGAAAAGCAGGTCAGAAAAATTAAGATATCACATTAATAAAATATTATCATTATATAATCACATATAATAAGGTATATCATCCTATGTCATCATCATAGTGAAAATTATGAGACCAAACTATTATTTTTCCTGCAAGTTTAAAGATCGTTTTGTCCCTTGTGTATCTCTCCTATACCTATAACATTTTTTTTTAAAGATTTTATTTATTTATTCAACAGATAGACAACACAAGCAGGCAGAGTGGCAGGCAGAGTCGCAGGCAGAGGGAGAGGGAGAAGCAGGCTCTCTGCTGAGCAGGGAGCCGGACATGGGCCTCGATCCCAAGACCCTGGGATCATGACCTGAGCTGAAGGCAGCCGCTTAACCAACTGAGCCACCCAGGCGCCCCTACCTATAACATTTTATAAGCAATAAAATATTTTTACACAAAAAATTTTATATTTCAGTATTTTTAACTGAAATTTTCTCTTCCTGTTTTTTGAATAAAGGGTTCTGAATTTCATTTTGTGCTGGGTGCTACAAATTATGTACCCAGCTCTATATAGAGATATCTTAATTTCCACCTATTCTTGCTATCTTATTTGCTATTTCACTACTTCTAAATTCTCCACATAAAAATTTTTACCCAGAATGTTTCCCCTAAGATAAAATAATTTTGGATATTATAGAACAACCCCAAGAAGGCACTTGATATTGTCAACATCTTAATTTCTTCACCTGTAAAAATTGGATGCTGATTATACATTGTAACCTCTAGTGCTCTGTCAAATACAGGCATCAGAGTGGTGAAATACATTCTGTATCTTATATCCCTTACTATCTTTCCTTGGAAAGTTGTTATGCACATCTAAGTCTCTGCAGAGTCCTGCAGTCTTTGTGTAAGCCAGAATCTGCTCCAGTATCTGTCCATGGCCTTTTTTTTTATAAAACATTTTTAAATTTAAATTCAATTAATTAACATATAATGTAATATTTGTTTCAGAGATACAGGCCTGTGATTCTTCAGTCTTATATAACACGAAGTGCTCATTATATCACCTGCCCTTCTTAATGCCCCAGTTATCCATCCCTCCATCACTTCCCCTAGAGCAACCCTCAGTTTGTTTCCTATGATTAAGAGTCTCTTATGGTTTGTCTCCCTCTCTGGTTTCATCTTGTTTTATTTTTTTATTTAACACTATCAACTCTCTACATAGCTGGTGTTTTCTGAACACTGAGAAAAATGCACAAATGCAATGCTTCCTTCAGATTTTATATTCATGTTTTGTTTTTTTAAAGTCAGAATGCTCTAGAATCTAGGCTAATTCCTATACTGCTCAGGTAGAATTGGTGTTTGTTTTTGGTAGTTTGTAGTAAATCAAACTTGAAAGAATTTATGCATATGTGAATTTCCAACCACTAAACTATACCAAAATAATTTTTCTTTCTGTCATGAACACATCAACTCTCGGGAAAGAAATGCAAGAGAGGAGACCTTAGTAGTCATTGTTATTTTTCTCTGTAGGACACATAACAAAAACATACCTTTCAATCGAAAGTTAGGATATGTAGGGGCATCTGGGTGACTCAGTCAGTTGAACAGCCAACTCTTGATTTTGGCTCAGGTTATGATCTCAGGGTCGTGAGATTGAGCCCTGTGCCAGGCCCCACACTCAGTAAGGAGTCTACTTCAGATTCTCTCCCCCTCCCTCTCCCTCTGCCCCTCACCCCTCTCTTTCTCTCTCTGTCAAATAAATAAATACATCTTTTAAAAAAAGTTAAGATGTGTAAATTGCCCACCCTAGAAATCATTTGCTCCGTGGAAAATTGATCATATAAATGTTTATTATGAGAATAATTGTCTTTCAAAATACTTATGAAGGGGCACCTGGGTGGTATAGTCAGTTAAAGGTCTGACTCTTGGTTTCAGCTCAGGTCATGATCTCAGAGTCATAAGATCAAGCCCCACCTCGAGCTCCACACTCAGCTTGGAGTCTGCTTAAGGCTCTCTCTCCCTCTCCCTCTGCCCCTCACCCCATGCATGTGTGCTCTTTCTCTCTCAAATAAATAAGTAAATCTTTTTAAAAAAATAATAAAATGCTTAGGAAATTTTTGAAAGATAAGAGCCTTACACAATTTTAAAAACATTAATAAACCATATTTACTCA
Organism: Eumetopias jubatus; assembly: GCF_037043125.1. Lineage (NCBI taxonomy): Eukaryota > Metazoa > Chordata > Mammalia > Carnivora > Otariidae > Eumetopias > Eumetopias jubatus. The sequence continues at coordinate 51,533,203 of NW_028274807.1, forward strand.
GGGAGCCTGGGTGGCTTAGTTGGTTAAGCGACTGCCTTCAGCTCAGGTCATGATCTCTCCGGGTCCTGGGATCGAGCCCCGAGTTGGGTTCCCTGCCCAGTGGGGAGTCTGCTTCTCCCTCTCCCTCTGTCCCTCACTTCCCCCTGCTTGTGCACACTCTTTCTCTCTCTCTCAAATGAATAAATAAAATTAAAAATATATATATTTACTTTTCTCTTTGACTATGCACAAGGGTTACCCTTTCAGCAATAGTTTTTCTACTATAGTCAGTCCTCCATTATCAATGTGGAAAAGGCAAGATTAATGCAGCTTAAGAGTGAAGAGACCTATTGTAGAGTCATGTTTTTAGCTTGACTAGCTCACTTTCCTAACAACTAATGTGGGACAATTTATTTGGAGGTATTTGATTCCTATATAAAGCAAAGCTTAACATATTTCCTACCTCTTAGAATTACTTTGAAAAGTAAGTTAAATTAAAAGATATAAACACAAAAAAGATCAAAACCAAAAGAATAAAAGTAGGAAGAAATTGAGACAAAAAAAGAACAGATAAAAACCTAATGTAATATAAAAACCTGGCAGACAAAAATCTTTTAGTTATTTTCAAAGAGAAAATAGAAAATATTCATGAAACATATAAGGGGTGCTATGTTTTGAATATGCAAATGTAACAAAATATTTTGTAAGAATTTAAATAATGAAAGCAGAAATAAAAAGAGGATGAATAGAAGAAGTATAAGATAAACCCAGGAACACCACTGAGGAGGCAGACAAGAAAAAGAAAAGAGAAGAAAGGAAAAATAGAAAGGATAATTAAAATCAACAATCAGTCTAGTAAGTAGAGAAAATAGAGGAAAGATGTAATGAAAGACATAATACAGGAAAATTTCCCAGAATTCCCAAGGAGATAATGTTCCAAATTCAAAGGGCCCATTAAAATAATAAATAAAAAAAGATCTACACCAATTCATATTATTGTGTTTTAGAAACTGGTCATTGAGAGAAGAACCTAAAACTTTATTTATTTATTTTTTTTTTTAGACAGTCTTTTTTTTTTTTTTAAGATTTTATTTATTTATTTGAGAGAGAGAATGAGAGACAGAGAGCATGAGAGGGAGGATGGTGAGAAGGAGAAGCAGACTCTCTGCTGAGCAGGGAGCCCGATGTGGGACTCGATCCCGGGACTCCAGGATCATGACCTGAGCCGAAGGCAGTCGCTTAACCATCTGAGCCACCCAGGCGCCCAAGAACCTAAAACTTTAAAAAAGAAAAACAAATAATCTATGTAATATGGAATAAACTGCAGCAATACAGTATGAGGGAAAAAAAAAATTTTCATGCACGCAAGTTTTCAAAAAATGTACCTCCATTGCTTGAAGCTACAAGATGTTTCACGAAACTAAGAAGTGAAAAAGAATTAAAAATTACCTTGAAATCACCTTGATCCCAAATAACAAGGAGGTGAATAGAATTCATAGGACCATAGTGAAAGACAGTCCTAGGAAAACATCCATCCACCTGGTCAAGAGAACATTCAGTTCAGATCAAAGTAAGGGAGACTGATGTCTCCAAGAGGAATCTCTTCCAGAAAACAAATGGACTGATAGATTACCAGAGATATTAGACTACGGAGCTCAATTTTGCAGGTTTTTTTTTTTTTTTTCAGGAATTTGAGATAAATTAGTAATGTAAACTCTGAATGTTGGCTTAACAAAAATTTCAATGTGTTTAGGGAATATAGGGCAAGGACAGTAAGGAGGTGGTCAGAAAAAGGATACAAGAAAAACAAAATTTCGGGGCACCTGCGTGGCTCAGTCGTTTAAGTGTCTGCCTTAGGCTCAGGTCATGATCCTCGGGTCCTGGGATTGAGCCCCGCTTCGGGCTCCCTGCTCAGAGGGGAGCCTGCTTCTCCCTTTCCCTCTGTCTGCTGCTCCCTCTGCTTTTGCTCTCTCTCTGTCAAATAAATAAATAAAACTTAAAAAAAAAAGAAAGAAAAAGAAAACCTCAATGTTAATTTAAATTAATTAAAAGGTTTCTTAAAAGTTTGAAAGCAAGGTATATCTGAATATATATTATATATGTGTACATGCATATACATAGTTATGTATATATACATCTATTTCTATATACATATGTGTACGTGTATATACATATGTATATATGTATGTATATAGAAAATATATGTATGTATATATACATATATACAAATTACAAAGCAAAAATAATTTAAAGTGGTAGCCTCTGAAAATAGAATTTGGGAGTAGGGAGGAATAAGGTAAAAAAAGTGCTATTTTTTTAAATAAAACTAGTAGTATTATCTAACTTTGTTTAAACTGTGGACATATATTATTGTGATAAAATTAAAAATTAAATTTGAAAACAAAACTGTAATGTCATGTAAAACATTTACATAGTTGTGCCCAACTACAGGCTAAGTTTTCAAAAAGAAAATACTTTGAACACTAGTCTGTGGGAAATTTTTAAGCCCTGGGGATTTTTTTCATAGCACTCATAATATTTATGAGACATGTTCCTTTTAATCCATCAGTATTTATTTCTTTATTTATTTTTAAGATTTTATTTATTTATTTGACAGAGAAAGACACAGAGAGAGAGAGGGAACACAAGCAGGGGGAGTGGGAGAGGGAGAAGCAGATTTCCCACTAAGCAGTGAGCCTGATGCAGGGCTCAATCCCAGGACTCTGGGATCATGACCTGAGCTGAAGGCAGATGCTTAACCGACTGAGCCACCCAGGTGCCCCAATCCATAAGTATTTAATCAAAGAATATAGATTCATTTAATTAAAACAAAAGAACATTTTTATACATGGCGGATTGTAGGGAGATCAATTTTATTGTAATACTGTCATATCGACTCTTTTACATTACATTGGTGACTGTTTCTTCAATTCAGTGTGCATATAAATGACCAGAGAATCTTGTTAAAATGCAGATTCTGAATCTGGAGGTGTGAGGTGGAGCCTGAGATTTTACATTGCACACAAATGCCCAGCTAACGTTGATCCTGATGGCCCCAGCACTATACTTCTACTATCCACACAGCTCTACATTGTTCTTCCTTTCCACACTGAAAATAATGAAAAATTAATTATATTGATTCCATTTCAAAAGGATGTAATAATAAATAAATTTTGGAAATGCTAGGTTAAACATTAATTTCAGGATTCCTTAGGGTTCTCAAAATGCTGAAGGAGAGTATCAGTCACCAAGATGGAGACATAAGACACCACAATTTCCATATTTTCCTGGCTACTGTTAAAGAAAAACCTATTCATGACACTTGTTAAAGAACAGTAAGGTAGGCTTTCTTCAGGGGCACCACCACAATAAGGTTTTACAGTAGGAGGGAGAGATTGAGCTCAACTCCAAATACAATAAGGAAAAGTAGGGATTTATAGCCAAGAAGCAGGGTGAAGGGTCAGTGGATGGAAAATTATTAAGAGATAGGGTAGCTTTTTGCTAACGTTACCTAATAGGATTCTTTCTGAAGGCAGCCAGGGTGATCATACTCCGAGGGTGCAGGATTTTCACTAAACCGTCCCAACAGGACTCTTGCTAAACCTGGATGAAGTGGAACAAAGTCTTCTAGAACATAAGTTGAGACTTAGTAAGAGGACTCAGAGGAGGCTGACTAGTTATTTCAAGAAATCTTTTTTTTTTTAAGGATGAGCAAGGGACAATGATGTCTTAGCTTTTGGAATTACATACATACTCAAAAAACTTAAAGAGCATTAAATATCTTTGTATTTCATTTTACCTGGAGAATATAAATGGGAAAAAAAACCCTTTCTAATCCAGTATCTTATCTAAAGAAACAAAAGTATAAAAAATGAATTCTTTCTATGATTTAAGCATTCAATTAGCAAATACTAATTGCTAATTAGCAAATACTAATTGAATCCTTCCTTTTCTCAAATGAGTTATACCTCAAGCTACTACAAAAGAAATTAAAGCAATCGTACTAGGAAGAATCTTAAATTGTGTTTGAAAAAGCGTGGATCCCCAGCCGGCCATGTTTTTCAGTTTTGGTTTCCGCTATAGCAGAAAATATGAGAAGGATTTCCTCCCTTTGGCGAGCTTTGCCTCAGTTTCAAGGAACTGTTGTCTCAGCTGGTTTGTGTTTGCCAGCTGCTGCTTTTTTCATTTACTTACAGGCTCTTTGACCCTAAACTGAGCCACTGGTTCCTGCACGAGCTTCAGAATCTGAAGCACTTGGAAAAGCGAGCACTGAGGGAAAGAGAGATTTAACAACTGAGAACTCTAGGTCTGGGTAAAGGATATATGTACCTTCCATACAACCGTTTTCAAAGTTATAAAATCCTTTAAAATAAAATGCTGAGAGAAGTCGACAACTGCCCCATCTCCCCGCAGCATCCTGCTTTCTTGCCTCCCCAGCATTTTTCACCTTCTAGTGAGCCGCATCACTACATTTCTTTCGTACTTACAATGCCTATTGTTCGCTGTCTGTCTTCCTCCACTAAGAGGTAGACTCCAGGAGGGCAAAGATTTTCCTCTTTTTCGCTTCCCAAAAGCTTTGATCAGAACGTGGCAGATGGGAGTCAGTAAGCATCAATTTTCTTATCACCAGAGTAAAAAGTATTACTGCAAAGGTATAGCATGGATATCTGTATTTACCTTCAAGATTTTTGTTATGTTGTTATAATTCTTTTACTAGTTATGTAATATTTTTAATCTGTTTTAGATTGACTTGCTTTTATTTACTTAGCCTCATTTTACACAAAAAATATACATGAAATTATGATTTTTATGTTCTAGCTATATTTTTAGTAAATGTTGAAATTTAAATTATTAAAATCATGAATATCGGAATAGTCACTAAAATTCCCTCACATTCTACCACCAGTATGGAGCTATGTGAAAGCACTGAATACGGTGACCAGTTCATGATAGTTGCTCAAAAAACATTTAAATCTAACTGGAGTCCTATTCTAAAAACAGCTGCTCGATACAAATAAATATATAATATTTTATGGACAATCCCTAGATACATTAAAAGCTTTCAAAACTTAATGCAAAAAATGGAACAAAAAACTTGTTCAGTCAAAAAGAGAAAAAGGACAAAAAGAGAAATAATAAAAGATATAAAATAGAAAGTCACTTAAATACGACAAACATAAATCCAAATGTATTCATAATAAAACTATGAGTGAAATATATGTTCCTATTGAGAAATTCTCAGATTAATGTGCTTTGGGGATGCCTGGGTGGCTCAGTCTGTTAAGTGTCCAACGCTTGATTTCTTGTCAGGTCGTGATCTCAGAATCGTGAGATGGTGCAGCACGTGTCAGGCTCTGCCCTGGCACTGGGCATGGAGCCTGCTTAAGATTCTCTCTCTCTCTCTCTCCTTCTTCCCTTCCACTCCCCCATTCCACCCCTTCCCCCAGCCCATCCCGCTCATATGCATGCTCTCTCTCTCTCTCTCAAAAAAAAAAAAGTGCTTTGTTTTGCTCACTTTTTAAAAAATGCATCAGTATACTCTTTACAGTGGGGAAAAAAATGACCCAAAAATGTTTAAAATGAAGAGGAGATACAAGAGATTTAACAGATTAATGCCGGCTAATAGAAATTGAGTACAACACTGCTAATATCAGATGAAGTGGAATTAAGACAGAAAAGCTTAAATAGGATAGGTGAAGCAAAATATTAAAAAAAATTGTCAAGATCCAATATTCATCAAATAATATGACTTGCAATAATGATTTGCAGTAATAGATGCTAGACTGGTTAAATTAAAAATTGACACACAATGTGAGATTTGAATGCACATTTCTAAAAACCCAGCATGTAATGAAACAAAGGGGATTAAAAATAACTAAAACTACAATTCGGGTAGCACAGTTAAATGGATTTGCACACACATAGACTTTTCACAGTCTTATGGAACAGCTAGAATCTCAAAAAATTCTACATAGCAGAAAAAAATGCCACATTCTTTGAACATAACGTAATTTGTAATTTAAGGACCCAAATACCTTATTGTTCCAACATATGTCCCATATTTATCTAATAAATTCATCAGACATTACCATTAAATGTAATAGGTGAAAGTGTAATGAAAGAAAATTATCTAAAATAAATCATTTCCCCAAATTTCTGTTAAGATAAAAAATGGGGCAAGAGTCCACAGTATCTCTGCCCTTGTTTAAAAATATTTCTGTAAGTGCTAGCCCATGTAATTACAAATATTAAAATGAATAAAATGTGTAAATGCCATATAAATTATTTGCCAATAAAAAGAAAATATATGTGGAAAATAGAAAAGTTAACTGAAAAAATTAGAACAATTTAGAGAGGTCAGTGTGGAAACAAATAGAACAACTAACACAGAAAAATGTCTGAGCTACTTCCAGTTTTGAAATGTTGTAGATGTGCAGATTACAGTAAAAAGAGTAAAAAATAATACCGAAGTTATAAGAATAAACATTCCTAAAACTGTACCAATCTGTTTGAAAATCTGCAAAGACATAACAAAGGGAATCCTTCACAAACAAGTAGGTATATGACATTCCTGGATAGGAATCGAAGGAGAAGTGTTAGCCTAAGTTCTGGGGACAAGCACTGATTATACTTCACTATAGAACTTCAATTAAAAGACAAATAAAGAAGATAAAATAGACAGACATTGAATATGTTTTTTTAGAAGTATAGAAACAACATTACCAACAAGAAACTGAAAAGAGAGAGTGAAGGAAAAGTAAAAAAAAAAAAAAAAAAAAAAAGACTAATCTACCAACTTCTTCCTGAGTCTTAAAAGAGAATATAAGGAAATTCTTTGAAGTTGATAAATAGAATCACTTTGTACCAGACCCATTTCTAAATCCACTGTAACATGCACCTCCCCTATTCATAAATTAGTTTTGTAAACAGGGTATTACATTCTGGGTACGTCAGTTATCAATATGATCCAAGGAGTCTGATGGCCGTTGATGGCAATACCTGGAGAAAAAGTTTATCTACAGACTTTATGGACACAAATGAACACTCACTATGGAGACAGTTTTCATAATTATAACCAAAAAGTCTGTATCATAAGGTTTTTGTTATAATTATCATTAATTTCTAATTCCTTCTGGCTGGGAATTAATGAAAACCCGCTGGAAGATTTGAAGAACTCCCCATGTCTAGTGCAGACAGGCTTTCTCTTCTTAGTGATCCACATTCTGCTGTTTCTCTTGTAAGAGCCCCATATAATTCTTCCTGAAATGATTTCAAGCTTGCATCATGACTCTCATTACCGATCACAGAAAATTCTTTATTGTTAATTGCTACTTAGATCCTTGTTTCTGTGCAGTGGTATAAAGCATACTGCCCTCAAAACCTCCCTGATAAATACCTGCCACCTGTTATGTATGACCTTGAGAATGACTTCTCTCTTTGGGCACAGGCTGAATCCCAGCTCTATCCTTGCAATCCAGTGCATGCTGTTCTCTGGCCACTGCCAGCATTGCTCACCAGGCTGGAGCAATGAAATGGATGACTAAACTCAGCACTTTGTTAGGAAGAATAATAAGTTCTCTTGGGTAGGAAATGGGCATCAGGAGTTACTGAGACTAACATTTAGCCCTCTCCTTCTTAACCTACCCTACATTATAAGAGGCTAAATATTTACCTTTAACCATTTCATGTCTATTTCTGTGTGAGCCTGAAAATAATTCATCCAATGTTATGTAATTTTAATATAGATACATAACATTAATTCCTTGAGGAGTAACATGTTTTCTCTTTATTTCTTCCTGCAAGAGCATCACAGACCATGCGTTACTTTTAACAGAAAGAAGAAATATGCAACAATTGAATAAAAGAAATTAATTCACGCTGTGAGAGATGTTATTAAATCAGTGCTTTTCAAATTTTAAAGTGAACAAGACTCACCTAGGAATTTTGTTAAAATTCCTATCTGTGGCCCACACTTTGATTTGCAAGGATTTAAGTAGACTTCTAAAAACATCTGTGCCTTATTACTGTTATTGGAGAATTATGTGTGGGTGGGCGTGCACTCACACACACTAGCACACTCACATATAGAAATACTGACAAAAACATTTAAAAAATAAACTTCTCTGTAATGAGGAACATGGTGCTTCTTATGGGATTTCCTTTTTCTGATACTTAAAAATAAGGAAGTTGGGGCACCTGGGTGGTTCAGTCGGTTAAGCATCTAACTCTTGATTTTGGCCCAGGTCATGATCTCAGTGTTGTGGGATTAAGCACTGTTATCAGGCTCCACTCTCAGTTCAGAGTCTGCTTGAAGATTCCTTCCCTGTCCCTCTGCCCATCCCCTCCATTCTCTCTCTCTCTCTCTCTCTCAAATAAATAAATGAATAAAATATTTTTTTAAAAAAGAGGAAGCAATTCCTTGCTAGAGGAAAGTAATTCAAAGTAAAAAAAAAGGAAAAATTCCTCATAAAACATAAAATCATCATATCGGAAGTTGATGATTTTCTCTCATAACTCCTGGTGGACTTTCTTATATTTTATGGCAAATTTTGGAAAAATCAAAGTAATCTGCTGCCATAGAAATCATGAAGTAATGTTCAATTTTAAGTGAAAACAATCACAACAATAAGAAGGATATATGCATGATACCATTCACAGGAATGTAAGCAGGCCTCAATAGCCAAAAAAGTTTTATTATACATGTGGACATTGTAATGAAGTCTGGGAGAACTTGTCCAAGTAAATGATATACTTCAGGAATCACATGCTGATTTAATAAAAATACTATTACACAGTTCTATAATATTTAAAATAGGTTTGTATCTTTTTTATACAATAAGTACTTACATTACCATTCTAACAGTATTTTAAAGGAACTGAGAGAAGATTTTAATATTTCACAAATTCTTTTCTGAATTTTTATTGTAAAAAGAAATTGCTATAGAATATAGTCATGTAATGATAATGCTATCATTTTGGGATACTAACTCAGTGCCACACATTATGCGAAGCACTTTACATGGATTAGTTAATACTCAAAACATTCCTTTGAAATAGGTGTTATTATTATTATTTTCCCATCTTACAGTTGAAGAAACTGAGTCTCAGAGAAATTATGTTTTCCAAGGTTATATAGCTAGTTAATGGCAGAATTGAGATCCTAACCTAGGTTGGTATGATTCTAAATGATTCAAATATGTTGTACCATGTTCAAACACCATTCTATACAATGGTTCTCAAAGTTTGTTCTTCAGATCAAAAACATTAGCATCACCAGGCAAACTGTTAAAAATGCAAATTCTCAGGCCTGTCCCAGATCTACTGGAACAGAAACTCTAGGAACGGAACCTAGTAATCTGTGTTTTAACCATTCTCCAGGTAACTTTCATGTGTATCAGAACATGAGAACTATTAGTATATATTAAGATTGGGTGTCAGTAATTTGATTTTCCTTGAGTGAGTCATGATCACAGGTATGTATTTGGACAATGAAAAATACCTAAATGGAATGATATTGAAAATTCTGGGAAGGTGTGCCTACCCAAAAGGATTTCTCTTTGACATCTTAGCTCATGGTTAAACTTCCTTAACAAGGAACAAGTGACCACTAAAGATAAGGCACAAATTATACACTGTTAACCACATTACCTAAACCCACATTCCATGATGTTACTTACAAATAATATTTTTATGTTCTTTTTCTTTGTTCTCTATTTTGTTAGTCAGAGTCTCCTAAAGCTTCTTTTGGGTGGATACACTTATAACATTCACCATCAATGAAAGTGCGCCTTCTGTCCAGAACCATGAAGGGTCTGAGAATTTACTCTACTCTCAGGCTAACAAGTTAGCCTGCCAGTCTCATGGATGCTGTCAGAAATCGCAGGACTTCTAGGTCAGAGAAAAAAGACTTTCTTACTCACAGAAACAACAATAGCCAGAGAATTTGTTATTTCTTATATAGGTTCCCCAAGCCCCATTTCCCACAGGGTGATGCAGAGAGCCAAGTGATACTTATACACACAGTGAATTGCATTATCAGAGCGGAACACAGAGCTTAGAGAATTTGAACCTCTTATAACAGGCAGTAAACACGCTTGCTCTTCACTCCAGAAGGAGCCACTGTTTCTCTCTTTCAAGGGTACAAGCAAACCTGCTTTTGCTCTAGATGGAGACACAGTCTCTACCTTCCAAAATTGTTTCTTATGCAAACATCCTCAAAAAGACAGCCTGCATAAAGGGCTGTCAGTGTCTCTGCTTTTAAAACATGCAGAAACACAAGAGACCCATGGAGAATTATCTCCCAACACTTTCATTTCATAAATGTTTGTTAGGAAACATCATGAAACATCATGAAAATGTCAGCTGGGTATAGCTAATAGTTGCACACCCATAAAATACTAGATTTGTTTATAATGAAATTTCTTACTAAATTTTTTAAAGATGACACATGCTATGTACTTTAAAGTCTTTTGTAACTTGAAAGAAATCACATTTTGATCAGAAAACTTGCTAGATCATCTAAAATAAGTTCTGGCTTCATGTATATCAAAGATATCATGTAGATGTACATGTTATTTAATATTAAATTATAGATCAAGAATATTTTTTAATCTGACACTAAAACCTTGGAATTCAGCTTTTCTCACTATGTGGTGTTGCCTAGCAATGAGGTCTAGCAACACATTGCTTCTAGAGAGGAGCCAAAGTATCAAACTGAAGTGTCCCAATAAGAGTCATTTAGAAAAACAACAATTATTTGCAATGCAAGATATTAATGTCTGATACAATTAAGACCAACACTTATATCCCACTTTGGAATCAATTCTCTGATTTAAGTGTTCACAACATCTGCCTGAATCAGGAGGAAAGACAAGAGGGTTAAGAGGTGGCTTCAGAGGAAGCCAGGGTGAATTAGGGTGGCTCCATTTATATTTCTTCTTTTGTAAATGATGTCTTTATTCTAGCCCTATAACCTATGAATAACTACTTTGGAGGTGTTTTAGATTTTGATATCAGTGGTAATTATTGTTTCTTGCCCTCCTTTCCTGTACTAACTTAATTAACATGCTAAGTTGCTTTCTAAAGAGACATTTATTTACTAACAATACGATTAATTTCAATATCCTACCACTCTTTAAACACCTTTCAGGACAAAGAGCAAATGATAGATGGAAAGGAATAAGGGAAGGTGAGAGAGAGGAGAGGAGAGAAAAAATCAGGAAATAAAGGGAAACAATTTAAAATACATAACTGTTTCTTCAATGATTATGGTAAACATTGAGAGACATTCTAAAAAAGAAGAAATTTTTTTCTAAGTTAGAAGCAGGCCCTGTTCCCAGAGAACATTTGTTTGGGATTTTGGCAACACCTACTATAGAAACAATGGTTCAAATATCAATGAACACAACAAAATTTATATATTGTGCAACAGTGCTGAAAGCTTATTAACAGACACTTAAAATAATTTTGAGGCTTCTTAGCCTTCCTGGGAACCATTTCTAATTTTCCTTGACACTGTTTATTATTCAGAACTTCATTAGTACACAGAGCTTTTCTTTCTCCAGGCTCATGTCAAAACCCATCCTTCAGAATTCCCCCCTGATATTCCTTTGCTTTTCTTTACAACCTTCTAACATTAGGTCTTTGGTAAATATGTCCATGTATGCGGCAGAGAGAAATGTAAATTATTCTATAGATTCTTAAAAGACTGTTCTTAACCTGTAGCGTTGATTTACTATATCAGTGTATAAGGACAAAAACTTTCCTGGTTATTTCCTTTTATTTTTTTGTTTGTTTGTTTGTTTGTTTTTCAAGCTTTGTCCGCTTTATTTCACTACATTAAGTTAAGCTATCCGGCAAAACAGGAACCTGTAATTCATCAAGATCAAGGAATGCCTCTCATTCCTGGTTATTTCCTTTTGTAAAGCCCAAGAATGTAGGAAGTGTGTAATCACACACTGCCTGCAGAAAGTACTCAATACACATTGCTACTTAATGCATCAGCAGTGAAGCAATTTCAAGTAAAAATCAAGGTAAGATTGTTGCTTAAGGGACAACATGAATGAAATTCAATAAATTAAACGCTAGGAATGTACTTCAATCATGCATTGCTGCGTAACAAACCACCACAAAACGTGGCTTAAAACAACAAACATTTTTTTTGGTCCCAGTTCTCCAGTTTGGGCTAGGTGCTCATCTGGGCAATTCTTCTGCAAATCTTTTCAAGGGTCACTCAAGTGGATGAAGTCATCTGGTGGTTGAACTGGGGCTGAAAGACATATGATAGCCTCAATCACATTTCTGATGATCGCTGCTGGCTCTCAGCTGGTCCCTCTCAAATGCAGTAGCTGCAATGACTCACCTCTGCTCCATGAGGCTCTTCATCTTACGGTAGGCAAGACGTCACATGATGGTAGAAACATTCCCAAAGGGCAGGGTGGAAACACAAGGTTTGTTGAGAACAAGAATCGGATGTTATTTTTACCATATTCAATTGGTCAAAGCAAGTCATAGATGAGTCCAGATTCCAGAGGTGGGGAATAGATTCTATCTTTTGACTGGAGAAGTGGTTAAGTCACATTGCAAAGGGACATGCGTAGAGAGGTAAGGAAAATCAGTGTAGAAATCATTACAAGCAATCTAGTATAGAATTGATTAAAATTTCATCCTAAGATTTATAAGTATAACATGCCTAAAAATCAGAAATAAAACAATCACACACATACACACAAACTGCTCTTCCCAAATCTAGAAAACCAGCTATTCCTTACAGTCACCATTTCCTTTTATTTATACTCAAAGAGGAAGTGCAGACTAATGTCATCTGGACATTTTAAGTCCATCTTTAACTTCTGAAGTACATACTTGGTGACATGGCATGGATTTGCATAGGTTGGGTCACTCAACATTTTCAAAGATCCAGTTTCAAATGAAGAATCCAGAATTTTTACTACCATATGAAAGTATGCATCTTTGGGTTCAACTGTCCTCTCTGAGGCTAAGAGTTTTTACTTTTAAAACTCTATGTCGGAGGCAGTTCAATAAATTTGTTCCCTCACCGTCAATGTATTTCAATCCTCTCTCCCTGAGTTCCCTGCCCTCACTTCTGAAAGTAGATCACTAAACAGAGGCCTCAGATCATAAAATATGCTTATAAATGTTTGCAGAATGAAGTCTTGGCCTCTATCCTAACCTACTTCTACCACTCAGAGGTACTTACACTATTTACTCATCAAACTTGTTCATGAGTAAAGCCCTCAATCAAGGCCAATCAGCTATTTTTAGAGAATTTGCAATATAGGCTTCTTCATAAAAAGATAGAAATTAGAAACTCTAAAACTTAATTCAGAAAGCATCCTGTCAAGGTGTATATTACTGTATTTTTACTCATATTCTGTTTGTGATGACCTCTTAAGAGTCTGAAGTTACAACACATTTTCTTGAAGAAGATTCAATCTACAGAAAGCTTGAAATAGATAAAACAGATAATTGAAAAACATTTTATTATATAGTTCTTTCTATATTTCTCTCTCTATTATTATAGTATTTTCAGCTTGAACACTGCTTTTTACCCTCACCATCTGGCATCTCTTTTTCCCTAAATCTAGGAATAATCATCTGTTCATAAAATGTTTTCTATTGAAATGGAAAGAATCCAAATTCCAAACTCTGTGTTTATTTCCTAAATATTCCTTCTCAAGAGAGGAAATATAAAACTTAAACCTCACCTGATCCCATCAGAGCAAGATTGAATCTGAAAAGCTAAATTTCTAGCAATGACCTTAAAAGAATGCTATAAATATAAGGAAGTAGGCCTTTGCACACTTCCACCCACACAAAATGACTCCATTCTGGTACTAATATGATTTATTAAATATTAGTGTGTTCTCTAATGCCATGCAGGACATGAGAAAAATCAGTCCCTGACCCAGGGCATATACCTCCAAATTATGCAAGTGAATCCAGCACAATGATAACAGGAGTACAAATTCCTCTCCTATAGTGCTGCATTGTGATGTTTGCCTTTGTTAATATTTTTGACAAAATAAAATATTTTTTCAGGATCTACAGGTTGAAAAAATATGATTAAGAAATAAAGAGTTTTTGTTCTTAAAAAAATAAGGATGGATAAAAATCCAAAAGCTTTACTGACATTTCTAGAGTCAATGTAGAAGAATAAGAAGATTAGTTGTGGAATCACCATAGATTCTAACTGGAAGAGTTTTACTTTGTTCTGTGCCATTCTCCTGCTTTCTCTCTTTGTCAAGACTTCAAAACTATTTCCTTTTAGATGAGGAACCTAAGCAAGTTCCCACATTTTTATGTCCTGCAAGTGAAGTTCTACCATGTTCTGGGTATCCCTGCTACATAGCTCAAGAAAGAGATGGAGCCAGCAGGAGCCTCAGAGAATAAGAACCTTTTTAGAATTCATCATGGTAAATGTTGTGATGAGAGAAGAGAGGCAGTGACAAGAATACAGACTGAGACCCTCCTGCCCTTTCATGACCTCAAATAATTCACACACAAAAAAATCTCTAGATTTTTTTTTTTTAATATGAAGTAAGAAATACAGTGCCAAGGTGGTAGGGGTTGAGGTGACAGTTATGTGAAATAATATGTTATTTGCTAACATCTCATCATATAGAAAATAATCTGCCATGTTTTGCACACAATTGGATTTTAAACCAATAGAACACAAAGGTTATATTTTTTTCATTCAATTTTGAATGATTTGTCCCTTACCCACCTGTGAAGGGTAATCTATGTGTTGACACTAATGTTTGCATTGGCTCCTTATTATCTGGCAAAGTAACTAAGGATACAACCCATTCAGGCCACAATCTATAAAAAGTGCTGGGCAACAAACACAGGAAAAAAAAATGTGCTGGGCAACATAAGGGTGGCTACAAATGCCCATAATCCATCAGTTTCCATACCTCTCCCTAATCATGAGAAGTCCTTTTGTCTTTATACTATTAAAAACATAGCAAAATCATCAGTTTCTTATTATTAGATTCATAATGGCCTTATCTACATGCAATTTACCAAGTAACAGTTATATCAGTAAACTGAAGCTACATACAATTTTTGAGGTCCTTTTCTTCTAATCATTGAATGCCTACTACTCTTTATCTTTGATTTGTTGTATTTTGAATATGATTTCTTGATGTAGTTATTTTTCTTTTTTTTGTGTGTGTGTGTGTGTGTTTGTTTGTTTGTTTGTTTTTCTCATTTATCTTCTTGATGTTCTCTGAGCTTCTTGGATCTGTGGTTAGGCATCTGACATTAATTTGAGGAAATTCTCAGTTTTGTTTTGAGTATTTCTTCTCTTCCTTTCTCCCTTTCTTGTCCTGGTACTCCCATCACACATGTTACTTGTTTTGTAGTTGTTCCATTGTTCTTGGATATTCTGTTTGTGTTTTCTTTCTCCCAGTCTGTTTTCTATTTGCTTTTCAGTTTTAGAGGTTTCCAATGAGATATCTTCAAGCTCAAAGATCTTTTTCTCAGCATCCAATCTACTACCAACCTCATGAAAGGCATTCTTCATTTCGGTTACAGGGTTTCTGATCTCTAGCGTTTCTTTTTGGTTCTCTCTTAGGATTTCCATCTCTCTGATTATAGCATCTATCGTTCTTGCACGTTGTCTATTAGAGTCCTTAGCACATTAATAATCATACTTGTTTTAAAGCCCCAGTCTGATAATATCAACATCTCTGCCATATCTGAGTCTAGTTCTGATACTTGCTCTGTCTCTTCAAACTGTTTTTTTTTTTTTTTTTTTTGTGGGTTGTTTTGTTTTTGTTTTGTTGTGGGAGGTTTTTTGGTGTTTTTGTTTTTGTTTTTTGGCTTGGTTTGTTTTTTTAGAATGTCTTGTGATATTTTCTTTATAACTGACCGTGACGTACTGGATAAAAAGGACTGCTATAAATAAGCCTTTAATAATGTGGTGTTGAGATGTGAGGGGAAGGGAAGCGTCCTACAGCCCTATAATTAGGTCTCAGTCTTTTAGTGCGCCTGTGTCTCTGAACTGTGAACCTCACGAGTGCTTCTTAGGTTCTTTTCCCTTCCTTAGGTGGAACAGAATGGCTACAGTGGGGTGAAATATTTTTTTCAGGTACGTTAAGCCCTGATAAACCCCCAACAAACTAGGCTTTGGTTAAATAGGTTCTCCTGAGGGCAGACCTTATTAAGAAGAATAGAAAGCTCTGGCATATTTCCGAATGGTTCATTTTCCCCTTCCCCTGCCAGAAGTTCCTGGAGGCAAAACCCACAAAAATGTGCCCCTCCACCTCCTGCCCCATGACTCAGTCCCCTGGACTTTGTAACTCTCAGACTTACCCACACCGATCCTCCAGCAATTCATCAATTATAGTTCAGGTTTTCCTACACCAACACTGGTTCTCACTGACGTTTCTACTTGTGGGTTTCTACTTCAGTAAGTTCTGATTTTCTATGTTCACCTGTTAGTTTCTCCAATTTTGGAGGCAGTGGCTTGTCCTGTCACCTTATGGATATAAGAAGAGTTGTTGATTTTCAGTTTCTTCACTGGTTGTTAGGACAGAGTGGCAACTTCCAAGCTTCTGATGTGCCAGACCAGCCTACTACTCTTTATGAAGTAATTTACATATTTTATCTCATAAAACCTCACAATATTCTGTTAAGAAGTATCATTAGCCCCATGTCAAAGACAAAGAAACCAAAGCCTATGACAATTATCTTGACCAAAATATACCAGGTGGTACCTAATGGAGCTTTCACCTAATCCAGGAATGTCTAGAATCCAAACTGCTACACCATGTCTTTGCACCCATCCTTGCCCAGCTCTTCCACTACCCTCGTCCATCATTATCTTCTGATTTCTTTCTTAAAGTGGTCCATGATTCAAACTTTGGAGCCAGAAAACCTTAAAATAATATAGAGCTATATACAGCTTTAAGACTCACTGAAATTACTTCAGACCCAACTTTTTTATATATAAAATGAGGAAAATAGTCACCATAGAGAGTCATTTTAAAGATTAGAAACAGAGATAGCAATATATCAATTAAGCGGATTCACATATATCTACGTATTCTATATATATTCTATATATCTGTAATTATTTCTATATTCATATATGTGTATTAAGTGCTAAATACATATATGTTAGCCAGTATCTGTTAAACAGCACTTACTTACCCCAATCTGTACTGTTCTGAACCAGACCGCTCACCTCCACCCTTCATGCTTTTCTCTAAAGCAAAGTGGTTCTGCCATTACCTAGTATAAGTCTTTGTCTTACTGAGTGCAATGGCTTTAGGTGAAAAATATATCTTCCAGACTGAGTGCTGACTAGAAGACCATTCTTTGTTTAAAAAAGATAAGTTGCTAACTATCTCTAAAATCCAGAACAGTACCTCACTGCCCAACTCACAACTGCAGATCAAATTATTAATAATAATACTATGTTCAGATAATTGCTGCCTCTTATAAAGCATTTACTATTGACACACAGAATGTGCCTCACTGAACAAATATTATCTTGCTTAATTTGTCTAGGCTGCTTATTGACTGATGGAGATTTTGCCATATAATCATTTCATGCCTACTTATGCTTGAATTGTAATAGAAAATTAAAGAAGGGTAGGAAATAATGAACATTTTAATTCTCAGTAAAGAATCTTGGATCCAGAGTTTTAAGCAAGAGACTCTGCTTCTACCCTTTGGTGGACCTGATTCTCCAAAGGGCCCTCTTTTTACAAAGTACTAGATCCCAGCTACATTAGAATAAACACAAGGTGGATTCCAGCTCCTGAAAGGCACCTAAACTGAGAAACATGAAACTGTGCTCTGACAACAACCCATGAGAACTGTTCACAATCAGCCTTCATGACTGCATCCTGCAATTGGTACTGGCCATGTTTGTTGTCTTTTTGACTCACTGATATTCCAGAAGGGACCTTGGGTTTTATCTCCCTGACAACCTAGCCACCAGGTACTGGATTACAACTTCACCTGTCTGAAGTGACAAACTTGGTGATGTGTCGTCATATGTCTTGTGCCCTTTCAAAGGTTATGCATTTCAAAATTCGTCAGAGCTTTTATTTATATATTAGCCAAATCATGGTCTTCCTTTCCACAAAACTGTGTGATTGTTAGGCTTATCATTCTTAATATCTTTGTCAGTTCAAATTGAATTCCTTTGTTCTTACTTGATTACAACATCAAAAACAAAACAAACAAAAACCTGTAAAGCCTTAAGCAGGAAGATCATTAAAGTCATATTTTTGAGTGAAGGGATAGCCCCTAGCCCCTGGTTTAAGAGAAAGGCATTTCCTAAAAGGACAATGCACTAACTAATTAGCTCTTCCAAACTAGTTTGAATTTGTTAATCAGATTAAGCAGGACTGTTGGTGGGGGGGGAGGGGAAGGAAAAGGAAGAGAAAGTCACAGAATATGGCACACTGCCAAGAAAAGATAAAAATGAAGAGCTAAAATGTTAGAACTTTAGATGCAATGGATTGGCAATGTCAAAATAAAGGGAAGCACTAATACAAGATCCACAAAGATAATTCCAAATATTTCAGAATTTTGCCTAAAGCTAACTCTGAAAGACCAGAACATATCTCAGAAAGGTTGTCAACAGTGTAGGAGAATTTATACTTTATTTTACCTAATGGAAGCTAATAAAAAAAAGAGTGCTAAGCTGCATTGGAAGGATGTTTTCTTCCTCCAGATCAAATAAATGCTAAAATTTTTTCCAACTTCTTTCTAAACATATCCTTACTTTCTACTTAGGAGTCCTGTAGATTTCAAGCTTTAATTCATAGTTGTGAAGTCAATGCAATTCAAAGGAAAAGCATATGAGCTATCTTGCTGTTATTCAGTTAGTACCTTTAAAGAACTGGAAAAAATGGGGAAAAATTATTAATACCCAACATAAAGGTAAAAAAGGTTGAAATAAGTTCTACTTTTGACTGTGTTATAATGCTTGTGGTTGCACAGCCCGTTGCCTTCAAATACAAACACTGAAGTACAGTAGGTGGGTACGTTTTGAGATCAGAGGATTGTTAAGGGACAATTTGGTTCTTCTGTGTTTACATTAACCTCAAATTAAATATCAGAAGATTCTGTCATATTAGTTTAAATCTTCACGCAATTTTACTTTGTTAGAAGGAATAGGCAACTTGTTCTCAAAGTAAGCCAGTGATGAAGAAAACAGAAAAATCATATTTCTACTGATTCCCTATTGAATTGAAGACAAACTTCAAATTATAAAAAAAAAAATATTTTGAGCCATGTTAGAAATCATAATCACTCTCACACTTGGTAATGGAAGAAGTGGTTTTAACAATGTAAACCAAGGAAATTTCCTGACCCCTAACTTTAAGAATGTGTTTATTTATTTTAAAAATATTTGTTGAGTGACTACAATGTATCTAGCACTCTTCTAAGTCCTGGGGATACAGCAAGGAACAAGAAAGTCTACATGAAAGGAATTTTCTAGCAGGGTGAGGCATGTGTGCTTGTGTGCATAGGGGTGTGTGTGTGTGTGTGTGTGTGTGTGTGTGTGTAGTAGAGGAGTGACAGAACATGGACTGAAAATAAATAGACAAATGGGAAAAATACCAAACTGTGAAAAGTACTGAGGAGAGAATGACTGAATCACTGGTTAAGATTTGAGGGACAGGAAACTTAGGCACTATTTAAGCTGAGATCTCAAGTGACAAAAAGAGTCAATGAGGCAAAGATTAAGGGGGACAGTTGGCCCAGGTGCTTCTGGGTGGAAATGAAAGAGGAGCATCCAGTGTGGCTTTATTGTACTTGCGAAGAAAATGAGTGCTACAAGAACGGTCCTGGATTAGCTGGGGTAAATTGTGTAGCCCTTTGTAGCTAAGGTAAGGAATTTGGATTCATTCTAATTGTAATAGGAAGTCATGGGGAATTTTAAGTAAAGGTTAAAATGACTTGAGATATAATTTTAAAACATCTTATTGATATAAATTGTTAGCTAAATCACAACACACATTTTATGATAAAGAAAAATATATGGCAGCTTATCTAAAGTGTTCATTCTTTTTTGTTCATTCTCAAATAGTTGAGTGCCAGTCTGAGAACAACCACTGTACTGCTTGCTAGAGATACAGTGTAAGCTAACTCAAACATGGGTTCTTACTCTCATGGAGCTTACTTAGGGAGAAGAAACATAAACATTAATTAAATAGTCACACTAAGGATATGTAATGACCATCTGCAAAAGTGCTCTGAAGAAAAGGAACAGCATTATATCTGTGTAATAAAAGATCCAAATCCAAATAGGAAGTCACTGACAGCTTCACGTGGGCTGTGATCAAAAGAACGAGCAGGAGTCAACCGATGATATTTACTTTAAGCACAATGAAAGTTTTAAGCAGGTTTTAAGCAGAGGGATGACATGATTCAATGTGAGTTTTAAAGTGATCATTCACTCAGGCTTCAGTTGGGGAACAGACTGGAGAGAGAGCAGAATGAATGTAGAGGGGGCACATTAGGAAGTCTACTTAAAACGTAATGGTAGCTAAGAACAGAATGAAGGTAACCATGAAGAGAAAAACAGATTTCATGGATATTGAGATGATAAAGGTAATTGGTCTTGGTGACAGATTAGATAGGAATAGTGAGGGATAGGAAGAAGAAAATGGCCTGAGCAAGTGGATAAATGGCCATGTCATCTACTGTGAGAAGGAATAGTGAAACAGGACCAGGTTTAAAAAGAAAGACCATGAATCTGGTCATGTACATCATGAATTGTGTTATCTTTGAAACAGCCAAGTTATGTCAAGTCAGTAGTTGGATATACTGATATACCAGAGAAGAGCTCTGGGCTAGGGAAATAAATCTGGGCATCACCACGGTAACCAGAGTTGGCAGTGTGTTGAAATTTCCTAGCAAGATACTGTAAGAAAAAGGTCTATTTCTGACCTTTAAGAAACCCCAGGATTTGATGACCCAGTAGTAAGGAACGTCTTTCAAAGGAAATCTGGTAGGCATGACCAGAGAATGTCAAATAATGTCGAATGATTATCAAGAATTATAAAAGGTCTGGAAGTTCTCCCTATAAGCAAGCTAATAAGCTAGTCTGTTATTGTCTTATGAATACCAGAGGAACACACAAGACTCCTGGGCTAGAGACAAAGGACTTTATTATACATAGCAAAAAGAGTAGTCATAGGGGCAGCATGATGGCCATACTGGTTTCCCATATGTTCTAAGTGTCATGGAGTGATGCAAAGTGCCCATTATGGATGCTGGTACATGCAGTGAGTTGTATTACAGAAGAGCGACACTAAGCTTGGAAGATTAATCACTTTCATAGTTAGATGGAAGCAAGTATGCTCTTTATCTGAGGAAAATGTTACCTTATTCCTCAGGGTTGTTTGCTGGAAACACAACCCTGAAAAATTGTCCCAAGAGTAGTCAGGGACTTGCTTTTTTGGCATAGTAAGGAAGAACATACAGGGATGCTCAGCGCCCATTGGAGATTATATCTTTCAATAATGATCTGAAAAGACAAACAAATTAAGGCCAGAAAAAATTCTCAAAAGGATTTAGCAAAATGGAGATCATCATTAACTTGATCAGGAGCAAATTGTGAAAACATATTATAGTGAAGTGGAATGTGGGGTGTGGAAATGTAGATCACAAACACAAAGCAGTTTTTTTAAGAAGTTCAATTCTAAGAACATAAAAATAGGAATGAAAGCTTGAGGTGGTATATAAAAATGAGAGATGTTTTTGTTCTAAGTCTGGTCTGGAGTAAATGCTGATGGAAATAATCAAATGAAATGTTCAAACATCAGGATGTAAGATGATGTTAAGTTTTTATTAATCCTGTTTAAGACATTGCTATGGGTTGAATTGTGTCCACCCCCCAAAAATATTGAAGTCCTTACCTCAGTACTTCTGCACATGACCTTATATGGCAATAGGGTTTTCGTAGACAATCAGGTTAAAATGAGGTCATAGTCTCACATGACCTTTTATAAGCATGTAAAGGGGAACTTGGGGCACAGAGACAGACACTCATAGAGGAAGGAGGGTGTGAAAACATAGGGGAAATGTCGTCGACAAGCAGAGGAACCCCTCTGAGGCCACAAGGTTAGGACAGAGGCATGGAACAAATTCTCCTTCACAGCCCTCAGAAGGAATTAACTTTACTTGCATCCTGATTTCAGACTTCTAGCTTCCAGGACTGTGAGAGAATAGATTTCTGTTGTTTAAGCAGCCCAATTTGTGGTACTTTGTTATAGTAGTCCTTGGAAACTAATATAGACATCATTTTCAGAAAGACTGAATTCTGATTGTAAGAAACAAAAAGCAAAGATCAAAACTTTCTGAAAACTTAATTTCACTGCATTTCAGTAGGATAATGGTAATAGTGTATGTCCTTTTTTAAGTGTATCATGTTGAGAGCGCTACTGATATATTCATTCTTAGAGAAATCTCAAAAAAAAGGAAGTAAAAGAAGAAGGAACAAAAACTCTTGTGGAAATGTTCCCTCGGCAAAATAAAAACCCCAGTGTAAGTTAGCTTCAGTCTTAGATATTCAGTTATCAAACACTCTGCTTTTGCTAATATTTTTTTTTTAAATGGAGAATACAGTTTCTGTTAAGTTTTCCCTGGAAAACCTTTGGGATATTTCGGGAATTGGCTGTCTGAAATAGTCTAAGCCAGTTTGTATGAACAGGAACCTTAAGCAATGACT
The DNA here is from genome assembly GCF_037043125.1 of Eumetopias jubatus. NCBI lineage: Eukaryota > Metazoa > Chordata > Mammalia > Carnivora > Otariidae > Eumetopias > Eumetopias jubatus. The sequence continues at coordinate 51,555,905 of NW_028274807.1, forward strand.
CCTCCAGACTTGAACAAAATGACCTAAACCACTATGGTTTTATGTTTCCTCATCTTCACATAAAGAACTAGATTGGATTACCTCCCAGAATGATTGTAGTAATTATCTCAAAAACCGACGCTTTCAGGATAAGTGCCTTCTCTTGTACACATTGAACAGGTAACAGGCTTTCTTGCTGCTGAAATAATTATTGATTACTTAGCAATAACCTCTATTCTTGTATGTGATTCTTATGTTTTTGAGACAGATGTCAAGCATTTTCTCTTTTTCTTAATTTATATTTTTCTCTTACTCCAGTTTCCCTCAGTATGACTTTCTGAGGTCTGTGTAGGACTCCATCTGGGGCTCTCTTTAATTCTTTCAGAGAATGCTCTTCCACTCACAGGGGTCCAGCTATAGCTAGTTAAAGGAAGCACACATCTGCACCTACAGCTGGACAAGAGCTCTCCAGGCAGCAAACTGTGGTCAACCTTCTACAAGTTTAATACAGCTCAGTTTCGACAGTCTCTGGCACCAAAACATTTTCTATATCTTAACATTATTATTATTTCTCTGAAGAAGTGAAAATATCTCATACTTCCTCTCTTGAGGATATTTCCACTTAGCTTTCCAAATGCCTACAGATATCACATGAGTTTCTACTTGTAGCAGAACTGAGACATATGTTCAAGACTCTGACCATATGATTAGAGAAATATTCCAGCAAAACCACAGGTAAAGAGAATGCTCATGGACAACCCAGAGGAATATCTATCCATTTGAGCAAATGGAGAGAGAAAACTTGTTCAAGCTGTTGAAGTCATTTCAAATTATTGCCAATTCCTTGGAATGCCAATTCCTCATCACTTCAGTGATGACAACAAAATCAAACATTCATAGGATATTTCACAATTACCCATGTTGGTCCCCTAGCTTTTTGGAAAAACATTTCAGAGTGGGCAATGAAGGCTACACTCTCATTGTGCAGGTGAGTGCTTATCAAATAAAAAATGATTCAATCATCTGAAAAAACTCTTCCTACAAAAAGCAAAATAGCAGGCATACCAGCCTAGCCTTGCACACTAGCTATGTGCACAGCATAACTTCAAAATAGCCTCTGGTTATAATAGTTCTGGCAATATGTTGTGGTGTTTTTAAGACAAATACAACATGAAAAGTCCATTTATTTATAAAAATAAGCCCATCTTAACTTTTCATTTATACAAGTATGCTTTTGTAAAGTGGTTTGCCCTTCAAAAAATATAGCTTACGTTTAAAAATTCTGCAATATCAAGATCCTAAGAATTAGTTTTATCTTTATTATTATCATCATTACTATTATTATTTAAAAGCTATTTGGAGTATTAGTAACTAAGGATATAATATACACATAAACACACTTCGGTATAATTGTATATTCTATACTAACTTGTTTTAATTACAACATTTGGGTATAAATAAAATCCTAGAAACCAATCTAAATATTTTTCCCCATATAACAGTAGTTAGGCTTTGGGGGCAAAGAGAGAAGGGGGTGACATTCTATATAAAAAAAATTAAAATATTTCGGAAAAAACTTCACTCAGCTCAGTACCCTAGAGATCACATTCTATACTTTCTTAAATGTATATCTCTATATATTAAATTAAGCCAGTAAAGTACTATGTCCATTATCAATCATTTTCCAGTAGCTCAGCACATTTCAAGAGAAGAACATATTATCAAAATTAGGTAGGGTATTTGTTATATTTATTAAAAGAAATGTTTACTTAATGCTCTTTCTAAATGCATGAATTTTATTACTTAATTGGGCTTATTTGTAATATGAATACGATCAGTCTTAAGTATATTGAAAGAATATTTATAAAACAATTCTATCATAAATATTTTGAAATATATCTGAGGAATATCCCAGGGCTCTATTGATAAAAGTAAGAATAACATATCATCCTGGGTTTTTGTTTTTTGGAGTTTTTTTTTTTTTTTTGGTGGGGGTGAGGGTTGTGATCTGCCTCTCACGTTGTTTTCATTGACAACACCATCAAAAGTAAGGAATAACGACCATTAAAATTAAATATATACTTTCTTAAGCTGTCCATATGAAAAGGAATCAGAGATAACTATCCTCATATGGCATCATGAATACATTCCCTTTGGAAAGATTCAGCAGTCACTTGAAAATGAAAAAAAAAACAGTATTTAAGAAGATGAAGGGACTGGGACAGATTTAAATATCATTCAAATAATAAGGAAATTGAAACTGTAAAAAAAAAAAAGAAAAACTCCAAGAGAAGACATCACAGAATAAAAACATCAGGCCAGTGTATAAGACTTGGGAAAATGTCACCTGGGTCAGGCAAATCTGTATCAGAATATGCATACAGTTTGGGATATTTTGGAAAAATTTCCAAGGACCAGGTTTCCATAACGAGTCACAGTATATTGAGCCTCTGATGGAGGGTAAGCAAGAATGTCCTCTTTCCCTTTTAAAAAAGTACAGATTTCTCATTGATTTTTATTTTAAATCTTTACATACACATGGTACATTGGGTTCTTTTGGACAACGTCCACAAACTATACAAAAACTGAAATTACTAAGATTATAATATTGTTCGTTTTAACATGCCAGAATTGTGGATTCCAGCTCCATATAATTGTATTTCTAGATGTCACATACATTCCAGCCACGTCGCCAGGGCTCGAAATACCCTTAAAACACCTTTCAAGCCTGTAACATAGCCTTTTGAGTACCTTGAGTAGTGACAAACTTTCTTCTGAAGGTATGCTTGATCTTTTCAAATAAACATAAACATAGTTTATAGTTTAAAACTACATAAACATAGTTTATAGTTTAAAACTACTATAAACAAAATACTTTTTAAAACATTAATAGTCCTCACCATTCCTTCTTCCCCTCCTTTCTCGTCTTTGCCTTTCCCCTCCTTCAAATACAAAACTAGATGTTCTCAAGTCTGGCTACACTAGAGTGCTTTAAAAAAATACTCTTGCCTGTAAGGTACCTCTAGTGTGGGGCTCATACACCGGTATTTTTCAAGTTTCCACAGATGGGTTCTTTGTGCAGCCAATGTTGAGAAAAACCGATATAGACAATTTTCTTTTTCTCACCTCCAAGGAGATGACATGATTAGACTGACCAAAAAAAAAAAAAAAAAAAAAAAAAAAAATCGAGTCCCTTTCTATCTTTGTACTTCAGAAATCTACATCATTAAGAGAAAGATTTAAAGAGTTGACACCTCCCCTTGGACTGGAAAAAGACAGGAGATATGAAAGGAAGTTTCATACCTTCCCAGAAAGAGAAGGCTAAGGCAAAAAAGATAACGTCACAGCCAAAGGACAATGTGAGGAGCACAGAGCCAGCACTGGGGGCTCTGTAGTCTCTTAAGTCAGCCTAGATAAAGGATCCCAGCTCCACATGATGGAAGCCCTTAATCACCCACACCAGGGATCACATTAGCTGCTTCTTCCCATCACATCCAACATCAACCACTTTTTGTAGTCCCTCACACTTCTGGGTGAGTTCAGTCTGCATCTTGCGAGTTTGGGTCTGTCCTCTCTCTTTCAAAAGAAACCTTGCAGCTTTCTACTTGTAAATCCCAGAGAACTGAAAGTGATAGTCTTTTCCTACAGAATGAGTGATGTCAAAGAGAATTAGTTATGTCAAAAGGATGAGAAAGGAAAAAAAGAGAAAATTTCAATTTGGGGAATATATCATGAAGGTTTTTCTGTTCCTTTCTTTCTGTCGTTAAAATATGTAGGCAATAAAATTCTTTATAATTATTTAGTGCTTATATTACAACAGGTTATCTCATTTTATAGATGAGAAATATAGAGGGAATAATCAGGAATTATCCTTAGTCACAAAACAAAACCAGGCCTGAACCTGTTCTTTGGCCTATGAAATCTCTCCCTTTGGGAACTGAATTTTATGCCATCTGGCTCCAAATCCAGAGCTTGCAATGTCAGGCAGTACTTGGAGGGAACAGCTGCATACAGATCACTCTGAAGCCCTCATAAAAATACATGGCAGTAACATTTTTTTCTTTTTAAAAATGTTTTATGAGATCCCCCATAGTATCTTTTGCTAGTCTTGCTGTAAAAATAATGTTTATGGTGATTGAATATACTTTCAGTAAATAGCTTCTGTGGCTATCAAATGACTGTTTTTCTTCTGCATTTAATCACCTGGGAGGAAAGAAATGATGGCAAACAGATTTCACTGCCTTAAACAATATTTGTTAAAGAAAGACTTTTGCCCTGGAGCATCTTACTCAGAAAGTAATTTCCTGGTCACTGCTTTGGAGCCATTGCCTTATTATTTAGGATTTTCTTTTTCTTCCTTTCTTTTTTTTTTTAAGCATGAATCAGCTCTTTCTTTTTCCCCTTGTCTCCCCTCTATCTACATAGCTCTGAAATGACATCATAGCCTTTTAATATCACAGTGAGTGAATAGCATTCCCAATTTGAGACTAACCAGGCTCAGATCTTTCTGCGCTGGTGATGTTGCAAGTATCCTATTTTGTATTCTTAAGAATTCAAAGATGTTTCAGTAGGTTGTGGATTCATGTGGATCTGTGTGTGTCAACTTAATTATTTGGCTTTTGAAATAAAACCTATCCTGAGCAGTCTTAGGAACTTGTTACCCAGAATCAAAAAGTGATATCTTTGAAATTACTTATTAGGCAAATTGACACTAAAAGTCAAGTAATCCATTTTTCAGTAGATTTAATATGTAGGGTTTCATGTAGACCTCAGATAGATTTTCCAGGCTCTAGTAATGATATTAACAATGACAATGATAAAACTGCAGCAAGTATTTTGTCATTTTATATAAAGTAGATTAAATATTATCATTGAATGACAAAAATTGAGTTATAAGAAATATTTCCAAGGGAAAACCAAACATTAGTCAAATGAAATTTAAAATAAATTAGAGTTTCCTGAGAACTAACCTAGCCTTGCAAAGAATGTTTCCAATATGCAACAATATTTAAATGAAAAGAGAATATCATTAATCTTTGCAATAGTAATCTTTTGGTTATTTGGATATTATCACTATTTTTCTGTACCAATTGCTCTGTAAATACACTCTTGGAATGAGTTAAAATGCTGCCTAGAAAAAAAACATGAGAAAATTACTCTATTTATTTTTATAGTAATATTTGTGTACAGTTGGGTTAAAGAAAAATTTATAATGATTTTAGACTGGATGAGTCTTATCTTGGTTTATCTTATCTGCTACCCCCCTACAAAAATGAGATTCTCATTTTTAGCTAATTTCTTTTTCATTAAAAAATACGGGTTCACTTTTGCTCTTTATGAGTTGGACCAAAATCCTAGCAGAAATCCTAATAATCAATTGCTTCAACTTCAGAACATTTATTCCTTTTAAGAACACATGTAACAATCCAGTAATATGTAAGGCAGAGTTGAATCCAGGGTTACAGTGACCTCTGAAGAATGCAAAGATCTTTCCTAGCATTTCATTCTTTTTGCCATGGCTACATAATTTAAGCCTCGACATTTTGTCTTCAGGATACAGCAAAGAGATGGTTCTCTGAGTGGTGACCCTAGGAGCTCTTGCTAGTTGTATGGCTTTTGCAAAACAATAAATTTGCCGTAACAAATTGAGTCCCCTGTCACATATTCATCGGTGCACTACATTTGCTCTTCTAATCTCTAGCTAGCAAGGAAAGGTATGAAGGTCATCTGGGCACTGGTCTTTAGGGAGTAAGAAAAAATCAAAAATGAACCATTACCATTCACAATATTGATTGGATCACAAATGGACCTGGAAAGTAGGGAGTTAGAATTAATAGGAAACGGGGCTTGGGGAAAATAAACCTTGTTCCTTCTATCTCCTGATAGAGAAACGAGGGGTTCTGAGAACCAGGTCCATTTCTGAAGTTCCAAAAGTGTAATTTTTAACGAGGCAAAGAACAGAGTATTTGTGCCTTCACAGTTTTTTGTTTGTTTGTTTTTACTTTTACATCACAGTATTTTACAATGACAAATGACAAGCATAGGTGTTTGAAACAGACATGCTTGACATTATTATATTGATCACCAATTACCAGTTTCAAAATGATATTAATTAGTCAAGTTACTGACAGATATTTTAATATAAAATAAAACTGATACTTGAGAAGCCTGCTGTGTTTATACAGCGCAATCAACATTATCTTATTTAGTTCCAAAATAATTCCTTATGAGGATAACACAACGCCAATTATCAATCTGTTCCCAAGTCAGTGTTTTGGTATCCAAAGTATACTTTAGGTGAGAGCCAGTATTCTCATAGGAATGTGTTTTCAAGCTTTACTTAAGAATGATGATTCTGTTATGGTTTTGGCACATCAATATTAAACAATACCTACCAAAAGTAAAGGTGTGAACAAAGGCTAGCCATTAAAAGAATACAGAGATCATGGTTGAAAGCAGCCCAGAGTTGATATACTGACACATTACCAATATGAATCATGACAATATGCTATGAAACACACAAATTAGCTATATTTTTCATTTCCACACTAACATCTAACTTCTTATGTAAATCCTGTTCTCTAAGGCTATCAAATGATATATAACAGGTATAGACTTCACACCAAGATTAATGCTCATAAAATGCATTTTTGTAGCTAAAAAAGAATTTCTGTAGTTAAAAAAAGAATATGTAAGCTACCAAAAACAAATTCCAATTTTGTAATACTTCGGCATATATTAAGTTAAGGACAATTGGCCCCATAAGCTTGCTATTTTTTTTCTTTTTAACATTCTACATTAGCCAAGATCACAGACAATGATGTATCCACATTATCATCCAACCAGTGTGTGATGTTTGGATAGTTTTGAGATGAATACAGAATCGAGTTTATTTTTTTAAAGATTTTATTAATTTATTTACTTGAGAGCAGGAGAGAGCACAAGTGGGGGGGAGGGACAGAGGGAGAAGCAGACTTCCCACTGAGCAGGGAGCCTGATGTGGGGCTTGATCCCAGAATCCAGGATCACAACATGAGCAGAAGACAGATGCACAGGCACACCCAGAATGGAGTTTAATAAAGTTCCTACAGGAAAGGGCATTTTTAAATTAGAGATTAGGTTATGAATGATTTTATAGCCCACTTTAATTGTCTCAGAGATGTTATAAAAAGTTATGTAAATTTGTAAAGCACTTGCTAATTTTCCCTTGCTACATCTTATCTTCCTAAAAATCTATAAGGTAGGCAAGGCAGAAAGCGTTAACCCTAATGCACAGGTGAGTAGATTAAGGTTTACAAAGGTTTAATGACTTGCTCACAGTCTCCAGATTTTTCAGTGTTGTCAAAGTCTGAAGCCAAATGATAACAATGTAGTAACATCAACTTGTAAAAATATAACAGGATAGGCAGTCATTACCCTCCCATTGTCCAGCATTCCAAGACTGGCTGGAATTGCATATATATATACATCCTCCTAGGTACAATCATGGATAAACTGGCCCAGATTTCCTGACCCAAGAAAATATGTTAATGTATAACTAAGAGCCTATCATGAACCAGAAATTCTACCAATGTCCTCAAAATGATTATGCTCTAACAATTAAAATATAAAAAAGTACTCAGAGAACGTAAAAAGATGAAGAGAATTATTAAAATAATTTTGGTGTGAGCTTTTCATAACTTATGTACTCCTCTTCTCACATTACCTTTCTACATTTAAAAATCCTCTGGCTACTTGGCCACCTCACAAACAAAAACTGCTACCCAGAACAAATTCTCTGAAACATTCAGAACAAGCTTGTTCGGCCAAATAAAAAGAGAGTGATAAAAACAGTTTCTTCTTCCTGACAAAACGAGAAGTGTCCAGTTGCTAGTGCCCTACAAGATGTAAAGATGTAAGAGAAAGAGATAAGAACACAGAATAAGAAAGATTGTGAATACCTGTGAAAGGAAATAAAATTGTAAAAACAAAACAAAACTGAAAACCTTAATTTCTATCCTTCAGCATCCTCTGGTACAAACCTCCTCATCAAAGCAGAATAGTTACTATTTTACCTGGATTGAATTACCTATCCCTGCCTCCATGCCTTTCTCTCTCATCATTTTCCTTGATTAGAATATCGTCAGGGTCATCTTTAGGGACAGAAAATATATATATTTTCACACCCATGGGTTCACACCCATGGCAGACACAATGAAACATTCCTCTCTCTGCATTCTTACTCGGGCTGATGAAATAGCATGAGAAGTGCTGGAACATTTCCATATATATATATATATATATATATATATATATATATATATACCATCTTGAGAATAATAGGAGGAAAATGCTCATTTTCTTCAAACCCCTTGTTCATTCCTTTTTGTAGCAGAGGAATTCCTTCGTGAGGTTCAGGTAAAAGACACTGTTCAGACATGGCACCACACGTCGACTCCTGCTCTGCCTCCGGAATTCACCAGCCTGTAAGGGGAATACACTCCTTTTCTATTGTTAATATGTTTTTTTCTACTCTTGCTCTCTCTGGATTTCTCAATCCTACCTCAATAGCTTGTGAAGTATCCTGAGATTCTCCAAGCAACTGGCTAGAAAAGGATCTGTTCTGTCCTCTCCAAGGTCAGTTTTCGAGGATTAATTTTTAAGAGAAAAGTCATGGGAAGTCATATGATAGCCTCAAGTAAGACATACATTCTGCATTCCAATTTTCCTATCAATAAAGGTGATAGCTCTTTTTTAAAAGATTTTATTTATTTATTTATTCGAGAGAAAGAGAGTGAGAGAGGGAGGGAGGGAGAGGGAGAGAGGAGGAGCAGGGGAAGGGGCAGAGAGAGAGAGAGAGAGAAGCAGACTCCTTGCTGAGCAGAGAGTCCAATGTGGGGCTCAATCCCAGGACTCCAGGATCATGATCTGAGCCAAAGGCAGATGCTTAACCGACTGAGCCATACAGGCACCCCTAAAGGTGATAGTTTTGTATACTGATTGAATTAGTCTTACAATGCTTAACATTGGTCTAGGAACCCACTACCTATTAATTGGAATTCTCTCACTCCTGTTAAAATCTATTTGTCAATTCTGGTCTAGGTCATATTTTTCCTTTGAAGACCAGCTTACTTCTACCTTTTAAATGAAACTTCTCCCCCAGTTACTTCAATTTATTTTAACATGTCACTACTAAATTCCAATGACCCTCATTGACTCTACCACTTATTTAGTACTTCGCACATCCTAACTCATTATGTGAGTTATATTTTTAAATGTATCTTCTCATTCTTTAAATGAATCATAAGCCCACTCAAGGGAAGCCCTGCTTCTCATGCTCTCTCTACCTCTGGAGTCTGATATTCAATGGTCAATTAATACTCCCTGACATTAATGATGAGATTCTAAGGAAATTATTATGACAGACAATGGCAATAAGTGATTTGTGGACTGAATTACCCTTGATCCATTTTATGCACATCAGTCTGAACTTCCAACCTTCTGGACAGATTAAGTAAAGCAACATAAGGAAGACTTCTTTAGAGAAGCCTCAATTGTAAGGGTAGTTAGAAGTTGACTTTGTCTAAAATGAAAGAAGCAAATCTATCTTCCTAAATATTTCAGGGGGCACACACTGGTGCCTTTGAAATTAATGAATTAGAATTTGACTTTTATTGGGGTGCCTGGGTGACTCAGTTGGTTAAGTGTCTGACTCTTGATTTTGGCTCAGGTCATGATCTCAGGGTCATGGGGTTGAGCCCCATCTTAGGCTCCACATTCAGTGCAAATTTGCTTGTCCTTCTTCCTCTGCTCCTCCCCTCTGTGCTTGCTCGTGCTCTCTCTCTCTCTCTCTCTCATAAATAAATTTGAGGGGGGGAACATAAGTGGGGTGAGGGGCAGAGGGAGAAGCAGACTCCCTGCTGAGCAGGGAGCCTGACACAGGGTTCGATCCCAGAACCCTGAGATCATGACCTGAGCCTAAGGCAGATGCTTAACAGACTGAGCCACCCAGGTGCCCCATAAATAAAATCTTTTTTAAAAAATGAATGTGACTTTTATTCTGGCATCTCTCACAAATACTAAAGAATATGATTTCCTGAGTACATGGACATTAAAAATAGAAAAAAAAAATCTGATAAAAAGTGACTACATAGTTCTGAAATCTCTAGGCAACATTGTTCCATATTTGGGTAAAGTTGTAAAGGAATATAAAAGTAAAACTTGATACAAAATACATATATCCAAATGAACACTTCTCTCACCAAACTTCTCAAGCAAAATGTCATTTTAACTCAGATTGTCATTGAATTTGCCAATCCAAATCATCAGTTCTCCCACCGATTTACTATATAACCTTGAGCAAGTCTTTCTACCTTGAGTTGATTACTGTTATCTAGCAGTAACATGAAAATATTAATGCTTACTATTTGCCAGATTTTATGAAAATGATATGGAGCTCAGATATCTTTCAGAAAGACTTTGTGTTCTTCAAAAGAAAGATGTTTAAATAATTACAAATCTTTGTTTTCAACTAAAAGATTAAGAGAATAGTATTACCTGTGAGAGACTAATATTTAAACTAATTGGTCAATGGATTTAACATGTTTTAGGAATTTAAAAATTAAGTAAATAGGTTTTATCATTGTCATAATTTCTTCCATAGTGACTGTCTTCGTAATTAAGCCTCTTGAATTCATTGAATTCAAAACCTTCTATAGGTTTCTATGGAAGACAGGATTTATCCTGTAACTTGCATTAGAACAGGATAAGAGAAATTTGTGTCATAAAAACATAATAGGGTACATTTTTACATGTTGACAGAACATGCTTCTGCATCTAGAATCTAGATAATTTTTAATATGCAAAGTTAGCAGCAAACAGAGGAAGTAAAGATAGTTACCCACCATGCATCACCTTTGGTATATTTAACTTGTATATTTACCCTTCTCCGAGTGACATGAATTCTTCTTGTGCAAACATTTAATAAATACTGTCCAAGGTTAACTCTAAAGCTCACAAGCCAGCAGAAGGAACTCACATAATTTTGCTCCTAAAATAAGCCACATGTTAATGTGATATCAGAAGAGAAACAAACAAACACAAAAATAAAATTCTTAAGTACTAAATGAAAAGTTCTAGAAACTTCCCCAGGTCTCTACAACATAACTATTCTCTGAACATGAGCATATGGACCCATAGAAACATTAACAGAATGGAGAAAACTTCCACCCTTTAAAATTATATCAGAGGGGCGCCTGGGTGGCTCCGTTGGTTAAGGGTCTGCCTTCGGCTCAGGTGATGATCTCAGGGTCCTGGGATCGAGCCCCGCATCGGGCTCCCTGCTCCACGGGAAGCCTGCTTCTCTCTCTCCCACTCCCCCTGCTTGTGTTCCCTGTCTCGCTGTCTTTCTCTCTGTCAAATAAATAAATAAAATCTTAAAAAAAAATAAAGTTATATCAGAAAAGTCAAAGGACTTAGAATCAAATCAAGGACATTTGTAGTGAGATCTTAAGTTTCTTATTCATGGATTCTTGAACTACTTATATCTGAGACTAGCATTCTCCTCCTTCTGAAGTGTTATCTTTAGCCCCTTTGCCCTCTTTTTAGTAGCTATTAAATTAATCCCTGACTATTAATGTTCCTAACTCATCCTCATCCTTCTGAATGAAAACAAAAGGGTGCTAATTTCACTCAAATTGCTCTAGAGTTAAAATGTTCCCAATCTGGGGCGCCTGGGTGGCTCAGTTGGTTAAGCGACTGCCTTCAGCTCAGGTCATGACCCCAGGGTCCTGGGCTCGAGCCCCGCATTGGGCTCCCTGCTCGGCAGGAAGCCTGCTTCTCCCTCTCCCACTCCCTCTGCTTGTGTTCCCTCTCTCGCTGTCTCTCTCTCTGTCAAATAAATAAAAAAATCTTTAAAAAATAAAATAAAATGTTCCCAATCTGTCCCTTGTCCTTCTTCCTTTTCTTCTCTCCTTTTCAATACATTACCACTATGTGTCCAGTACTCGGAATACTCAGATACTCAAATCACATAGATAGATAGATAGATAGATAGATAGATAGATAGATAGATAGATAGGTTATATATAGATACACAATCACATACATATATGCAGTCACATATGCATATATATACATGCATGTACATATAACCATGTGCACACTTTCACATACACACATACACACACATACACAATAGCATACAGTCCACAATCACATAACATATGCAAGCAAATGATCACATACGTAATTATGCACATGCATAGTAACACAACCATACAATTACATATTCATATACAACTACATACACGTATACAATCATACATAACACACATTTTATCCTCCTAAAGTCTTGTTCCTATTATTATCACTCTCATTTTCCAAATAAGGAAGTGAGGTGCAGAGCGTTGTGCAATATTAAACAGCTTGTAAGTGAGGAGGCCTGTATTCGAAATGGAAGCCTCTGACTCCAAAGTCCACATTCTTATTCAAAATGCTCTATGGTTTTGCACCAACAACGTATCTTTAGTATTTCATTCTAGTAACCAATTTCCCTGTCACTCCTCTGTGTTTAACTTATAATCACTCATTGTCTGCAGTATTTTTCTGAACCATGTTAGTCCCCTATTATGACCTGTCAGATGGCTGAATCAGTTTTTATATAATTCCGTTTGTAAAATACACTTCCCTGCACTGATATTTAGTAAAGGGTATTTTGACCATTATTATAAAATTATATAAATGAACAATCGCCTCTGAATATTAAATACTTTCAAATTAGTATTTTACTAAATTTTAAATATTGAATGATATCTGTGTATAAGTATATTATCACTTCCCCCATAATATCCCAGCTTTATCTCCTCATTTCTCATTCATTGCATTCTCTCCTCATCTTGAGATCTGTCTTTTCCGTATCTTCTTTGTTCCTTTCATTCAAGCACAGAAACGGGAAACAGACAAGGGATCATGTTCACCCTGGATCTTTGCATTGTGTCAGGACTGATTGATTAACTGATTAAAAAAACTAGCGAAACCAGTCCCTGAAATATGTGACTCCTTTATTAAACAAGTTTTAATTTCCTAAATTGATTCTATCAATTTCGGCTTCTTTTGTCTTGTCTTTTTTTTACAACATTTAAAGAGTTTTAATTGCCGCATCTGTTGACATATGTTTTCTTTTGAGCAATATACTTCCCCCAATCCAGGAATATAATACATTTTATCAATCATTGTACAAAAAGAAAATACAACACTTTTTATAAAGCATCTTACCTCTCTAGCAATATAGTAAAAATGGCGGTAATGGGTTGCTAAAAAAAAAAAGATCTTGTTTATCATTAACTTGTCTCAATTTCACTTATTTGTAAATTTACCCACCGTTAGAATATTATAGAGGCAATGTCTAGCAAGAACAATTGTATCAAAAAAAAAAAAAAAACAACTCTCTGCCTATCCATTTGGGAAGGAAAATATGTATTTCATGAGAGCAAGAAGCCGTCAGATACCCAATTTGTAAACCTAGAGAACTATGAAAAAGCATGAATTTATGCTCAGTTTAAACTGTCCCTCAGAAATCTACAATCCTGTAAAAATAGACAATACCTCAAGTAATATTATTCAGCTCACTCTCCAGCCTTCTTTGTCAAGCCCCATTTTACAGACCAAGAAATCAATGTGCCGAAGAATGTATACCACTTGTTAATTTTTTAAGTAGTCATGTATCCCAAATTGCTTGTCATTATAGAATAAAATTTTTCCATGCTTTTTACAAAGGAAATAATGCCTTAAAATAATTCACAAGACCCACTTCCTTTTAAAAAAATAATCTCTATACATTTTATTACATAGAAGTATATATATATATACACACATATGTATCTAGATAGATATTATATTCAAACTACAAAATCTTTAGAAAAGACCAGATACTCATAGAAACATCAACAACAACCTCACTACAAATCCCAATGTAAATCATTAATTCAAGACATTAATTTACCTACCATAAATGTATCTTACTGAGGGCACACTACAATTTTAACTATTCTACTAATTAATACATATTTTCCTTTAAACGATAATGCACATAACTCCTGGAATATAATACATTTTTTCAAATTATTTTATCAAAATACATGGAAACAAAACAATTCACAATATTTCATAGAGACATTTACCTCTTTAGCAAAGTAGCACTTGTCTTTAGTGTAAAAAATGTCTGCAATGGGCTGCTTAATAAAAAGAAAAACCTCTTTTAAGAAGTTGTGTCAAGGAAAACACTCAGGTTTCTAAGCTTGCTGGAAATTTTCATCTATTCATGTGCAAATGATATTCTGTGCTACCTACTCTTCTTTGGTATTTTGGGTGTTTTCCCCCATGTCAGTCCAGGTGACAATCGATTAGGAAATATTTTCTTAGCAAGCATCTTTCTAGTTTAAGAAATTTCATTTCCTCTGTGGTTGAGGTCAGGAACTTACAACTCTTTCATAAAGGAAAAACCACTCAGGGTCACATAGGTGTGAACCGGTAAATTCAGTGATAGAAAAACTAAACTCGTGTTTTGATACTGTCTTGCCTTTAGTATTGCTTGACATTTGTGCTTATCACCCCGCTGGGTTTGGCAGAAGACTAAGGAGGTATATATTATTTATTTCCAACACTTATTTTAAAAATTTATAATTTTTTGTTAATAAAATTAAGGTTATTGTTATTGGTTTAAAAAATTGAAATTACTGAAAAACAGAGGAATAGAATAAAATTATCCATCTTCCCACACTAAGAAGATGTGTATCATCCTTTAAATGGATTTCCTTTGCAGTCTGCGTATGACACAATATACCTTCCGAATAAGAAACAACACCACAAAGGAAGCAGATTAAGAAAAAGACCAAAAAGAAAAATAATTATGAAACTACAGCAAGCTTCCATATGTATGTTATTTGGGCACTCGGATCGTGCCATCAATAAAATACATTTTAGTCATTAGTTTCAACTGTCTTCTTCAACAAACTTTTGAAAGATTTTTGGAAGAAAAGGTGGTAGGAAATGAAGAGACTTCTAAAAGTCAAAAAAGGGAAGTTAAAGAAAATGACATTATGAAACCAAGATAGTCCACAAACTAAGTAATCAACCTCTAGATTTTTAAAAAATGACATTATCTATCCTGTAGTAATCATTATGACTTATTTCAGTTTAAAGAACTTCTTGCCACTTACATCCTCAATCTAGTTTTCTCTTAATGCCAATAATTTCCAAAGTATTCACTGCATGAAGGCTAACAGGAAAATCTAGAATGATGTTTCGTCAAACTGAAAGTTCCAGGTGCTACATTATTCAGGTTACATGAATACATTTGAAATTGAGTTCACTGTTGACTTTTTAACAAGAGGCTTCTACTTTATATGTATTTCAGAATCACTTCCACTAATTTTAATCAGAGAGATATTCAATTATCAGTGTCACTCCAGTGCATGTCCCCTCACAAAGCAATGAAAGAGGAGAGCAAAGAGTGTGTAAAATATTGTGTCAAGAGTGTGGTCCACAGTGACTGGAACTTAGTATGTGTCAGTAAATTTAGTTTTTTTCCTTTCTTTCACAAAATAGATTTGAGTTCTGTTGACAAGGCCTGTCTTTCTTATCCGCTGCTTTATACTCTCACCTAGGCCAATGCCTGGCACAAAGAGGTAAATACATATATGTAAATGAATCAATTAAGTAAAAGAACCCTCTAGGGATTTAGCCTTACAAAGCACCATTTTTTAAAGTCTTTTTCATGTATCTTCAAAATTTTGAGAACTTGTATTCTGTTGCTTAATAAATTGGTACTTGTTTTAAACAAAAATTTTTAACGTATGGCCATATAGTAAATTGTCTAGGAAAATGTGCCATGTTTGCACTAACTTTTCAGGTACCCCCAGAATACCATCCCATGTATCCGTGCAGATATGCCCCAAATTGGAGGACATCTCACAGAATTTTAATGGAATTAATGAAAAGATTATTACTAGCTAATCTTTACATAATGCCAAGATAATCCCAATTTATAAAAAAATCTATCTTTGTTATTTAATGAGAAATGACTTTTAAAGGATCTACCAATATTGATTAACCCAAAATGAATATAGGACCTTGAATAATAAAATACAACTTTTATCATATTTTGAAGGCCAGTCCTCACTCTGAGAGTTGTCTGCGTGGGAACACTGACAAGGTGCCCCAAATGCCTGATAAAAACTTGAAGTCCACTTTTATAAATTTGAAGAACTACAGCAGTTTATTCTCAGGCAATCTTTGACACCACTGCATTCATCTACTAATTTTACAGCAGAAAAAAAGGACCTGTTAAAACCATTATTTCAATGAGTTTTGATTGAAAAACTCTCCTTCCTGCCATAAGCAGCAGTAGATTCTATATGAGGTAGCAAATTGTTTTTGACACTAAGTCAAGCCGGTGTTATCCAGGGAAAGAGGTAATGTATACTTTGGGAAAATCCATCTACCCTACTAGAGTGATCTTCTAAATCTCAGTATTTTATCCTTCCTCAAAAACTTCAGTGATTCCCCTTCATCTAACAAATAAGTCCAAGCCTGTGGAACATGTCAGGAGAGAGTATGGGAGCATGGATAACAAAGACCTGACTACCAAGGATTAACCAAATAGACACCTTCTTTTTCTCATATACCATGAAGTCCAGAAGTAAGTGAAGGAAAAGTAGAATGGCTCCAAAATGCTGGACTGGATTAAAGGTTCTTTCCATCTACTCCTGCGAAATTTTGTCCTCAAAGTTTGTCCACAAGAAACAGTTCTTGTGCTGTGACTGCAAGACTGCTACTCTGCCTTCATCACTGCACCCACAGTCCATGCAGGACAGACTGGGAGGAAACTTCCATTCTGCACAAATATCCTTATTGGTCCATTCATTTCCCTACTGCCAACCAACAAGGACTACTTCATAGGTTCTCCTCTACTTAAGCCTCCATGCCCACATAGCACATCTTCACTTTCAGGTCATGACCTTGCTTCATATTTCCCTGGGGAACCTGAAACAAGCAACAGAAAATCTTGATAAGCTTCCATTACCACATTTTCTCACCTACCTTCGAGACTAGCTAATTTCCCAAACTTTCTCTTGTATACAAGATCTCATTCCATGTCATCCACCAGAGAATATTACTCACGGACTATTTGCAGTCAACAAATAAACATGTTGTCATTGCTTCATCTTAGTTAAAAACAAACAAACAAACAAAAACTCTAATGTCATCCACGAGAGAATTACTCACGGACTCTATTTCCAGTCAACAAATAAGCATGTTGTCATTGCTTCATCTTAGTTAAAAACAAACAAAAACTCTCAAGCTTACATCCCCCTTGACTTTAATAGCACAATTCCTTGAAAGAATGACTTATGTATAAAAATTGTCTTTAATATTTCTCTTCTTACTTTCTCTTGACCACAACTAAACCAAATTTTAATTTCCACCACTCCATGAGAACATCTCTTGCCAAGCTAAGCGATGATCATATCATCAAATCCAATGAGTCATTTTCAGTTCTCTTTCTAGCTAGTATTATAGCATGCATTTGAAAGAGTTAATCTCTATCGTCTTTGAAACTTACTCCACCTGACATCCAGAATATCCCCCTCACCCCACCTGGTTTTCTTCCTACCTCACTGGCTGTTTCTTCTAAATCCCCTTTGCTAATTCTCCTCCCAAGCCTGAACTCGTGACATGGGAAAACCCCAGACTTAGCGTTGTATCTCTTCTCTTCTCCTCTCTACTTACATGCAGTCTTTTGATAACCTTTTGCAGTCTCAATGCTTTAAAACTGTCTTTATGTTGACAATATCCAAATAAATATCTCCAGTCAAGATTTCTCCCCTGCCTAAATCCAAATGTCACTTTGAGAGCTCTATGTGAATGCTGATAGGCCACCGACATTTTAAAGGTCCCAAACCAAATCCCTGATTTCTGCACCTTAGAAAAATAAATAATAAAAACAGAACAACAACAAAAATCCTATTTCCCCAAATCTTTTGCATCTGGGTTTCTCAATTAATAGTCATAACATCCTATCAGTAGCTTAGAACAAACTCTCACAGCTTTCTTCAAATCCTATGTTTTTCTCATCCCCTATATACCATCTCTCAGCAAATTCCCTATCTTCAAAACACAACATACCCAGACTCTGACCACTTCCCTCCACCTTCCCTACTACCACGATGGTCTGATTCCCTAACATTTCTCTCCTGGAGACTCTAATGACCTCATAACTTGCCCTTCTGCCAACATCTTCGATCCTTTACAATCTTCTATCAACAAGACAGCCAGAGACATCCTGTAAAGAGGATGTCAGGGCTTGTCATTTCTCTGATCAAAATTTCCAGTGGCTTCCAAACTGACACAGAGTGAAATGCCTACAGAATTCTAGAGCATGTGCCCTCTGAATTCTCCTCTGCCTTCCTTCCCACTATTTTTGCTTTTTCTTGAACACACTAGACGCATCCTGACTCAGGGTCTCCAAACTTCCTGTTCCTTCTGCCTTGAATTCCTTCTTCTCCAAAACCAAGGAGTGCTTCCTCACCTCTAAATTTTTGTTCCAATAATGAGACTCTCCAGGACCATCCTATCTAAAAGCAAAATGCTTTTCCTACTTGTTCTTTTTTTCTCATAGTACTTATCATTGTGTAACATACTATATATTTTACATGTTTTTGTTGTTGTTGTGTTGAATGTCCTCCTTTTCTCCCATTAGAATTAAGCTCATTCAGAGTACAGATTTTATCTGTTTTGTTTTGTTGTTTCTATTACTGTATCTCCAGTGCCTAGAACAGTGCCTGTCTTAGAACAGATACTAATTAATATTTGTTCAAATAAATAAAATACATGAAAAGTTGTGTAACATGGCCACCCCCGGAAGTCTTGAAAAGGTATGTTTCAGGGGGCATATCATTGCTGTGAAAAAAAAATTGGATTCCATTTGTTAGGGAAATAGGTTGAAATGGATATTGTGTATGCAGCCAACAGAGTCTTCCACACACAGTGTTCTAAGAAATGGCCCAAGCCTCCTCTTTCCCTACTTACACAATAGATTTAGAGGCATTAGGCAACTTGCCTTCTTTAAGAACAACATGTAGTGGGGTTTTTTTAACATATTTTTCTGAACTTTCACTCAGATTCTTTTTTGTTGTTGAAATTCACTCTCCATATCTCTACCTAGAGAAATCATCTACCTTTATAACATTCTCTGCTTCCTTTTCTGAAGAACTCATATTCAAATATGAAGATCCAGTTCAAGTATCACATCCTCTAGACAGCCTGCCCGTTCCCTCTGTGGGCTTTTATAAAACACATAAATATAAATTTATATATATTTACATATTTATATATATTTAAATATTAAAATATTAATATAAATATAAATATATTGATATATATTTAAATATTAATATAGATATATTAAATATATAAACTCATGCTCTGTTACTGCATCCATAGTGCTATAACTGTTACTTCTGACTTCTTAACTATAAGTTGCTAAGCTCCATAAATAAAATAACTTCTTTTTTATTAATTTCTTAATTTTTATTACACTATTTTTTTCTAAATATGTGTCATTTTCCCTAAATAAGCGGATACAAATGAATTTTGAAAGAATAAAATTTTTTAAGGATTTTATTTATTTATCTGACAGATAAATAAATTTATAGAGAGAGAGCACAAGTAGGCAAAGCGGCAGGCAGAGGGAGAGATTAAGTGAAATAAACATGAAACAAGAAACAGCACCAAGTATATAGGGAAATTCACCACATGATAACAGTGGCATTTCAAGGCAATAGTCATTGGTGGTTGGAATAACTAAGGAAGAACTTTAAAAAGAAATACTGAAGCCAGTCTCATATCAAAGCTCATTTAATCTATGAAGGGAATTTTAAAAAAGGTAAAAAAAAATAAAATCTTGAAGTTAGGAGAAAAAAATAGCTTATATTGCCTTGATACATTCTAAAAGAAAAGAAAAAGTAAACAAATAAAGTTAAGTATTTTATTAGAAAGTGATAAATACTACAAAGAAAAATGAAAGAAGGAAAGGAAATTGAAATCACTGGACTATCCCTAGGAGAATATTCAAAATGTTTAAGAATGGCTATCTATTTACATGTAATGGTCCTTCCTCTTTTATACCTTTATACATTATCCAATTTTTATGTGTTATTTACATAAGAAACCATTTAATTTCCTTGTTTATGAGGACAAACATAGATTAAAAAATATAAAAGCAAACAAAATTTGAAAATTTCACCATACCATTTGCTACAGGATTGAGGTTATTCTAGAACAAGGTGATTTTCTGAGAATAGGAGGAGTCTCACTTTTGAGACATGAATCAAGTCATCACAGCGATGTATATTGAGACACTTACAGATGTTGAGAAGGATGCTCAGAGAACATGAGGTAAGCATCCATCCTGCTTCCCTGATGGGGATTATTGGACAGCCGCCTTCCTATCTATATATTGCCTATAGTTCCAAAGAAACTCAAGGGGGAAAAGATCAAAGTAACATATTATTGTGAAAGAATTACAGAACAAGGAAATCTTCCCAAACCACCAATTTTGCAATTTTATTTTCTACCTAAAATTACTAGCTTCAATATTTTTAGCTTCTATTCATTGCAACAGTTGCACACTATGATGTTGCTAAGTGGTAGCTCTTAATCTTATAAAATATTTCAGTTTCATCCTGCTATCTCTTACTTGAACCTAAACAAGTACCACCTCTGAAACCTAACATGCAATGCAGTGATTTGCTTATAAATGTTTAACAACATTTGGCTCTGTGTGTGTGTTTAGGAGTAAGGTGCAGCTCTAATCTGTACCATTTGCAGACTTCTATAGTGCAAACACTCTCATCATAGCTGATTTTCTGGAGGTGGAAAGAGATACGTAATAGGCTCTCATGAACCAATTCAAACCAGTTCCAGCACACCACTGAGCCAAGCTTTCCATCATCTGTCCACTTCATATGTTTAACCTCATCTTTTACTATTCCACACAGGATGCTGTCTGCTCCTGTGATCATCCTTTACAGAACATTCTTTTCATGCTCACTGCGTTCCCATGCTGTTTCCCTCACTAGGATTATCAGGCAACCTGCTCTTGATGTATATACTACCCATTCATTACTATCATAGATTACTAAGCTTTGTTCAAATTCACCTGATTTCACACAATGTTTTCTCTGTTTCCCCATTTCTCAGTGGTGTTTCCTTCTTCAAAACTCTTCCAGCTCGTATTTCTTAAGTACTCATGCATTTAAAAAAAAAAAAGTACTCATACGTTAGGCACTAAATATATAAAACCAAGCAGCCACAGACCATGTCCTCATAGCACATAATTTTAAGACATGGATCAAGTAATCACAGCAATGTACGTAATGTACATTGTACAATGTAATGAGAAACTGACAAATGTTGAGAAGGGTGCTAGGAGAATGCCACCTAACACATGACTTGATCTCTTCTGGGGGATCCTGTCTTCTGCCTCTGGGTCATATGTATCTTATTTCTGAAAGTGTATTGTGTTCCCCCAATTTCAGGGTATGTATCTGTTGTATAATGTTGAGACTGGCTGTGCCTTGTTTCAGCATTATCTCTGCCCTTAGTATATTTTGAGGAACAGACCTAGGACTTTAAAAGTCTCAATCTGACTAATCTGATTTGATGTGACTGCAGCTGAAAAGGAAGGCAACAGAGAATATGATCTAAGAGAATGTCAGAAGAAGAGCAGGGGCTGCTCAGGGACGCTGGCCAGAGCAGTAATTTGGGCTGAAGCAGAGAAGATCGGAACTGCCCATGGAGCTGATGGCCAAGAGGTTAATCAAGGCTGAAGGGCACTGATAGCATCTGCCTGAAGATCAGGTGAAGAAGACTGTCCACCTCTCATATAACCAGTTTTCCAAACTCGCAAGTCTAAAGTGGCCACTTTAATTTCTTTTCACAAAACCAGCATCCTAGAAAAACTGGATATTAACAAACTTACATCATATTCCATTAATGATAATAAATCAAAAGGATTAGGGGCAACAGTAAGGTTTTAAACAATCAATAGGTGACTTCATAGTTAGAGGCATCTTCTTTACAAAGATCCATTGATTGACCAAGGCAGGCCTTCCAACCTCTCCAACACTCAGTCTCATTTTTAGTATCCTTTATGGTTTGTTTAGAACAGAAAGATGGAAGCATTTGGAGGAAAAAATATCCTTTATAGGTAGAAAAGTCTTGATACCTTTTACAAAAGAGATTTAAAAAAAATTGTGAAATTACTGTACTTTCCTTCCTCCATTTTCACAGAAACACATGATAATGAAGTCTAACCGATCTGTAGTATTTTCTTCCTACCTTGGACAGAGAACATATATATTACAGATGAGATGACAATGCACATAAATAAGATATTCTTAAAGACCAATTCTTCTTAGATTTAACATGGTCTAAGGCACTTTTTCCTTTTGAATTCATTATGAAATGGATGTTGGAGGAGTGGGAGATGTTGAAGAACGAGAATAATTTAGTACTAGACTTCCAGGTAATTGCAACAAACTTACAACTTTGCCCTCACTTGTCCAAAACAACTACTTTGAGAACCACTGGTATGCAACCAGCAGTGTTCAAACCAAGCCATGCCAGTATCAGCAACATGGTTCAAACTACTACAACTATAAAAATAATTCTGTCCAGCACTAAAGTAGCTTTATTTTATAATTCTCCTTCCCTGAAAACTAATTATTTCCACTATAAAAAAAATTTGCTACAAGTATAAAGTATATAAAACATTAATATCTTTATAATGAAACCAATTGTTCTGACTTTTTTGATTTTCTCAATCTCAAATTAAGCCTCAAGATTATCATTTATTTAACACCAAATCAATCTTTCATTTATAAAAACAAATGCTGAACATGAGTAACACTTTCAGATGATCATTATCTTTTAACACGTGCCAAATCTTCCAGAATGCCCTGCACACTTTCTTAGCTTTCATTTGTGCAGAGAACAAATTATTAGATTCTAATATCAACATCTCAGCAACAACTATATTTTCCTTAATGACCCCCTGCTGCTATTTTCAATACCTTAATGCTTGGCTATCAAAACTTTAAGATTTCCCTGACTTCTTTCAACATTTTCAATGACACACCGAAGTTAGCATAAGCAATCAATGTGGACTTAACACAAAGTCTCTTGTTCCCTTGAGCAGACATCAAAAAATATATACACCATACAGCATACATTTTGTTGCCGATTCTGAGATGGTTTGACTTCTATGAGTCTATCTTATTTTTTCATTTGTTTTAGTTTAGACTAGTGGTTCTTAAATGTTAGCATATATCAAAATTAGATGTAGAGCTTGTTAAAACACAGATGGGTGGGACTTGACCTTCTGAGTGAGTGTGCCTGGGATAAGACCCAAGGATTTCCTTCCTAACAAGTTTCTGGGTCACAGTGCTTCAGCTAAGGGGACCACATTTTGGGGAAAGCCACTGACTTAGATGATCACAGAATTTCATTCTAAGATAACCTCTGCCATCTACTAGCTGCATTTGATCAAATGATTCTTAGGAAATTTCATAGCAATAACTGAAATTCCAGTCTGAGAATTAATATTCATTTACTTTGGGGGCACCTGGGTGGCTCGGTTGGTTAAACGTCTGCCTCTGGTTCAGGTCATGATTCTGTGGTCCTGGGATTGAGCCTCACATTGGGCTCCCTGCTCAGCATGAAATCTGCTTCCCCCTCCTTCTGCCTCTCCCCTGGCTTGTGTTCTCTCTCTCCCTCTCTCTCTCTCTCTCTCTAAAATAAATTAAAATCTTTAAAGAAGTAATAATAATTTTCATTTATCTTTCAGTCTTCTTTCTACAGCCCTGCTGGAAGGATATTAAAAAATATTCAGCCCAATCATAAACAAAGACACATCAAGGATTTTAATATTTCAACAGAAGAGGAATCAATGAGTGCACAGCATATTGGTTAAAGGTTAACAGTCAGAGGACAGTGATTATCACCTTTTTGCAATAAAGAAATATAAGTGCTAATAGCTTAAGGGACTTATCCAAAGTCATTTTAAAAATTCCAAGTGGTATTTAGAAGAGGCTCCAATCAGCATTCCTTATTCATTGTAATCACAGGATAATGCTGCCTTCTTTTGGATGAAAATAAAATATCCCTATTTCTTTATTTTGATACTTAAAAGATACTGTTTCAGAAATACTCTGTTTTTAAATTATAATTTTAAAGAGAATTTGACCTAACACCGAACATGAAAATGTTTTCAAATGTTGGCCATCCATATTATTAGAAATAGAAAATAAATGAAATTGTTGTGATAAAATACTTGCTCACATGAGGCCTACAAATACAGAAGTGCTTAAAATAAACAAAACAATGAGAACAAATTCATCTTCACCAAGTGTTAGCCAACCAACTGCCCAAGGCTGCAAAGGCTTCACCTCTCACTCCCAACCACGCCTCCAAGGAGATTTTATGAAAGTCAGACCACCTCTCAGGACATAAGTATCTTCCCCTATAACAGGGATAATACTGAACTAGGCAAGCTCTAAATTCAAGCCCTGCAGTTTAGTCTAGCTAGCAAAAATATATTTCTTTAGCTTTTTTTTCTCTTTTAATTGAAGGTTGCAATTAGTCTCAAATAAAAAGCAAATCTTAAAAAATTGTATTGCTCTAACCACATACCTTAAAAACAGATTCACTTCTGCAGTGAAGTGATTGGTACTAAAGTAAATCTTATAGTAAAAAAGAAACAAATATATACATCCCATTAAAGTTATTGCATACTGTAAGAATGATAAACAATAAATGTATAATAATTTTGAAAACCCTGCATAAGTTATTATTATTGTTTGTTAACATTTATGGGCAAATATTTTTTTTTTCCTGGTAAACCATCAAATGCTCTTTTAAAATATTTTCTTGCTTTCCCCTCTCCCTCCCACACACATGGGCTTTTTGTTTCCTCCATTATGTCAACTTCAAAATAATTATGCAAAAAGATTTAAACTGAAATTACAGTCCAGGTCTGATTGCAACCCCAGAAAATACTCCAATTGCTAAATTCAGACATCCAGGTAACTTCAGTAAAGTGTGCTCATCAGGAGTCAAGTAGCTCAAATATTTAATAGGAATGTCATATCACCATTATATAAACATAGAGCATTGTCTCAAAGCAATAAATCTCAAATGTTTCATGAAAACCATTAAGCTGTTTTATCATCTAAACAGATACATGAACATTCTGTTTAATTCTGACTTTCAAAATAGCGTTATCTATCTGTGAACTCTAAGGCCAGAAATAATCACTAATGTTTCTCATATAAAAAGGCTTTTCAAATATAAATAATAGTCATAGACCTTTTTATTATGATATCAAAATATGCAAGATAGATGACTTCAAAATACACACGACCTCTACTGATTTGTACTTTGACAATTCATGTAGGCCAGCATCATTTATGCTGAAAGCAATAAACCTGGTCATAGAATTCAGGCTACCATTGTGACTAGGGAAAAAAAAAAACCTCTTCATCCGAGAAAAATCTCTTTCTACTTCACATCGGATTTTCTATCATGAACGTCTTTACTCTAAGAAAAAGTATAGATTTTAGGAAAACTTAAACATGTTTGAAGGGAGGTACACCTAAACATCATTTTGAACAGACATTAACAGTAAGCCAGACATTCTGGCAAAGTCACATTGGTGGCTATCACCCCAATGTAAAAATTGGAGGGAGGGTGGTTAACTGAAGAAAAGGATTGAATTGAAGATTGCATCATTCTTAATGCATTAAGATCAAAATATACTATTGATTTACTTTTATATGTGAATAATGGGTATTCCATAAATTATTTATAAAATCACCCCAGATTTTCATTATTCCTTTATAGAGTCCATATTTAGCAATTATCATGCTAGCAAGAAAGATAAATTTTACCGTTTTTTTCCCATTCTTCACTGAATGAAACAATCTTGTGAGGCATGTTTTATTCATTTAATTATTTGTTTGTTTGTTTGTTTTTTATTATGTATGTTAATCACCATACATTACATCATTAGTTTTTGATGTAGTGTTCCATGATTCATTGTTTACGTATAACACCCAGTGCCCCATGCAGTACGTGCCCTCTTTAATACCCATCACCAGGCTAACCCATCCCCCACCTCACTCCCCTCTAGAACCCTCAGTTTCTTTCTCAGAGTCCATAGTCTCTCATGGTTCGTCTCCCCATCGGATTCCCCCCTCTTCATTCGTCCCTTCCTGCTATCTACTTCTTCCTTTTTTTTTAACATATAATGTATCATTTGTTTCAGAGGTATAGGTCTCTGATTAAACAGCCTTACACAATTCACAGCACTCACAATAGCACATACCCTCCCCAATGTCCATCACTCAGCCATCCCATCCCTCCCACCCCCCACCACTCCAACAACCTTCAGTTTGTTTCCTGAGATTACGATTTCCTCGTATCAGTAAGGTCATATGACACACGATATGTCTTCCTCTGATTGACTTATTTCGCTCAGCATAATACCCTCCACCTCCATCCATGTCATTGAAAATGGCAACATTTCATTCCTTTTGATGGCTGCATAATATCCCATTGCATATATATACCACTTCTTCTTTATCCATTCATCTGTCGATGGACATCTTGGCTCTCCCCATAGTTTGGCTATTGCAGACATTGCTGCTATAATCATCAGGGGGCACATACCCCTTCGGGTCCCTACATTTGTATCTTTGGGGTAAATATCCAGTAGTGCAATTGCTGGGTTGTATGGTAGCTCTATTGTCAACTTTTCAGGAACCTTCACACTGTTTCCCAGAGTGGCTGCACCAGCGGCGTGCATTCCCACCAACAGTGTAGGAGGGTTCCCCTTTCTCCACATCCCCGCCAACATCTGTCGTTCCCTGACTTGTTAATTTTAGCCATTCTGACTGGTGTGAGGTGGTATCTCATTGAGGTTTTGATTTGGATTTCCCTGATGCCAAGCGATGTTGAGCACTTTTTCATATGTTTGTTGGCCATTTGGATGTCTTCTTTAGGAAAATTTCTGTTCATGTTTTCTGCCCATTTCTTGATTGGATTGTTTGTTCTTTGGGTGTTGTGTTTCATAAGTTCTTTAGAGATTTTGTATACTAGCCCTTTATCTGATATGTCATTTGTAAATATCTTCTCCCATTCTGTCCATTGTGTTTTGGTTTTGTTGACTCTTTCTTTTGCTGTGCAAAAGCTTTTTGTCTTGATGAAATCCCAATAGTTCATTTTTGCCCTTGCTTCCCTTGCCTTTGGCAATGTTTCTAGGAAGAAATTGCTGTGGCTGAGGTCGAAGAGGTTGCTGCCCGTGTTCTCCTTTAGGATTTTGATGGACAACTGTCTCACATTTAGGTCTTTCAACCATTTTGAGTCTATTTTTCTCTGTGGTGTAAGGAAATGGTCCAGTTTCATTCTTCTGCATGTGGCTGTCCAATTCTCAACACCATTTGTTGAAGAGACTGTCTTTTTCCATTGGACATTCTCTCCTGCTTTGTTGAAGATTAGTTGACCCTAGAGTTGAGGGTCCATTTCTGGTCTCTCAATTCTGTTCCATTGATCTATGTGTCTGTTTTCGTGCCACTACCATACTGTCTTGATGATGACAGCTTTGTAATAGAACTTGAGGCCTGGAATTGTGATGCCACCTGTTTTGCTTTCTTTATTCAACGTTACTCTGGCTATTCAGGGTTTTTTCTGGTTCCATACAAACTTTTGGATTATTTTTTCCATTTCTTTGAAAAAGGGTGATGGCATTTTGATAGGGATTGCATTGAATGTGTAGATTGCTCTAGGTAGCATTGACATCTTCACAATATTTGTTCTTCCAGTCCATGAGCATGGAACGTTTTTTCCATTTCTTTATGTCTTCCTCAATTTCTTTCATGAGAATTTTATAGTTTTCTGAGTACAGATTCTTTACCTCTTTGGTTAGATTTATTCCTAGGTATCTTATGGTTTTGAGTGCAATTGTAAATGGGATCAACTCCTTAATTTCTCTTTCTTCTGCCTTGTTGTTGGTGTATAAGAATGCCACTGATTTCTGTGCATTGATTTTATATCCTGCCACTTTACTGAATTCCTGTATGAGTTCTAGCAGTTTTGGGGTGGAGTCTTTTGGGTTTTCCACATAAAGTATTATATCATCTGCAAAGAGTGAGAGTTTGACTTCTTCGTTGCCAATTCAGATACCTTTTATTTCTTTTTGTTGTCTGATTGCTGTGGCTAAGACTTCTAGTAATATATTGAATACCAGTGGTGATAGGGGACATCCCTGCCATGTTCCTGATCTTAGGGGGAAAGTTCTCAGTTTTTTCCCCATTGAGAATGATATTTCCTGTGTTTTTCATAGATGGCTTTTATGATATTGAGGTATGTGCCCTCTACCTCTACACTCTGAAGAGTTTTGATCAAGAAAAAATGCTGTACTTTGTCGAATGCTTTTTCTGCATTCGAGAAGATCTATTGGTTCTATTGAGAGGATCAAATGGCTCTTGTTCTTTCTTTTATTAATGTATTGTATCACATTGATTTGCGGATGTTGAACCAACCATGCAGCCCAGGGATAAATCCCAATTGCTCATGGTGGATAATCCTTTTAATGTACTGTTGGATCCCATTGGCTAGTATTTTGGTGAGAATTTTTGCATCCATGTTCAAGGATATTGGTCTGTAATTCTCCTTTTTGATGGGGTCTTTGTCTGGTTTGGAGAACAAGGTAATGGTGGCTTCATGAAACGAATTTGGAAGTTTTCCTTCCATTTCTATTTTTTGGAACAGTTTCAGAAGAATAGGTACTAATTTTTCTTTAAATGTTTGGTAGAATTCCCCTGGGAAGCCATCTGGCCCTGGGCTCTTGTTTGTGGGGAGATTTTGATGACTGCTTCAATTTCCTTAGTGATTCTAGGTCTGTTCTGGTTTTCTTATTCTTCCTGGTTCAGTTTTGGTAGTTGTTACATCTCTAGGAATGCATCCATTTCTTCCAGGTTATCTAATTTGCTGGCATATAGTTGTTTATAATATGTTCTTATAATTGTTTGTATTTCTTTGCTGTTGTTTGTGATCTCTCCTCTTTCATTCATGATTTTGTTGATTTGGGTCATTTCTCTTTTTTTTTGATAAGTCTGACCAGGGGTTTATCAATCTTGTTAATTCTTTCAAAGAACCAGCTCCTGCTTTCGTTGATCTGTTCTACTGTTCTTTTTGTTTCTATTTCATTGATTTCTGCAATGATCTTTATTATTTCTCTCCTCCTGCTGGGTTTAGGCTTTATTTGCTGTTCTCTCTCCAGCTCCTTTCGGTGTAGGGTTAGGTTGTGTATTTGAGACCTTTCTTGTTTCTTGAGAAAGGCTCGTATTGCTATATACTTTCCTCTTAGGACCGCCTATGCTGCATCCCAAAGATTTTGAACAGTTGTGTTTTGATTTTCATTTGTTTCCATGAATATTTTAAAATCTTCTTTAATTTCCTGGTTGACCCATTCATTCTGTAGTAGGATGCTCTTTAGCCTCCATGTATTTGAGTTCTTTCCGACTTTCCTCTTGTGATTGAGTTCTAGTTTCAAAGCACTGTGGTCCGAAAATACACAGGAAATGATCCTAATCTTTTGGTACTGGTTGAGACCTGATTTGTGACCTAGGATGTGATCTATTCTGGAGAATGTTCCATGGGCACTAGAGAAGAATGTGTATTCTGTTGCTTTGGGATGGAATGTTCTGAATATGTCTGTGAAGTCCATTTCGTCCAGTGGGTCATTTAAAGTCTTTATTTCCTTGTTGATCTTTTGCTTAGATGGTCTGTCCATTTCAGTCAGCGGGGTGTTA
Organism: Eumetopias jubatus; assembly: GCF_037043125.1. Classification (NCBI taxonomy): domain Eukaryota; kingdom Metazoa; phylum Chordata; class Mammalia; order Carnivora; family Otariidae; genus Eumetopias; species Eumetopias jubatus. The sequence goes on from NW_028274807.1 coordinate 51,585,796, forward strand.
AAGTCCCCTACTATTACTGTATTGCTGTCAATGTGTTTCTTTGCTTTTGTTATTAACTGGATTATATATTTGGCTACTCCCATGTTAGGGGCATAGATATTTACAGCTGTCATATCTTCTTGTTGGATAGGCCCTTTAAGTAGTATATAGTTCCTTCCCCATCTCTTATTATAGTCTTTGGTTTAAAATCTAATTTGTCTGATATAAGGATTACCACCCCAGCTTTCTTTTGGTGTCCATTAGCATGGTAAATCGTTTTCCACCCCTTCATTTTCAATGTGGTGGTGTCTTAGGGTCTAAAATGAGTCTTTTGCAGACAGCATATCGATGGGTCTTGTTTTTTAATCCAATCTGATAGCCTGTGTCTTTTGATTGGGGCATTTAGCCCATGTACATTCAGGGTAACTATTGAAAGATATGAATTTAGTGCCATTGTATTGCCTGTAAAGTGACTGTTCCTGTATCTTGTCTGTGTTCCTTTCTGGTCTATGTTACTTTTAGGCTCTCTCTTTGCTTAGAGGACTCCTTTCAATGTTCCTTGTAGGACTGGTTTGCAAATTCCTTTAGTTTTTGTTTGTCCTGGAAGCTTTATATCTCTCCTTCTATTTTCAATGACAGCCTAGCTGGATATAGTTTTCTTGGCTGCATATTTTTCTCGTTTAGTTCTCCGAATATATCATGCTAGTCCTTTCTGGCCTGCCAGGTCTCTGTGGATAGGTCTGTTGCCAATCTAATGTTTCTACCATTGTAGGTTACAGATCTCTTCTCCTGAGCTGCTTTCAGGATTTTTCTCTTTGTCTCTGAGACTCGTAAGTTTTACTATTAGATGTCGGGGTGTTGACCTATTTTTATTGATTTTAGAGAGGGGTTCTCTGTGCCTCCTGGATTTTGATGCCTGTTTCCTTCCCCACATTAGGGAAGTTCTCTGCTATACTTTGCTCCAATATACCTTCTGCCCTCTCTCTCTTTCTTCTTCTTCTGGGATCCCAATTATTCTAATATTCTTTCATCTTATGGTATCAGTTATCTCTCGAATTCTGCCCTCGTGATCCAGTAGTTGTTCCTCTCCCTTTTTCTCAGCTTCTTTATTTTCCATCATTTGGTCTTCTATATCGCTGATTCTCTCTTCTGCCTCATTTATCCTAGCAGTTAGTGCCCCCATTTTTGATTGCACCTCATTAATAGCCTTTTTGATTTCCACTTGGTTAGATTTTAGTTCTTTTGTTTCTCCAGAAATCGTTTCTCTAATATCTTCCATGCTTTTTTCAAGCCCAGCTAGTATCTTTAAAATCATCATTCTGAACTCTAGTTCCAACATCTTACTAATGTCCATATTGATTAGGTCCCTGGCTGTCGGTACTCCCTCTTGTTCTTTTTTTTGGAGGTGATTTTTCCTTTCTTGTCATTTTGTCCAGAGGAGAATAGATGAATGAGAGCCAAAATGCTAACAGGGTAACAACGTCCTCAGAAAATATACTCTAAACAAATCAGAAGAGACCTGAAACTGGGGGAAAAGAAAGGGGAAAAAAGAAAAAAGGAAAAAAAAAAGAAAAAGATAAAAACAAAAACAAAAGAAAAACAAAAAACAAAACAGAATATGATCAAATATGATCAGGCTGGTGCATAGATCAGTGCCACCCACTAGATTTTGGGCATTTTTTGGACCTTTAGAAGAAACCGCCTCCCAAAATTTTAAAGAAAAGAAAACTTATATATGTAGAAAAATATGGGTAAATATGATGAAGGGATGGAATATGACTCTAAAGATGAAAATATAAAAAATTTTATAAAAGGAATTGATAAGAAGTTGGTTGAAAAAAGAAAGAAGAGAAATAAAAAAAATAAAGGGATAGAATGTGATCAGGCAGGAGACTAGAACAAAACCATACACTGGAGATTTAGGGTATGTTTTGGTCTGTTAGAAGATACTGTATCCCAAAATTTTAAGGAGAGAACAACTTATATATATATACCAAAAATAATGTTAACTGCTATGAAGGGATAGAATATGACTCTAAAAATGAAGAAAAAAAAGATTTTTAAAAAGGGATTGATAAAATGTTGGTTGAAAAAGGGAAAAAGAAAAATTCAAAAAACCAAAGAAAAAGGAAAAAACGAAATAAAAAAAATTAACTTTGAAAGATTAAAGAATCAGGGGGAAAAAAGCCATGAATTCTATGTGTTGTATTCCCCTAGTGCTGGTGTTCTGCCATTCTCGTTGTTCGGTAAACTTAGTCTTGGCTGGCGGTTCTTGCCCATCTTCTCGGGGAGGGGCCTGTTGCCATGATTCCCAAATGTCTTTGCTGGAGGTGGAATTGCCCCGCCCTTGCCGGGTCTGGGTTAAGTAATCTGCTCGGGTTTGCTCTTGGGAGCTTGGTTCCTTGCAAGCTATCCGTACAGCTTTGGAGGACGAGAGTGAAAATGGTGGCCTCCCAGTCTCCGCCCTGGAGGACCCCAGAGATTGGGGCCCCACTCCTCAGTGAGCCCCCAGAGAAAAGCAGTCTATCACTCTCATCTCCCCAGTCTCCGGCCGCACTCCGTGCTCACCCAGCCCGTGACCGAGCGTTTCTATCTCTGGCACACGACCCCGTGTGGAGTCTCCAAACCCAGCAGATTCCTGCAGTGTGCTCCTGTGCCGCTCCTCCCAGGGGAGGAAGGGGAGTCTCGCCAGATCTGCTGCTTGTTGGGTCCCTGCTAGAAGAGCAGTGGCCTGACGGTGTCACAGATCATAGTTTATGGCAACCTGAGTTGAGAGCCCGCGCCTCGGCTCCATCTCTGCAGCCGGCTTCCCCGCTCTGATACCTGGGAACTCTGCCACACTCAGGCACCCCTGGTCTATCTGTGAACCCGAGGGTCCTGAGACACACTGTCCTGCGAGGTTTCCACCCCCCGCTTAGCCACTGGAGCAACGTCCCTCAGCAGAGTAGACTTCTAAAAGTTCCAATTTTGTGCTCCGCTGCTCTATCTCTTGCCAGTAGCGGCTGACAGAGGCTCCCTCCGCTGTCTATCTTCCTGAATATCACTTCAGATTCACTTCTCCGCACATCCTACCTTCCAGAAAGTGGTCACTTTTCTCTTCAGAGAGTTGTTGCTATTCTTTTCTTCGATCTCCTGTTGAGTTCGTAGGTGTTCAGAATGTTTTGATCCCTATCTAGCTGAATTCCTGGAACCAGATGAAATCCAGTTCTCCTACTCATCTGCCATCTTACTCCTCCTCCGGTATTTTTTCTTTTTCAGCCTGTGGTTATGAGCAGAGACTCGCAGTGTGAGATCCCAGCAATGGCAGGGTTTTCCTGCAAGTCCTGAAAATCACTTGGTGAATCTGGGACCACACAGAGAAGTGAAGGCAGGGGAGGATTTTATTTTTTTTACAGATTAAATAGGACGTTCTCTCAGAGCAATTCTTAGAAATGGCTCAAAAATCAAAAGGCAAAAAAGAAATCAAAAAGGTAAAAATAGAAGGTGTAAAACTGCAGCCTTCTATCCATCCCTCCATCCAGCAGTTCTCCACTCCCTTAGTGATGCCACCAGAAAATGTTTTAGCTACTTTCCCTGGTGTTTAGGTTCCAAATAACTTATTTTTAATATCTTTCTAAATTTCGGATATTGTGTATTGACTTCCGCCTATAGAAACTGAAGTTGGCCCTTTTAAATCCCTCTCATAATCTGAAGTCCCTATCACGAATACATGTGTACTCTTCCCATCAAACCCAGTTTTTAACATTTAGGTTGAAAGCTGTATTCAGTTTTAAATTACTGTGGTTATGCATACACTGTTTAATTCAGAACCAAGTTGAGCACTACTGTTAAAATTCCTTTCTTGTACAACTTTTTTGTTGGTATTTTGTGGAGTTACTTGCCCTTTATTTTTGTTGTTATTTAGTTTTCTTACAATCTCTGCCTAAATATTCCCACAATCTTCACTTCTCAGTCCTGTTTTCCACTCAGTCCTATTTCTGCAAATCTATTTATTGTAATAGGAATTTTGTGAAATTCCTCCCAGAACTTTAATTCCTACCTCTTCTGCTTCAGTCTGCCTGGTTTTTCTCTAAGGCTCAATATGTATCTTCACACTTCTTGTTCTTTTCCAGCAAATTCTCTTCACCTCTGTCCTGTGCTGGATCCACTATTTCATGGATATCACATATAGAGGATATTTGTTGTTAGTTTTGCATGCCTAGCATCTGAAGCATTTTCTGTGTTAGGGGAAAGCCTCACTCTTATGGACAATGCAGGAAAGTAAAGACTGACTTGCTGTAGAATAGCTGAAAATACTAGATTCTCATTTTCACTCACATTTTTTTATCCAGCAGACAAATGTGTAAGCTAGGATGGCTCAGTCAAATGTGTTCATGGCAGATTTTATGCTTTTTGCTCATGATGCATAAAAAAAAGGAGCAGGGGATGCTTTCTTTTATGGTAGCAGAGATAACACTGTAAGGTGGGACTCTTGGTGTGGGTAGGGACAGCTCACCACCCCCAGCCAATACCTGCAAGGGCCTCTGGTACTAACTGCCCTTTCCCACCCTTGTGATATTCTTGCTGTTTTCTTAGTACTGCTACAGAAGTCAAGCTTGACCATGTGAAACCCTGCTGGAACCCCCAGTCTGTAATCATAAGATTCTCCCAAATCACTGTTTTTCTCCTTGTTTCCCACCAAGTTTCTAGAGCCATGTGTATCTACCTTGCAATTGTGGAGGTGTCCACAAGCAAGATCGCTGGTGGTTTTGTGTGAAAGATAAAAAGGCCTCATGAATCCATTTTAAAATTTGTAATTAATTTATTTTCTTGCATCCAAAATCTTTTTGATAACAAAGGAGGATCTGGGGGCAGTTTTTGTAACCACGGTGTGTCCATTGGACTCTGGTGAGCTCAAACTTCTGGCCCTGGAGTGCATATAGGGTGTAGTGTGGCTGCACAGGGTCTCCCGGCCTTGTTAAAATGCCTGCACACTTCTGGACCCTTCAGAGGAGCAGAGAGCAGGACAGCCCCGCCACGCTTGGGGGAGTACAGGGCCAGCTGGATGAAGGTGAGGACCTAGCTCCAGCCTTGAGGATGAAGGTTCTGCGCGAGGCTGTTTTCAGCATAGTGCGCACACTTTCAGTTTGGGTACTTCCTGGATGGATGCTCAGGTCACCCGTTATAGTCTCTGCAACAATAGCTCTTTTGTCTTCCTGGCCAGAAAGTTTCATCTTCCAGATCATCCGGGAAAGGTCGAAGGCGGCAGGTTGGTGCGACTCATGAACCACCTCTTCAGCACAACTTGGTTGAAAGTACAGTTGGTTTGTTTGGCCAGAAAATTGTACAGCTTGACCAACCGCCTTTTATAGATGTTCTGGCTTTTGGGCTCTTCACAGTTAACTTTTTGGTCCTTGTTGTGGAGGATGCCAAGTCCAATTATGGCACTTCTCCCACCTCCAAACTCAGCACAGCTCAAGAGGTGTAAAACGTTTCATTTCTCTGGTGACAGTGCATGGCATGTTTTGTAGCCCTTCCAATGATACTATAAATTATCCATATCTTCCAGACAAATTCTTCATCTAGATAATCATCCTGGGTCCTCTTCTTTGGAACTATGAAATCTGTTTGATACAAAGCTTGAAGATAGATTACACCTTCATTTCTTCTTTACTATCTTGTTTTGCTGGAGACCACTCTGTAGCAACTTTCAGTAATTATATGGAGGGAGAACATTTTTTGAGAGCACTTGTATTGGGAATTTTTTTCCTATTCTCATGGTTGACAGTTTGGACTTAAATCTTTAGGTAGCAACTCATGCACCAGAATTTTATTTTTAAATTTGTTTCCCTTTAAATTTTTTTATTGTTATGTTAATCACCATACATTACATCATCAGTTTTTGATGTAGTGTTCCATTATTCATGGCCTGTGCACAACACCCAGTGCTCCACGCAGAACGCGCCCTCTTCAATACCCATTACCAGGCTAACCCATCCCCCCACCCCCCCTCCAGAACCCTCAGTCTGCCCTTCAGAGTCCCATTGTCTCTCATGGTTCATCTCCCACTCCGATTTGCCCCCCTTCATTCTTCCCGTCCTGCTATCTTCTTTTTTTTTTTCCTTAAGATATATTTCATTATTTGTTTCAGAGGTACAGATCTGTGATTCAACAGTCTTGCACAATTCACAGCGCTCACCATAGCACATACCCTCCCCAATGTCTATCACCCAGCCACCCCATCCCTCCCACCCCACGTCCACTCCAGCAACCCTCAGTTTCTTTCCTGAGATTAAGAATTCCTCATATCAGTGAGGTCATATAATACATGTCTTTCTCTGATTAACTTATTTCACTCAGCATAACACCCTCCAGTTCCATCCACGTCGTTGCAAATGGCAAGATCTCATTCCTTTTGATGGCTGCATAATATTCCATCGTGTATATATACCACTTTTTTATCCATTCATCTGTCGATGGACATCTTGGAAAGAGCCAAGAAAAGGCTTTTCCACAGTTTGGAGACTTGGAAAGGCTCTTTCCACAGTTTGGCTGTTGTAGACATTGCTGCTATAAACATCGGGGTGCACGTACCCCTTCAGATCCCTCCATTTGTATCTTTGGGGTAAATACCCAGTAGTGCAATTGCTGGATCATATGGTAGCTCTATTTTCAACTGTTTGAGGAACCTCCACACTGTTTTCCAGAGTGGCTGCACCAGCTTGCATTCCCACCAACAGTGTAGGAGGGTTCCCCTTTCTCCACATCCCCGCCAACATCTGTCGTTTTCTAACTTGTTAATTTTAGCCATTCTGACTGGTGTGAAGTGGTATCTCATTGAGTTTTTGATTTGGATTTCCCTGATGCCGAGCGATGTTGAGCACTTTTTCATGTGTCTGTGGGCCATTTGGATGTCTTCTTTGGAAAGATGTCTGCTCATGTCTTCTGCCCATTTCTTGATTGGATTATTTGTTCTTTGGGTGTTGAGTTTGATAAGTTCTTTATAGATTTTGGATACTAGCCCTTTATCTGATATCTCATTTGCAAATATCTTCTCCCATTCTGTCAGTTGTCTTTTGGTTTTGTGGACTGTTTTCTTTGCTGTACAAAAGTTTTTGTCTTGATGAAATCCCAATAGTTCATTTTTGCCCTTGCTTCCCTTGCCTTTGGCAATGTTTCTAGGAAGAAGTTGCTGCAGCTGAGGTCGAAGAGGCTGCTACCTGTGTTTTCCTTTAGGATTTTGATGGACAACTGTCTCACGTTTAGGTCTTTCAACCATTTGGAGTCTATTTTTGTGTGTGGTGTAAGGAAATGGTCCAGTTTCATTCTTCTGCATGTGGCTGTCCAATTTTCTCAACACCATTTATTGAAGAGACTGTCTTTTTTCCATTGGACATTCTTTCCTGCTTTGTTGAAGATTAGTTGTCCATAGAGTTGAGTGTCCATTTGTGGGCTCTCTATTCTGTTCCATTGATCTATGTGTCTGTTTTTGTGCCAGTACCATACTGTCTTGATGATGACAGCTTTGTAATAGAGGTGGAAGTCCGGAATTGTGATGCCACCAGCTTTGCTTTTCTTTATTCAATATTCCTCTGGCTATTCAGGGTCTCTTCTGGTTCCATACAAAATTTAGAATTATTTGTTCCATTTCTTTGAAAAAAGGTGTTGGTATTTTGATGGGGATTGCACTGAATGTGTAGATTGCTCTAGGTAGCATTGACATCTTCACAATATTTGTTCTTCCAATCCATGAGCATGGAACGTTTTTCCATTCCTTTGTGTCTTCCTCAATTTCTTTCATGAGTATTTTATAGTTTTCTGAGTACAGATCCTTTGCCTCTTTGGTTAGATTTATTCCTAGGTATCTTATGGTTTTGGGTGCAGTTGTAAATGGGATCGACTCCTTAATTTCTCTCTCTTCTGTCTTGTTGTTGGTGTATAAGAATGCCACTGATTTCTGTGCATTGATTTTATGTCTGGCCACTTTACTGAATTCCTGTATGAGTTCTAGCAGTTTTGGGGTGAAGGCTTTTGGGTTTTCCACATAAATATCATATCATCTGCAAACAGTGAGAATTTGACTTCTTTGCCAAATGGATGCCTTTGATTTCTTTTTGTTGTCTGATTGCTGTGGCTAGGACTTCTAGTACTATGTTGAATAACAGTGGTGATAGTGGACATCCCTGCCGCGTTCCTGACCTCCAGGGGAAAGCTCTCAGTTTTTCCTCACTGAGAATGATATTTGCTGTAGGTTTTTCTTAGATGGCTTTTATCATGCATCAGAATTTTAAAAGCATTTTTACATTTGTTTTATTGCTTTCAACATGCCTGCTCAGAAGGCAGATGGTACTTTTATGCACAGACCTATGCCTGTGAATCTTTTCTCTTTCCCCGGAAATTTTCAGGCTCCTCCTTCATCCCTTAGGTGGTGAAATTTTGCAGTGATGGACTTTGATGTGAGTTGTTTTTGCTTTGTTTCTCCATTTCCTTTCTGTTGGATCCTTTAAGCTCTTTTCAACGTGGAGATCCACGTCTAATTAGGGGAATTTTCCTTGTTTTATTTTATAATTTTTCCCTTCCATTTTCTCTGCTTTTTTATCTGGAACTCCCAGTATATAAATGTTGGACTTAGTGAGTCAATCTTTTTTTCTTATATTTTCTGTCCTATTTTTCTTCTATTTTTGTTTTATTTTCTGGGAGATACCACCAACTTTATTTTTCAATATTTCTTTCATTTTTAGTTTTGCTATTATATTTTAATTTTCTAAGACATTTCTTCTTGTTATCTGAAATAACCCCCTTTTTGTAGCATTTTGATTTGTGGCTATGCATAAGTATATTTATCTTATTTAAGGTCAATAAAATATATATTTTTTAATTTTTGCTCCTTAAATTCCTTTGTTTTTGCTGTTGCTGTTGTTTGTTTTTCTGTATGTTTTCATTTTCATGTTTTATATTAGAGATTTTTCACAACTGGTTGGTAGTCTTTGGCCTGTCATTTATATTAAGTGTGAGGCACTAAGAGTTTATTGGAGCCCTGTTTTCTCAGGCGGGGCTGGTTTACTGATGAGTTTTACCCAGGGAAGAACTCGGGCTTTTTGTTATGTTTGATGGAATCTCCCATTGTCGGTACGGGTAGGATTTTTTTTTTCTTTTGATTTGATTTTTCCTTCTATTTCCTGCATGGGGATTTTGACTTGGATGCTAGTAGGCCAGGCACCAGGATGGGGAAGTGTCTGATGGACTCAAGTGTTTATTAAATGAATTATCATTCAAATTCTATTTTTAGTTCCTTACTTACCTCTTCCCCTTACTTATGCTTTATATCTTTAGATGAGATCCTCCATTGTTCAACTTTTCCAGAAACTAAACCCTTTAACTTTAGCAGGGGTAGGAGAGAGATAATTACTTTGCTGCTCGGGATAGAAGAAAATATAGCAGCTCTTTTTAAAGACTTAGCCACTTACCTTGCTTTCTGCCTTTCACCTTTACTGAACGATCTGATCCCTTTAATTCTTCAAGCTCCTGTGGTATGAAACAGTGATTCTTGCTGTAATCCCCATTCTTCTCACACACACATACACATCTCCATTCAGGTCTCCTAAATTAGTAATAACTGTCTACCTGACTTCCAGTTTCCAAAATTATTAACATCTCTTTTCTACATTGCTCTGGTTTCTTTCTTTTCTTCTTTTTCTTTTTTCTTTTCTTCTTTTCTTTTCTTTTCCTTTCTCTCTTTCTTTCTTTCTTTCTTTCTTTCTTTCTTTCTTTCTTTCTTTCTTTCTTTTTCTTTTTCTTTCTCTTTCCTTCCTTCCTTTTCACTTTGTAAGCCTATCCTTTTTTAATTGCTGTAATTTTTTGGTGTTTTTAGATGGATCAGAAATAAATGCATGTGTTAGATTCATAAGGTTTAACCAGAAAATTCTAAGTACATTTCTTTCATAAGAAAAAAGTCAAGGAACTGAAAAATCCTTCTGTGGGCAGATTGGATACCAAAGCCTATAGTGGGAATGGAAATTCTGAGTTCTATAAACTGTCCCTGGGCTTTTCCATATATCTACTCTTCCTGGATTGACATTTATTAGGATTGGTTTATTCCAGAATTGTATATCTTTCTGCTTTTGCTGTACTCAGAATTAGAAATGTGTCATTGTTATTTTGCCTTCTGTGCCTCACTTTTAACCCTCTTTCTAATGGATAAGATCATTATTAACAAAGGATTATAACTCTTGTCACTCACATTCCAAATTCTAGTTCTGTTTTTTTTTTTTCTAACTGAGCTGAGTTCATTAGTTGAATCTGTGCTCTTCCACAATATCTATGTTCAGAATACCTCTTTTTCTTCACCCTCTGAGGTTTTATTTCCTTTCTGAGATGACTTTAAGATAAGCATACTCTAGGTAATATTTGTGTAACTGTTATGCACTATTAGTTATACAAATGAGGCATTCTATCACCCTATTCTAACCAATAACAGATTTTAAATGTTTAGCAGATATTAAGCATTGTATATAGAGGGAAAACAAGAGTATAGACAGATTAGGGATCGAAGATTTATCAGGAATAGAGATTCAAAGAAAGAAGAGCAGAAAAAAAAAATAACGGGGTAGTCATTATGGGTCATATCTTCTGAGGCAAAATAATTGGTTATGTATTTTCATTTAACTACATTATATAGCATATAAAATCTGACTCTTTTTTTTTTGTCTTTCAAAATAAAATATTGGAAAATTCTTGTTAAATCATGTGTGTTGTTACAAGGTCATCAGTGAAACCAGAAACTTCATACCTAACTTCACACTTTAAGAAGTTGATCTACATGGGGTGGTGCCTGGCTGGCTGAGGGGAGCATGTGACTCTTGATCTCAAGGTTGTGAGTTCAAGCCCCACTTTGGGGGTAGAGATTAATTAAATAAATAAATATGAAGAAAAGAGAGAAGTTAATTTACATGAGACCAGAAGCCAAAGGATATTGCATATTTCGTTTCTAATTTTTATGGAAAAGAAGTAAAGCATTTGCCTTCATGTATAAATAACAATGGACTATTTGAAATGGAGAATTCCTTTCTGCAGAAGTTTATACAATTTTATGCTAACATCCCTCTGCTGTGAAACTCTCTGTCGGGAGAAGAGTTAACAAAATTATCTTTAGAAGTCTCATTAATATATTTTTCACTTCCATTTTATCAGTGACTTGTTTTGTTGTGAAAAACACTAAGCAAAATGCCTATCTATTCTACAATAGCTTTAAACTAAAAACAAAACAAGTTATACAAGATAGAACAAAAAATGAATATATTATGTTTTTTTCCCCTCAGATGTACAAGGTATACTTTTAAGTAAATAAAAGATTATGAAATGCCTTCTGGCTCTGTTTCTGTCCAGTGTTACCATGCCCACTATTACCTGGTTAAAGAATGTTGGCTTGTTCTTGAGGGACATGACACTAAAACCTTAGAGCTTGTCATTTTGTTTCCACATTAGAAACTTTTTCTACAGAATCACCTTCCACCCCCCTTTTGTTTTGGGACTAGCAAATCTATTTTCCTTCATGCATTTTGTTTGTCTAATACAAGATTCTTGAAGACAGTAGATTCATAAACGAATGGATATTTTGGAAATGGATATTTTAACTTTCATTATGATGCTTCCTTCTTTGGGGAGAGATCGATGTTTTAACTTCCATTATAAATGTTTTTTTTTGTTTTTTTTTGTTTTTAGGAAGATGAATGTGATGTTTTATTGTTTCCACATGCCTGGGAAAAGGGGTGCAGAAATCATGTTCTCACTGGGCCCCAAAACCAAATTGGCTATATGTGCAAATAGTCACCAAATCTCTAGACTCACAGGGACCTTAAGTAAAAGGTCTATGACAATGATCACCCACTTCCCTCAGAAACCCTCTCCTCAAGGCACTCAGAGAGGTCCTTCTCCTTTAGTTCAGGGAGGTCACCCCATGGTTTCAACTCCTTCAGTAACTCCTCACTAATGTTTGCTAAACAACCATGCCCCTCCACAACTAAGGATCCTCCCTGCCCTGGCCTGCACACTCCCCCCACTCCCCGCATCCACCTCGCAGCTCCGCCCCTTGTCCCCTGCTCCAGCCTCAGACATCCCCTGGCCTTGGACTCCCTGAACTCAGTCCTTCCCATGTTCTCCACACCAGGTTCTCTCGGAAGGAGATGGGTTTCACCTGGAGATCATGGTAGACACACATATTCTGGCAACATTGAGCATCTGTTGAAAGCAGGGCAGACACAAAGTATAACACATTGTGATCTATAGTTCTCTATTTGTCTTCTATTGATCTTGAATACTGTAGCTTTATAATAGGTCTTCAAGTTCAAGTGTCAGTCTTTTAACTTTGTTCTTCCCCTGTAATATTATGTTGCTAATTTGGATCTTTTCCCTCTCTGCATAAACTTTAGAATCAGTTCTTCAGGATTTACAAAATAACTTGCTGGGATTTTAAGGGTTGCATTGAATCTATACATCCATCCAATTGGGAAGAACTGACATCTTGAAAGTAATGAGCTTTCTCATCAATGAACACAGATCTCTCAATTTATTTAGTTTTTCCTTGATTCCATCCATCAGAATTGTGTTATTTTCCTTATATAGATCTTGCACGTATTATTTTTGACTGATACCCAAGAATTTCCCTTTTTAAAAATTTTTTAATTGTTATGTTAATCACCATACATTACATCATTAGCTTTTGATGTAGTATTCCATGATTCATTGTTTGTGCATAACACCCAGTGCTCCACGCAAAATGTGCCCTCTTTAATACCCATCACCAGGCTAACCCATCCTCCACCCCCCTCCCCTCTAGAACCCTCAGTTTGTTTTTCAGAGTCCATCGTCTCTCATGGTTCGTCTCCCCCTCCAACTTACTCCCCTTCATTCTTCCCCTCCTGTACTCTTCTTCTTCTTTTTTTTTCTTAACATATATTGCATTATTTGTTTCAGAGGTACAGATCTGTGATTCAACAGCCTTGCACAATTCACAGCGCTCAACATAGCACATACCCCCCCAATGTCTATCACCCAGCCACCCCTCCCTCCCACCCTCCACCACTCCAGCAACCCTCAGTTTCTTTCCTGAGATTAAGAATTCCTCATATCAGTGAGGTCATATGATACATGTCTTTCTCTGATTGACTTATTTCACTAAGCATAACACCCTCCAGTTCCAACCACGTCGTTGCAAATGGCAAGATCTCATTCCTTTTCATGGCTGCATAATATTCCATTGTGTATATATACTACATCTTCTTTATCCATTCATCTGTCGAAGGACATCTTCGCTCTTTCCACAGTTTGGCTATTGTGGACATTGCTGCTATAAACATTGGGGTGCATGTACCCCTTCGGATCCCTACATTTGTATCTTTGGGGTAAATACCCAGTAGTGCAATTGCTGGATCATATGGTAGCTCTATTTTCAACTGTTTGAGGAACCTCCACACTGTTTTCCAGAGTGGCTGCACCAGCGGCGTGCATTCCCACCAACAGTGTAGGAGGGTTCCCCTTTCTCCGCATCCCCACCAACATCTGTCGTTTCCTGACTTGTTAATTTTAGCCATTCTGACTGGTGTGAGGTGGTATCTCATTGAGGTTTTGATTTGGATTTCCCTGATGCCGAGCGATGTTGAGCACTTTTTCATGTGTCTGTGGGCCATTTGGATGTCTTCTTTGGAAAGATGTCTGCTCATGTCTTCTGCCCATTTCTTGATTGTATTATTTGTTCTTTGGGTGTTGAGTTTGATAAGTTCTTTATAGATTTTGGATACTAGCCCTTTATCTGATATGTCATTTGCAATATTTTCTCCCATTCTGTCGGTTGTCTTTTGGTTTTGTGGACTGTTTCTCTTGCTGTGCAAAAGCTTTTTATCTTGATGAAATCCCAATAGTTCATTTTTGCCCTTGCTTCCCTTGCCTTTGGCAATGTTTCTAGGAAGAAGTTGCTATGGCTGAGGTCGAAGAGGCTGCTGCCTGTGTTCTCCTTTAGGATTTTGATGGACAACTGTCTCACGTTTAGGTCTTTCAACCATTTGGAGTCTATTTTTGTGTGTGGTGTAAGGAAATAGTGCAGTTTCATTCTTCTGCATGTGGCTATCCAATTTTCCCAACACCATTTGTTGAAGAGGCTGTCTTTTTTCCATTGGACATTCTTTCCTGCTTTGTTGAAGATTAGTTGTCCATAGAGTTGAGGGTCCATTTGTGGGCTCTCTATTCTGTTCCATTGATCTATGTGTCTGTTTTTGTGCCAGTACCATACTGTCTTGATGATGACATCTTTGTAATAGAGGTGGAAGTCCGGAATTGGGATGCCACCAGCTTTGCTTTTCTTTTTCAACATTCCTCTGGCTATTCAGGCTCTCTTCTGGTTCCATACAAATTTTAGGATTATTTGTTCCATTTCTTTGAAAAAAGTGAATGGTATTTTGATGGGGATTGCACTGAACGTGTAGATTGCTCTAGGTAGCATTGACATCTTCACAATGTTTGTTCTTCCAATCCATAAGCATGGAATGTTTTTCCATTTCTTTGTGTCTTCTTCAATTTCTTTCCTGAGTATTTTATAGTTTGATGAGTACAAATCCTTTGACTCTTTGGTTAAATTTATTCCTAGGTATCTTATGGTTTTGGGTGGAATTGTAAATGGGATCAATTCCTTGATTTGTCTCTCTTCTTTCTTGTTGTTGGTGTATAGGAATGCCACTGATTTCTGTGCATTGATTTTATATCCTGCTACTTTACTGAATTCCTGTATGAGTTCTAGCGGTTTTGGGGTGGAGTCTTTTGGGTTTTCCACATACAGTATCATATCATCTGCAAAGAGTGAGAGTTTGACTTCCTCTTTGATGATTTGGATGCATTTGATTTCTTTTTGTTGTCTGATTGCTGAGCTTAGGACTTCTAATACTATGTTGAAGAGCAGTGGTGATAGTGGACATCCCTGCCACGTTCCTGATCTTAGGGGAAAAGCTCTCAGCTTTTCCCTATTGAGAATGATATTCGCTGTAGGTTTTTCATAGATGGCTTTTATGATATTGAGGTATGTACCCTCTATCCCTATACTCTGAAGAGTTTTGATCAAGAAAGGATGCTATACTTTGTCAAATGCTTTTTCTGCATCTATTGAGAAGATCATATGATTCTTGTTCTTTCTCTTGTTAATGTATTGTATCACATTGATTGATTTGCGGATGTTGAACCAATCTTGCAGCCCAGGGATAAATCCCACTTGGTCATGGTGAATAATCCTTTTAATGTACTGTTGGATCCTATTGGCTAGTATTTTGGTGAGAATTTTTGCATTCATGTTCATCAAGGATATTGGTCTGTAATTCTCCTTTTTGATGGGGTCTTTGTCTGGTTTTGGGATCAAGGTAATGGTGGCCTCATAAAATGAGTTTGGAAGTTTTCCTTCCATTTCTATTTTTTGGAACAGTTTCAGAAGAATAGGTATTAATTGTTCCTTAAATGTTTGGTAGAATGCCCCTGGGAAGGCATCTGGCCCTGCGCTTTTGTTTCTTGGGAGATTTCGGATGACTGCTTCAATTTCCTTTGTGGTTCTAGGTCTGTTCAGGTTTTCTATTTCTTCCTGGTTCAATTTTGGTAGTTGATACATTTCGAGGAATGCATCCATTTCTTCCAGGTTATCTAATTTGCTGGCATAGAGTAGCTCATAATATGTTCTTATAATTGTTTGTATTTCTTTGGTGTTGGTTGTGATCTCTCCTCTTTCATTCATAATTTTGTTGATTTGGGTCATTTCTCTTTTCTTTTTGATAAGTCTGGCCAGGGGTTTATCAATCTTGTTAATTCTTTCGGAGAACCAGCTCCTAGTTTCGTTGATCTGTTCTACTGTTCTTTTGCTTTCTATTTCATGGATTTCTGCAATGATCTTTATTATTTCTCTCCTCCTGCTGGGTTTAGGCTTTATTTGCTGTTTTTTTCTCTAGCTCCTTTCAGTGTAGGGTTAGGTTGTGTATTTGAGACCTTTCTTGTTTCTTGAGAAAGGCTTGTATTGCTATATACTTTCCTCTTAGGACTGCCTTTGCTGTATCCCAAAGATTTTGAACAGTTGTGTTTTCATTTTCATTGGTTTCCATGAATTTTTTTAATTCTTCTTTAATTTCCTGGTTGACCCATTCATTCTTTAGTAGGATGCTCTTTAGCCTCCATGTATTTGAGTTCTTTCCAACTTTCCTCTTGTGATTGAGTTCTAGTTTCAAAGCATTGTGGTCTGAAAATATGCAGGGAATAATCCCAATCTTTTGGTACCGGTTGAGACCTGATTTGTGACCTAGGATGTGATCAATTCTGGAGAGTGTTCCATGGGCACTAGAGAAGAATGTATTCCGTTGCTTTGGGATGGAATGTTCTGAATATGTCTGTGAAGTCCATTCGGTCCAGTGGGTCATTTAAAGTCTTTATTTCCTTGTTGATCTTTTGCTTTGATGATCTGTCCTTTTCAGTCAGGGGGTTGTTAAAGTCCCCCACTATTATTGTATTGCTGTTAATGTGTTTCTTTGTTTTTGTTATTAATTTCCTTATAAAATTGGCTGCTCCAATGTTAGGGGCATAGATATTTACAATTGTTAGATCTTCTTGTTGGATAGACGCTTTAAGTAGGATATAGTGTCCTCCTTCATCTCTTATTACAGTCTTTGTTTTAAAATTTAATTTGTCTAATATAAGGATTGCCACCCCAGCTTTCTTTTGGTGTCCATTAGCATGGTAAATCGTTTTCCACCCCATCACTTTCAATCTGGGGGTGCCTTTGGGTCTAAAATGAGTCTCTTGCAGACAGCATAATGATGGGTCTTGTTTTTTAATCCAATCTGATAGCCTGTGTCTTTTGATTGGGGCATTTTGCCCATTTACATTCAAAGTAACTATTGAAAGATATGAATTTAGTCCATTGTATTGCCTGTAAGGTGACTGTTATTGTATATTGTCTGTGTTCCTTTCTGATCTATGCTGCTTTTAGGGTCTCTCTTTGCTTAGAGGACCCTTTTCAATATTTCTTGTAGGGCTGGTTTTGTGTTTGCAAATTCCTTTAGTTTTTGTTTGTCCTGGAAGCTTTTTACCTCTCCTTCTATTTTCAATGACAGCCTAGCTGGATATAGTATTCTTGGCTGCATATTTTTCTCGTTTAGTGCTCTGAAGATATCATGCCAGTCCTTTCTGGCCTGCCAGTTCTCTGTGGATAGGTCTGTTGCCAATCTAATGTTTCTACCACTGTAGGTTACAGATCTCTTCTCCTGAGCTGCTTTCAGAATTTTCTCTTTGTCTCTGAGATTCGTAAGTTTTACTATTAGATGTCGGGGTGTTGACCTATTTTATTGATTTTAGAGAGGGGTTCTCTGTGCCTCCTGGATTTTGATGTCTGTTTCCTTCCCCACATTAGGGAAGTTCTCTGCTATACTTCGCTCCAATATACCTTCTGCCCCTCTCTCTCTTTTTTCTTCTTCTGGGATCCCAATTATTCTAATATTCTTTCGTCTTATCATATCGCTTCTCTCTTGAATTCTGCCCTCGTGATCCTGTAGTTGTTCCTCTCTCTTTTTCTCACCCTCTTTATTTTCCATCATTTGGTCTTCTATATCGCTGATTCTCTCTTCTGCCTCGTTTATCCTTGCAGTTAGTGCCCCCATTTTTGTTTGTACCTCATTTATAGCCTTTTTGATTTTGACTTGGTTAGATTTTAGTTCTTTTATTTCTCCAGAAAGGGTTTCTCTAATAACTTCCACACTTTTTTCAAGCCCAGCTAGTATCTTTAAAGTCATGATTCTGAACTCTAGGTCTGACATTGTACTAATATCCGTATTTGAGTAGGTCCCTGGCAGACGATACTACCTCTTCTTCTTTTTGCTGAGGTGTTTTTTTTTCATCTCATCATTTTGTCCAGAGGAGAATAGATGAATGGGAGAACAAAATGCTAACCAGTTAACAACGTCCCCAGCAAATATACTCTATACAAATCAGAAAAGACTTGAAACCAGGGGAAAAGAAAGGGAAAGAAAGAAAAAAGAAAGAGGAAAAAAGATAAAAAGAAACAAAAACAGAGCAAAACAAAAAAAGCAGAATATGATCAAATATGATCAGGCTAGTGCATAGATCAGTGCCACACACTGGATTTTGGGCATATTTTGGTCTAAGAACGTGCCTCCTAAAATTTTAAAGGAAGAAAGACTTATATATGTACAAAATAAGGGTTGATACAATGAAGGGATGAAAGATGACTGTAAAGATGAAAATTATAAAAGATTTTATAAAAGGAATTGATAAGATAAGAAGTTGTTTGGATAAAGAAAGAAGATTAAAAAAAAAAAGGGAGAGAATATGATCAGGCAGGAGACTAGAACAAAGCCATACACTAGTGATTTAGGGTATATTTTGATCTGTTAGAAGAAATTGTATCTCAAAATTTTAAATAGAGAACAACTTATATATATATATATATATATATATATATATATATATATATATATATGCCAAAAATAAGGGTAACTACTATGAAGGGATAAAATATGACTCTAAAAAAGAAAAATAAAAAATGTTTTTTTTAAAAAAGAGATTGATAACATGTTGGTTGAAGAAGGGAAAAAGAAAAATTAAAAAAAAATAGTTAAAAAAATTAACTTTGAAAAACTAATGAATCATGGTAAAAAAGCCATAGGAATTCTATGTGCAGTATTCCCCTAGCACTGGAGTTCTCCCGTTCTCCTTTATCGGTAAACTTGGTCTTGGCTTGCTGGCTGTTCGTGCTGATCTTCTGGGGGAGGGGCCTGTTGCCGTGGTTCCTAAATGTCTTTGCCAGAGGCAGAACTGCCCCGCCCTTTCAGTCCAGGCTAAGCAATTTGCTTGGGTTTGCTCTCGGGAGCTTTTGTTCCCTGGAAGCTCTCGGTACAGCTTTGGAGGACCAGGGTGAAAATGGTGGCCTCCCAATCTCCGTCCGGAGGAGCCGAGAACTTGGGGCCCCACTCCTCAGTGCGCCCCCAGAGAAAAGCAGTCACTCCCGTCTCCCCAGTCTCCAGCCACACTCCATGCTCACCGGCCTGTGACTGAGTGTTTCTATCTCTGGCTCCCGACCCTGTGTGGAGTCTCCAAACCCAGCAGATCCCTGCGGTGTGCTCCCACGCCGCTCCTCCCAGGGGAGGAAGGGGAGTCTCCCTGGCTCTGCTGCTTGTTGGGTCCCTGCTGGAGGAGCAGTGGCCTGACTGGGCCGCGGATCACAGTTTATGGCAACCCCGAGCTGAGAGCCCACGCCTCGGCTCCATCTCTGCAGCTGGCTTTCCCACTCTGATACCTGGGAGCTCTGCTGCACTCAGGCACCCCCATCTTTCTGTGACCCCAAGGGTCCTGAGACCACACTGTACCACGAGGGTTCCAACCCCCGCTTAGCCACTGGAGCGACGTCCCTCAGCGGAGCCGGCTTCTAAAAGTTCCGATTTGTGCTCCGCGGCTCTAGCACTTGCCAGAAGCGGCCGGCGGAGGCCCCTCCCCCGCCGTCTATCCTCCCGAATATCGCCTCGGATTCACTTCTCCGCACGTCCTACCTTCCAGTAAGTGGTCGCTTCTCTGTTCAGAGAGTTGTTGCTACTCTCTTCTTCGGTCTCCTGTTGAGTTCGTAGGTGTTGAAAATGGTTTGATCCCTATTCAGCTGAATTCCTGAGACCAGACGAAATCCAGGTCTTCTACTCCTCCGCCATCTTGCTCCCCATTATAAATGTTTCTAATGCTCTAAGCTTCTTACTCTAATCCTAGAAACACCTTGCCCTAGTCACTGAATCATTTGCTTCAACTGATCCAACTTAAGAGACTATGTTTTCATTCTATACACGTAAAATTTTTGAAAATAGGTACTTAAAAATGTTTACATTTTTAAGATTTATTATCCTATTTTAAGAAAAAAAAGAGTGCAGTTTTGTTCTACAATTTTATTTTTCAAATACTTCCCATCTTTACTCGATCCTCGCCACAATTACATCAATACATTGTTTTTTCCTTTCCAGGCTGTGTGCTGCAATATTTATGGGGATTCTCTTTTAGCTCACTATTGTATCTCAGTCAACCAACATCCTATCTTTCACATAGTAGGCATTCAATAATTCATCATAAAACACACTGATCCTACCCTTCCATAAAGAACATGTAGTACTGGCTCGTTTCACATTTTATAGTATTGATTTAATGTTTTAAATGCTGGATTTGAAGCTTGAAAAATGACTGTTACTTTTTCAACCAGAATAGTCTATGTTCAGAAGATAATAATAACAGTACTACCTTATTTTGCTGATTTTAAAATTATCCTCCCAGACACATACATTTTTTAACATCTCTCATATTGGAAAGCAACTACAATCTTGAATTAATTGGAAACTCTCCCTCTCTCTCTTCCTTTCTCCCTTCCTTCCTCTCTCCTTTCTCCCCACCTCTCTTCTTCCCTTTCTTTCTCCTTCCCTCCCTCTTTCCCTTCCTTTATTTTTCTTTTCTTTCTTCATGGATGATAACATAGTGATACTATGTCTTAGAATCAATGCACTTTCATTTGAAGGGATAGCCTAGCTACAATTAGTTGAACTCCTATTGCATGCTAATGTGCGTGAGGTCTTTATTTTTCTCTCTTTTACAGATGAGGAAGCTTAGGCCCCAAAGATATGCAAATCACTCAAAGTTATATATCTAGTAAATGGTGTCACTTGAATTGATATTATTCTACTCCAGAGAGTGCTCTTTACACAAACTAAAGTTTCATTTGTTCATTTATATGTTCACTATATAAGTATACCTGGACAGAGCTCTGAAGTTGTAGAAATAGAATCATATATGCTAAAGTTGGAAGAAAATTCAGAGGACATAGTTTCTAATTCCCTTATTTTGTAGATTAGAAAAGAACTCCAGATAGGGTAAATGATTTCCTCCATGTAATAAGTTTAGAAATTTGCAGACACAGGGCAGGCACATGGTCTTAGGGACCATGATGCAAGTATCTGTAAATGTAGTCCTTAAAATTATTTTGGAAGTCAAAAGGAAAATATTGCTGCACATACAACTCTTCTAATATGTGCCCTGACACTTTTATTAAGAGAGGAAGAATTGATATATGTAACATATACAAAGACTTTCATAATAGTTCCTACTATGTAGTAAGAACTCCTTATATGTTAACTGATTTAATCCTTACCAGAAAGTTTGGAAATGAGAACTAGCTACCTTTGTTGCCATTTTATGAATGAAGTAATAAGAGTTTAGAGAGGTCAAGTGACTTACTGAAAGTGTAAGAATGGGACAATTGATGATTGATGAATGAAGATTTGAGTCGCTCAAACCCTGGCTCATTGAGGTTCTGGCTCATGGTGTAGGTAACATCCAATGGGTAATGGAGGAAGGAAGCCAAAGATATTAATTAAATATATTAATTAATTAAAATGAACAGTTACAGAAATGAGGACTGTAGAAGCTTTGCATGATTTTTTGGACTGGTGTGTGTGTGTGTGTGTGTGTGTGTGTGTGTGTGTGTGCGTGTGTATTTGTAGGCTAACCATTTTCTTCATCTCTTGTTTTCTTTTAATGATATTTATATACATGCTATTGGTAGTTTCATTTATAATTTTGACTTAAGGTAATGGTGGGACTGTTATTGAATTTGAGGAACAATTAATATAGCTAGTAATGGATACAATGACTTTTCAGACTATTTCTCATTTGGGGGAAAGAATAAAATCTCTTTTAAGAAGGGTAATGGTATATGATTACATAAAGTTGTTTTGTTGTTGTAGGAAAGCTAAAATGTGTGGAGCCATGAGCAGAGAAGTTAAGAGTCAAAGGAGTGGGCTGTGCTCCTTTATTTATTTATTGCCTATCAGCTCCAATTCACCTTTTTGCCTGCTCTGTGAAAATGGATCTGGGCCTTTTGCCAACTGACACAATGTTAGGTTTTGTCACTAAAGAGAGATGGAGAGACGATGCAGGTGGAAAGGGTTTTGTTTTCTGGTTTTGGAGCATTTGATTAGCAGATTCCCATAGCATGGATAGCTGCTTTATTGCTGGGCTTCCGAAGCTCCTGCAGTGGGCATTTGTATCTCCAGAACCCAACTCCTGTGCAGTGGGTAGATTCTTTAGCGCCCAGCTCCTGCAGTGCATGGTAGCAGACAGCACGTCATAGCCAACAGCTTTCACTTGGCCAGTTTGGTAGTGAGAGGCACCTCCCTGTGAACAGCTTTCATAGTCACTTTAGAGCACGTTGCCAGCAATTTTGGCCAGCTAGCCACCACAGCAAATCCTCTGCCATTCAGTGGGTCACAGCTATGCCCTCTACTACGAGGTCGGTATCTCAGCCTCGGGGTACAGGGAAGGGTGTTTTCTCTTGGCACAGGGTGTAGTCACTGCTCCTCATACCTGTTATTCCTATATTTTTTAGAGTTTTCTTTACTTTTTTACTAGTCAGTATCTATCTCCTTATTTCAATCCCTCATTATAGTTGATAATTCATTATATTAAATTTTCCCTTTTTAAATTACTGTGTGATTACTCTGCCTTGATTATACTCAAGGCCGTTTGACCTCAATTTCCATGCTTTTAAACCACTACCCTGTACTACTTTTTACCACTAACAGAGATAATTTAAAGCTGATAATAATGTATCTTTGAATTTTCTTAAGATAAATAATTAATAATTAGGGTAGTAGAATCATAGTATTTTAGGCTAAGAAAGAACATTGAAAGTGATTCAGTCCAGTATCTTTTTTATTCAGATGTGGAAATTGAGGCCAAAATGACTTCAGTTATGCTGAGACCCATATTTTGTCCATGTTATTTTGTATCATTTTTGCCTATTATAGAGTCAATATTTATTAAATGTGAATTGAACTAAAATGAGTGAATTTACTAGATAATGTTTATTGAGTACCTTGCTTGTAGCTACAGATGAAGTGATGATTTAGATATAGCTCTTCACCTCAAGAGGTTTTTGGTCAAATAGCAAATCTGAGATAAAATGATAACTTTGGTTAAACCTAATTCCTCTTTGCTTCGGATATTATTGCCAAGCTGATTGTGGGTTGAAAACAGAAGATAATTTTCTTTGTGCCGTTTTTATACTTGTGTCTAAAGCTATATAGGAAAGAGGATCATGTGCACATGTTTAAACTTAACTCTGATATAGCTATTAGAACCTGCTATCTTCTGGAACAAGTTTTATTTAGTGACCTTTAAAAGCTCAATTTCCAAAGCACATATTTATAATTTTATTTTTGTACTTATGGGGATATCATCTTTACACAAAAATCCCCAAATCTTTTTGGATTGTAATTTAGCAGAAACCTTCTTACTTCACTTTCTAGAATGATGGGTGACAATAAATGAGGCCACAATCTAATAAGCCCTGATCGTGACATATCTTGAATATTTAGCTTATGGAATTTTAATAATTAGCCTTGGCTGAATTTGTTTATGAATTCTGATACCTTAAGAAATTGAATAAATACATGTCTATCTTTAGCACATCTTCAATCCTTGGGGGGCACTGTGTATCAGAGCATTTCACAAAAGTTAGAGTAAATCCTACCTTAAAAAAGAGAAATTCTCATAATATATTTTAGATAGATAAGAAATTTTTTGTCGGATAAAAAGTTTTTTCTTATGTAACATTCAATAGCACATAGGCAAACTGAAGGAGGTCAGTAATTAAGTGGCTCTTTTAATTCCCTTTCATAATTTTAAAGTAAATTGGGAAGCTAACAAAAGTGAAAGTTGCTGGACTCTGAGAATAAACAAACAAACAAATGCTTTTTATCAAGTAGTGGTTTTAATATTCTCTTGTGTCAAGTCATAGCTTATCATGAAATCATAATTTTAACCATTCACTTTGTGTCCAATATCATCACCTTTTAATTTGTGTTAATACTTACACGGGTGACATAAATTTAATATGTAGGACATCATGAATATTTTTGAAACTATCACCTCTTCTGCTTTCCTTTCCTTCTCTGCCTTATATTTCCGTGTCCATTTCTTGATGATTCTCAGTTCCTAAACTACTTCCCCTAACACACACTTACTCTTTATCTGTTCAGAGCTTCTGCTGACCTCTACAAGGCCATGCCAGACACAAATTCTACACGGGTACAAGAGAGTAAGGATGTGGTCCCCTGCTTCTACTGATCCTTCCAGAGGTCATTCCTCTTATGATGGTACTTTAAAATGTTTATTCTAAGAATAATAATGATAATAATTTAAAAAGTGCCATGACTAAAGTGTTAAAGGGAAGCCTGGGTGGCTCAGTCAGTTGACTGTCTGCCTTCGGCTCAGGTCATGATCCCAAGGTCCTGGGACTGAGTCCAGCATCAGGCTCCTTGCTCAGTGGGGAGTCTGCTTCTCCCTCTGCCTGCCGCTCCCCCTGCTTGTGCTCTCTCTCCCTCTCTGACACATAAATAAACAAAATCCTAAAAAAATAAAGTGTTAAAAAAATAAAATCCATTGTAATCTATAAACAAGGGAAACCACACATACCATCTTCATGTATTTTCTTCTAATTTTTTAAAGCATTTTGGAGAAATAATTAGGGTTATACTTTATGAAAATATTAGCATGCAGTTTTTTATTTCATGTTATTTTTGTGAATTTTCCCATCAGTAAGTACTCTTCAAAAAACTGATTTTAATAACTTTATGATATTTCACCTTATAGAATAGCATCTTTTAGTTGTTAATGTAAATGGATTTCCAAATAATCACACAGTTTATGAAAAAGGTGGGCTGTCCCTAATGAACTGTGAGAACATTCGGGCATTTTGCACATACTCTGGGGAAGACAGCAGACGGAGCCCCTACCTATTACATTCTTTACCAGTGAGAACATGTGCCTCTCCTCTGATTGGCCTGGAGAGATCACAAAGGAAGAGAGACAAACATGCCTCACAAGAGGGGGGAGGAGCAAGTTGGTGGAGGAGTAGGAGACCTAAATTTCTTCCGGTCCCAGGAATTCAGGTAGATAGGGATCAAACCATTCTGAACACCTATGAACTCAACAGGAGATCAAAGAAAAGAATAGCAGCAACTCTGAACAGAAAAGCAACCACTTTCTGGAAGGTAGGATGGATGGAGAAGTGAATCCGAGGCGATATTTGGGAAGATAAATGGCGGGGGAGGGGCCTCTGTCGGCCGCTTCTGGCAAGTAATGGAGCAGCGGAGCACAAAATCAGAACTTTTAGAAGTCGACTCTGCTGAGGGATGTTGCTCCAGTGCCTAAGCAGGAGGTGGAACCCTCGTGGGACAGTGTGGTCTCAGGACCCTCGGGGTCACAGAAAGACCAGGGTGCCTGAGTGTGGCAGAGCTCCCAGGTATCAGAGCGGGGAAGCTGGCTACAGAGACGGAGCTGAGGCGCAGGCTCTCAGCTCGGGGTTGCCATAAACTGTGATCCGCGGCCCAGTCGGGCCACTGCTCCTCCAGCAGGGACCCAACAAGTGGCAGATCCAGGGAGACTCCACTTCTTCCCCCGGGAGGAGTGGCACAGGAGCACACTGCAGGGATCTGCTGGGTTTGGAGACTCCAAATGGGGTCGTGTGCCAGAGATAGAAATGCTCGGTCACAGGCCGGGTGAGCACGGAGTGCAGCTGGAGACCGGGGAGACGGGAGTGATGGACTGCTTTTCTCTGGGGGCGCACTGAGGAGCGGGGCCCCGAGCTCTGGGCTCCTCCGGGGCAGAAATTGGGAGGCCGCCATTTCACTCTCGTTCTCCAAAGCTGTACAGAAAGCTTACAGGGAACAAAAGCTCCTGAGAGCAAACCCAAGCAGATTACTTAACCCAGTTCCCGGCAAGGGCAGGGCAATTCCACCTGCAGCAAAGACATTTGGGAACCACGGCAACAGGCCCCTCCCCCAGAAGATCAGCAAGAATAGTCCGCCAAGACCAAGTTTACCGATCAATGAGAACGGGAGAACTTCAGCACTAGGGGAATATTGCACATAGAATTCATGGCCTTTTTACATGATTCTTTAGTCTTTCAAAGATAATTTATTTTTCAACTTTCTTTTTCTTTCTTTTTTTTTAATTTTTCTTTTTCCTTTTTCAAACAAAATCTTATCAATCCTTTTTTAAAAATCTTTTTTATTTTTCATTTTTAAAGTCATATTCTATGCCTTCATGGTGGTTAACCTTATTTTTGGTATATATATATATATATATATATATTATATATATAACATATATATATATATGTTGTTCTCTCTTTAAAATTTTGGGATACAGTTTCTTCTAACAGACCAAAATACACCCTAAAACTCTAGCGTATGGCTTTGCTCTAGTACCTGCCTGATCACATTCTCTCCCCCCTTTTTTTTCTAAATCTTTTTTTCCTTTTTCCGAACATGGTCTTATCTTATCAATTCCTTTTAAAAAGTCTTCTATAATTTTCATCTGTACAGTCATATTCCATCCCTTCCTATTATTAACCCTTATTTTTGTACATATATAAGTTTTCTTTTCTTTAAAATTTTGGAAGGGACTTATTTCTAACAGACCAAAATTCACCCAAAATCTAGTGTATGGCACTGATCTATGCACCAGCCTGATCATATTTGATCATATTCTGTTTTGTTTTTTGTTTTTCTTTTGTTTTTGTTTTTATCTTTTTCTTTTTCTTTCCTTTTTTCTTTTTTCCCCTTTCTTTTCCCCCAGTTTCAGGTCTCTTCTGATTTGTTTAGAGTATATTTTCTGAGGACGTTGTTACCCTGTTAGCATTTTGGCTCTCATTCATCTATTCTCCTCTGGACAAAATGACAAGAAAGGAAAAATCACCTCCAAAAAAAAGAACAAGAGGGAGTACCGACAGCCAGGGACCTAATCAATATGGACATTAGTAAGATGTTGGAACTAGAGTTCAGAATGATGATTTTAAAGATACTAGCTGGGCTTGAAAAAAGCATGGAAGATATTAGAGAAACGATTTCTGGAGAAACAAAAGAACTAAAATCTAACCAAGTGGAAATCAAAAAGGCTATTAATGAGGTGCAATCAAAAATGGGGGCACTAACTGCTAGGATAAATGAGGCAGAAGAGAGAATCAGCGATATAGAAGACCAAATGATGGAAAATAAAGAAGCTGAGAAAAAGGGAGAGGAACAACTACTGGATCACGAGGGCAGAATTCGAGAGATAACTGATACCATAAGATGAAAGAATATTAGAATAATTGGGATCCCAGAAGAAGAAGAAAGAGAGAGAGGGCAGAAGGTATATTGGAGCAAAGTATAGCAGAGAACTTCCCTAATGTGGGGAAGGAAACAGGCATCAAAATCCAGGAGGCACAGAGAACCCCTCTCTAAAATCAATAAAAATAGGTCAACACCCCGACATCTAATAGTAAAACTTACGAGTCTCAGAGACAAAGAGAAAAATCCTGAAAGCAGCTCAGGAGAAGAGATCTGTAACCTACAATGGTAGAAACATTAGATTGGCAACAGACCTATCCACAGAGACCTGGCAGGCCAGAAAGGACTAGCATGATATATTCGGAGAACTAAACGAGAAAAATATGCAGCCAAGAAAACTATATCCAGCTAGGCTGTCATTGAAAATAGAAGGAGAGATATAAAGCTTCCAGGACAAACAAAAACTAAAGGAATTTGCAAACCAGTCCTACAAGGAACATTGAAAGGAGTCCTCTAAGCAAAGAGAGAGCCTAAAAGTAACATAGACCAGAAAGGAACACAGACAAGATACAGGAACAGTCACTTTACAGGCAATACAATGGCACTAAATTCATATCTTTCAATAGTTACCCTGAATGTACATGGGCTAAATGCCCCAATCAAAAGACACAGGCTATCAGATTGGATTAAAAAACAAGACCCATCGATATGCTGTCTGCAAAAGACTCATTTTAGACCCTAAGACACCACCACATTGAAAATGAAGGGGTGGAAAACGATTTACCATGCTAATGGACACCAAAAGAAAGCTGGGGTGGTAATCCTTATATCAGACAAATTAGATTTTAAACCAAAGACTATAATAAGAGATGGGGAAGGAACTATATACTACTTAAAGGGCCTATCCAACAAGAAGATATGACAGCTGTAAATATCTATGCCCCTAACATGGGAGTAGCCAAATATATAATCCAGTTAATAACAAAAGCAAAGAAACACATTGACAGCAATACAGTAATAGTAGGGGACTTTAACACCCCGCTGACTGAAATGGACAGACCATCTAAGCAAAAGATCAACAAGGAAATAAAGACTTTAAATGACCCACTGGACGAAATGGACTTCACAGACATATTCAGAACATTCCATCCCAAAGCAACAGAATACACATTCTTCTCTAGTGCCCATGGAACATTCTCCAGAATAGATCACATCCTAGGTCACAAATCAGGTCTCAACCAGTACCAAAAGATTAGGATCATTTCCTGTGTATTTTCGGACCACAGTGCTTTGAAACTAGAACTCAATCACAAGAGGAAAGTCGGAAAGAACTCAAATACATGGAGGCTAAAGAGCATCCTACTACAGAATGAATGGGTCAACCAGGAAATTAAAGAAGATTTTAAAATATTCATGGAAACAAATGAAAATCAAAACACAACTGTTCAAAATCTTTGGGATGCAGCATAGGCGGTCCTAAGAGGAAAGTATATAGCAATACGAGCCTTTCTCAAGAAACAAGAAAGGTCTCAAATACACAACCTAACCCTACACCGAAAGGAGCTGGAGAGAGAACAGCAAATAAAGCCTAAACCCAGCAGGAGGAGAGAAATAATAAAGATCATTGCAGAAATCAATGAAATAGAAACAAAAAGAACAGTAGAACAGATCAACGAAAGCAGGAGCTGGTTCTTTGAAAGAATTAACAAGATTGATAAACCCCTGGTCAGACTTATCAAAAAGAAAAGAGAAATGACCCAAATAAATAAAGAGGGGAGATCACAACAAACACCAAAGGAAGAAAATTAGAAGAACATATTATGAGCAACTATATGCCAGCAAATTAGATAATCTGGAAGAAACAGATGCATGTTTAGAGATGTATCAACTACCAAAACTGAACCAGGAAGAAATAGAAAACCTGTACAAGCCTATAACCACTAAGGAAATTGAAGTAGTCATCAAAAATCTCCCCACAAACAAGAGCCCAGGGCCAGATGGCTTTCCAGGGGAATTCTACCAAACATTAAAGAAGAATTAATACCTATTCTTCTGAAACTGTCCCAAAAAATAGAAACTTCCAAAGTCATTTTATGAGGCCACCATTACCTTAAGCCCAAAACCAAAGACCCCATCAAAAAGGAGAACTGCAGATCAATATCCCTGATGAACATGGATGCAGAAGTTCTCACCAAAATACTAGCCAATAGGATCCAACAGTAGATTAAAAGGATTATTCTCCACTACCAATTGGGATTTATCCCTGGGCTGCATGTTTGGTCCACAAAACAAGGTGACACAATACATTTATAAAAGAAAGAACAAGAACCATATAGATGCAGTAAAAGCATTTGACAAAGTAGAGCATTTTTTCTTTATCAAAACTCTTCAGAGTATAAGGATAGAAGGTGCATACCTCAAAATCATAAAAGCCATCTATGAAAAACCCACAGCAAATATCATTCTCAATGGGGAAAAACTGAGAGCTTTCCTCCTAAGGTCAGGAACATGGCAGGGATATCCACTATCACCACTGCTATTCAACATAGTACTAGAACTCTTAGCCACAGCAATCAGACAACAAAAAGAAATCAAAGGCATCTGAATTGGCAAAGAAGAAGTCAAACTCTCACTGTTTGCAGATGATATGATACTATATGTGGAAAACCCAAAAGACTCCACCCCAAAACTGCTAGAACTCATACAGGAATTCAGTAAAGTGGCAGGATATAAAAACAATGCACAGAAATCAGTGGCATTCTATACACCAACAACAAGGCAGAAGAAAAAGAAATTAAGGAGTCAATCCCATTTAAAATTGCACCCAAAACCCATAAGATACCTAGGAATAAATCTAACCAAAGAGGCAAAGGATCTGTACTCAGAAAACTATAAAATTCTCATGAAAGAAATTGAGGAAGACACAAAGAAATGGAAAAACGTTCCATGCTCATGGAATGGAAGAACAAATATTGTGAAGATGTCAATGCTACCTAGAGCAATCTACACATTCAATGCAATCCCTATCAAAATAGCATCAACTTTTTTCAAAGAAATGGAACAAATAATTCTAAAATTTTTATGGAACCAGAAAAGACCCTGAATAGCCAGAGGAATGTTGAATAAAGAAAAGCAAAGCTGGTGCCATCACAATTCCAGACTTTAAGCTCTATTACAAAGCTCTCATTATCAAGACAGTATGGTACTGGCACAAAAACAGACACATAGATCAATGGAACAGAATTGAGAGCCCACAAACGGACCCTTAACTCTATGGTCAACTAATCTTCAACAAAGCAGGAAAGAATGTCCAATGGAAAAAAGACAGTCTCTTCAATAAATGGTGTTGAGAAAATTGGACAGCCACATGCAGAAGAATGAAACTGGACCATTTCCTTACACCACACACAAAAATAGACTCCAAATGGTTGAAAGACCTAAACGTGAGACAGTTGTCCATCAAAATCCTAAAGGAAAACACAGGTAGCAGCCTCTTCGACCTCAGCCGCAGCAACTTCTTCCTAGAAACATCACCAAAGGCAAGGGAAGCAAGGGCAAAAATGAACTATTGGGATTTCATCAAGATAAAAACTTTTGCACAGTAAAAGAAACAGTCCACAAAACCAAAAGACAACCGACAGAATGGGAGAAGATATTTGCAAATGAGATATCAGATAAAGGGCTAGTATCCAAAATCTATAAAGAACTTATCAAACTCAACACCCAAAGAACAAATAATCCAATCAAGAAATGGGCAGAAGACATGAGCAGACATCTTTCCAAAGAAGACATCCAAATGGCCCACAGACACATGAAAAAGTGCTCAACATCGCTCGGCATCAGGGAAATCCAAATCAAAACCTCAATGAGATACCACCTCACACCAGTCAGAATGGCTAAAATTAACAAGTCAGGAAACGACAGATGTTGGCGGGGATGCGGAGAAAGGGGAACCCTCCTACACTGTTGGTGGGAATGCAAGCTGGTGCAGCCACTCTGGAAAACAGTATGGAGGTTCCTCAAAATGTTGAAAATAGAGCTACCATATGATCCAGCAATTGCACTGCTGGGTATTTACCCCAAAGATACAAACATAGGGATTCAAAGGGATACATACACCCCAATGTTTATAGCAACAATGTCCACAATGTCCAAACTATCGAAAGAGCCAAGATGTCCATCAACAGATGAATGGATAAAGAAGGTGTGGTATATATATACAATGGAATATTATGCAGCCATCAAAAAATGAAATCTTGCCATTTGCAACAACGTGGATGGAACTAGAGGAAATTATGCTAAGAGAAATAAGTCAATCAGAGAAAGACATGTATCATATGATCTCACTGACATGAGGAATTCTTAATCTCAGGAAACAAACTGAGGGTTGCTGGAGTGTTGGGGGGTGGGAGGGATGGGGCGGCTGGGTGAGAGACGTTGGGGAGGGCATGTGCTATGGTGAGTGCTGTGAATTGTGTAAGACTGTTGAATCACAGACCTATACCTCTAAAACAAATCATACATTATATGTAAAAAAAAGAAGAAGATAGTAGGAAGGGAAAAATAAAGGGGGGAAATCGGAGGGGGAGACGAACCATGAGAGACTATGGACTCTGAGAAACAAACTGAGGGTTCTAAAGGGGAGGGAGATGGGGCGATGGTTTAGCCTGGTGATGGGTATTAAAGAGGGCACATTCTGCGTGGAGCACTGGCTGTTATGCACAAACAATGAATCATGTCACACTACATCAAACACTAATGATGTAATGTATGATGATTAACATAACATAATAAAATAAAATTTAAAAAAAAGAAGAAAAAAATTAAAATCCATAACTAAGAAGAGTGTAGTACTTCCAGCTGGTGACGTTATAAATTATATTTGAAAAATAAATATAGCAAAAACTGTAAAAATTTTTATATGTTTTGATTCAGTAATTTCATTCATGATAATTTATCATAAGGAAACAGTTTAATAAAGCAAAATACTGTTCATTGTAGTATTATCTGTAATAGCAACAAACATAAAATAAATGCTCAAGAAGAAAGGATCTATAAATTATGGTTAACTTAAGGACATAAAGGTTTTGTAATTAAATTTTGTAATTATAAGCACCATATAAAAACATAGGAAAATATGTATGATATATACTCAAATTAAAATGGAATAATATCAAATCATATGTTCAATGCAATGGCTACTATTTAAAACTATATTTCATGTGGGGGAAAAACAGAAAGGATAAGTAAAGCAAGACTAAAAAGCAAAATTAAAGTAGAAATGCAAAGAAAGAAAAACAGATTGTTCAGCCATTTATAAAGACAATGTACAAACTATGCAAAGTGTTGGCAATACTTAAAAGAGCTACTATCCTTATGTGAACCTTTGCTACCTGACAAAACACCCCAAAATTTAGAAGTTTAAGACAAAAATAACTTATTTAGGTCATGATTCTGAGGTTGGAATTCTGGAGTATTTAGTTCTTTTCATTTCTGCTGTGCTCACTCATGTCACCAGGTCTAAGACAGTCTAGGCAATGATGGCTCATCTCTGCTGTATACGGACTCTCATCCTCCAGCAAGGTAACCAAGGCTGATTCACATGGTAGGTAGGCAGGATTCAGAAAAACTGAGAGAAACACGCAAAATTCTTTGAGGCATAAACTTGGAATGGGTACAAGCTCACATTTGCTACATTCTATTGGCCAAAACAAGTCCCAAGCCTAACCTTGGTACAAAACAAGCAGGAAAATGAACTCCAAATCTTTAGAGAAGGAGGCGAAAAAGAACATTGCAAAGGAAATGGACACAACCTTTGCAACCAGCTATAATTCCTAATACATTAAAATTTTAAAAAGAGAGAAAACAAAAAGCCAACTGTATATAAAAATAGCTTAGAGATATGATCATATAGCTTACTAAAAAACAAACATAAACCCATTAAACATAAAAAATTAATTTCATAATAAGGTAAATCCAAATCAAACTATATTGAGATACCATCATTTTGCTTATCAGTATAATAAAATTCCAAAGGGTTGAGAATATGCTGTTGATGAAGCTGTGGGGAAAGGAGCCCTTCCATACATTATAGGTTAGAATGCAAAATAGTGGAAAAGAATCTACCAATACATAGCCAAATTACATATGCATTTATTTTTTGACCCAGAAATCCCACTTCTAAGAATCTATCCCAAAAATACAATGGCAGAAATATGGGTAAAATTATGTACAAGCCTAATCCTTAAAGCACAATTTGTAATAACTAAAAATTGGAAGCAAACACATGTTCATCAACAGGGAATTAGCTGAATAAAAGATAGTAAATCCACATAATGGAACACAATGCAACTGTTAAAAAAAAAAAGAAGAAGACATAGCTCCATAGACAGCTATAGAGTAACCTCCAGGATTTAATATTAAGTGAAAAAAAAAAGGCATGCTAACATTTATCTAAAAAGTCATATGAATATATATTTGTTTGGTTTCAAAATGAGAGGATAAATCATAAAATTGTAAAATTTTTGTCTATGAAGGAGAGAGGAACATGGTTGAGAAACCCATGATAGAAGTTAGACTTCTCTGAATATGCTTGCTTTGTACATTTATTTTGAACTGATTAAATATTACATAATTATAAGATAAAATTATATTAAAATGAAAAAAACTGCAATCCCCAAAATTCAGAAGTAAATCCAAACATATTATATACTTACATAGTTGCTGGCTTAAAAGAAGAATTATTTAAAAAAAATAATAATTTCAAATGATGAAAAAAACAATGATTTTCCTGACTTTCCTGAGTAGAATTTACCTTAAAGACAAAAAGAACTAAAAAAAAAACCAAAAAAACAAAAAAAAACCTGTATATATAATTGGGCAAAGCAACTATTTATAAATGTTAAATATACGAAAAAGCAAATACATAATTAAGAAATCAATAGAGTTAATTAGAATTCAATAATGAAATATCACTATAAACTCATGGTTTACTTTCTCTTAAAAAATGATATTCGTAAGCTTATCCACTAAAAAGAGAAAAAGGCCTAGAAAGAACAAGCCACCACTGTTTAAAACCAACAAGGACAAAATACCATTTCCCACTACATATCATTTCCCCATTGAAGCAATGGCTAATTCCAGGTTTGGAAAAAGATATGCCGAAGATGATCCTGATGTCATTAGGTCATACGTGATAGCAAGGAATCTATCAAAGACTACTTTGATAAGACTACTTTGGGCATGACTCCCAAAAATGGGGTCATATACAATGGATGGAGGAGCAAACTTGATAAGACTTGTTGTGCCAAAGATGGACAATGTCTGTATCAGTAAAAATTAAAACTGCAATGGGTTGACAAAAATCAAATATATTAAAATCTACAAGTTCAAAATGATATTTAAAATAAATTAATCACTTTGGATGATGATGGATAACTAATTTATTATTTAGAAAGTAGTAAATAGAGGGAGACAACCAGGCATTTAACATGCCTCTCTCACATAAAACACTCAATTTAAGAAAATACTTGACTGCTAATCTCAAAAGAGAGGGACAATCACATTCTGTGCCTCCAGATGAAAGCTAAAACACCACATTGAAGTGTTTTTGCCAAAAGTAACAAGCCTGAATCAGAGCAAGACATATAAATAATATTGTTTTCAACAAATAAATTGCAGGAACAAAAATTAATAGGAGAGGTAACCTACAGATTAAAAGATACTAAGAAGACATATCAAAATACATGCAATGTCTTGACCTTATTTGAATACTGATTTAAACAAAATTTGTAACCAAACTATTATATAATTGGGAAAATTTGAACATAGACTTGATAGTATTAATAAAATATTTCTAATCTTTTTTTAGATATGATGATATTGTGGCTATGTTTAAAAGGGAATATTCACCTTTTTAGCAATATATGCTGATATGTTGTTTTTTTCAAAACAATCCTATTTTAAGTTAGTGGAATAAGAATAGGTAGAAATGAAGCAAGATCACAATTAAGAACAAGATCAAATTAACGTATCATCTGTAAGATGCAGCTACCCATTCCCAAAGGAGGCAAATGCCAGTAATGTTTTGTAAATTTTCTTCTTGGAATATCTCCTCTAAAGGCATGACTGAAATGAAATGTAGGATTTGTCTTTCATTCACAACATTAAAAATTAATTGTGTAAACCAAAGAGAATTTTAGGTATGTCATCATATCTCATCAAATTAACAATTCAAACTAAATGAAATTGCATTTCTCTTATTCCATCCTTCCTGTCTTTCTTATTCACTTTTTCTTTTTTCACATGTACTCTCTATGTTTATATTTTACCCTTTACTCTTTTATCATATTATTTACTTTTTTGCTCCCCATTTCTTTCTTTATCAAATAAATTTACCTATATGGGAACTTTATTGTGGAAATGCATTATGAATGTCAAGGTGAGCATCAAACTTCGGAAAGTTGGATCTGTTAGTAACAAAATTCAACTGTAAGAGTAACTCGCAGTAGTTTTTCCATAGTTATCCACTGACGTATGTATAAAGATTTAATCACAACAGTAACGCCAGAGTTCTCACATGGTCCAACTGTTAAATAACTCAGCATAATAAATTTAGCTGTTTTCACATGAACCACTGATGCGCAAAAATAATTTCCTGCTAATCAGTAATAATGACTATATACCCAGTGAGTCACCGTTACACTTTAAGAAGAAGACTGTGCTAATGTGTGAATAATTATTGACCTGATTAAAGTGTCCAATCTTGCTCTTGGAAAAAAAAAGCGCACATCATTTAACAATTCAGCTCTATATTGTGTGTGCGATAAAAGCAAGAGGTAATTTGGATAACTAATGCACCAGCTAAATTCCGTTAGGCAGTTCCCAAAAGTAGATGATTTCCATCTCCCTTAAACATTTCAGGAACCTACATTTTTCTCTGCCTTTTGTCCTTAATATGCTGCCAACTATTTTCTATTTTTTTTTTCCTGACGGCAAAGGGAAAAAAGAATTAGAGAAAATGAAGCAGATGATAAGGTTTTACCTATCTCTCCGTTAAGAGGGCTTGGGGTTCAGAGAAAAAGCTATTACTAGTTAGCACCACAGAACATTCCTCTGCAAGGCCACTGTTCAATGCTATTAGAAAAGTAAGCCTCTTTGGGAAATGAGAAATGTGCATGATTCCATATATTTAGCAAAGACCAAGCTGGGAGTGTGATGAAGAGCTAAGAGCTATTACTTGTCAGGTTACAGTTGTCTCTGATCAAATTGTTACTTGCCCTCGCTTCCCATTAAATACAAAGATTATCCCACATGAGGTACAAAGAGAACAGTTTTGCTTTCCAGAAATGTCTTGACATTGTAAATCAGGTCAGAGGCATAAAGACAAAAAGAGGGATGCAATCTGGAAAGGATACAGTGTTCCTTCATTTATGAATGAGTGTGATGAGATCGTGAATGCGACATTATTAACATTAATAAATATACTAAGTCAGAAAAGCCTTCTGAAAAATTAAAATTAGAAATAGTTTGAATCCTGCAGCAAGTCTGTTGACGTAACATCATAAGAAGACTCACTGTATACCACTATCTAAAATTTTTAGTTCTACTAGGAGAAGAGGAATTAGTCCACAATCAGATTAAGAGATATGGACAGAAAAGCAATGTCTTTTTCTTCAAAGGAGGCATTTGTTACCCACAATGATACTGTTTATCACCCAAACTATATCAGAGCTAAGTAAGAATACAAAGTATCCCTGAAACTGACATTTAATCAAAACAACCTCAGGGATCCTGATGAGTGCTCCAAGGCCCTTCCAGGAATAACTGAAAAATGTCTGCAATTCTGAGAAGGGCAGAATATTTTCACAGAATGCAGCAGTTGGGCATAATCAAAAATGGAGAACAACAGAAAAGCTTGAGCCATCTCTTTTTTGGAGATGTTATTTCTGTATCAGTTATTTCAAAACATTCACTTAATTTTAAGGGGAAATGTGAAGCTACCTCAAAGGCACGTTGACACAACAAAGTAATATTGAGTTTTGGTCTCATGAGGCAAGTATATCTCTAAGTTGTTTGCACCTCAATATTAACTCCGGGCCTTAATTGTTTAAACTTTCAACTTCTTATTTATTGAATCGCATTCTGTAATATCATGCCATAAGAATATGGAGTTCCCCACTGTACTACACTAATGAATGAGTCACTGAGAAGTTTCTGCCCACTTCAGACTATAAATAATATCTCTATATTATATCACCAAATAATAATTATTCTTCATCTCATGACTTTAGGTCATTAATAAAATGAGTATATAATGATCATTATGCTCTGTTTAGAAAGATAAATCAGTATATAATACACTTTAGAATGACTTCCATCCCAAATGATTAAAGTATAAAGCTATAATGAAGAAAGATAATTTCTGTTTTCAAGAAAATTTACTGGCCTGAAACCATTTATATTCCATTATGCTGTATAAATTACTGCTATATCAGCATAATATTTATCAAAATATTTATTCCAATATAGATTTTTCTAATTCTAAGACCCAATATGGTATTTGTTCCTCACTTATCCGTATTTGACTGGGTTTAGGTCAGGCAGAAGGGATTCTGAAAGGTACAAACAAAATATTAGCTGAAAATAGTGTAGTATTTCTGCCCACAGAGACAAAGTTTATGTTTCGCTTGGATTGATTCAGTATGGCAGAATGGGTATTGCTTATGAGTTGTGGGGATTCTTTCAGTTTCCACCTACCTTGATTCTGAATCCCTCTCTTCAGGGATTGCATGTTAAGAGACCTGATGTAGGTATCCTGCTCTCCTGCCCAGGTAAGCGCCTCAATTCAGGGAGTTCATACAAACACACATCCTTCATCTCATCTCTGAAATAAAAATCTATCTCCCTTACTGGCATTGCATTAACACTTTTGTTTCTTCCCTTCAATTTGAATCACTGACTTGGGGAGGTTTGCCCTCATGATGCTGCAGGGGAAGAGGGGGTTACTTTCTACCTCTCTTTCTAAAGGCAAGAGTAACTATGAGACTTCATTGCAATTGCACATTCTCCGGAGTTAACAATATTTAGTTTATGGCCTAGAGCAGGGAAGGGGGGAAGTATGTTGGTGAAAAAAAAATCCTTCCTTTTCACTTATGATTACCTAGAGTGGGTTATTTGCTTATAATTGTAGGTCAAGATCTTTAAAAAAAAATAATAAGCTTTGACCTACCTACTTCCAAAAAAAGTTTACGAACTTGAAAATCAGAGAAATAGTAAAATTAAAAATATGTCTTAAAAAACTCACTAGAAAAACTGAATTGGTTAAATGAAAAATGGAAAAATAAAAATATTATACCAGAAAACCTAAGCTCAAGAAAAATCCTATAGTGGTATGAAAACATCCTGTCTACTAAAAGGAAGAAAGGGAAACAACCAGTTGCATAATTCTTATCACCAAAACTTAGAAAGTTCATCTGATTATTAGGAGAGAAAATTACTCTGTATATGAGACTTGTAAGTAAACAGTAGTCGACTGATTTAGTCTTTGGATCAACACAGGCCTTTTTTTTTTTTTCTTTTTTGAAAATTCGTAATGGTCAGAGGGAAACACAAGAGGGTGGGTTTCTCAAATGTACACTGCTGACTAAGACAGAGATGTCTGGCTCTTTGCTTTAATCTATATGACCATATTTCTTTAATATGAATCATTATTGAATATTTCTTTAGCTTCTGTGGTATTTCCTGGACTGTGTGTATATATTTCTCCAGAGAAAGCAAAATTAACACAGAGATTCAAATTAATGAGAATAATTTCACTGATCTAATAGCTAAACTTTTCTCTTTTCCTATCACAGGCTCTTGCCCTTTGGTCATTTTTCTTGGCATCTCCAATTCTACAAGAAGAAAAAAGGAGATAAAAGTTAGGTTTATAACTTCATCGAAGCTCTCCTCAAAGATTTAGTGGAAAGAAGATTAGAAACATAGACCTAATTGAGCTTTACTACACGATACAGATTTCTATTTTCATTCTCTCCATAGCCTCTTACAATCCAATTCAGTAAATATTTGTGGAGCACCCACACATTATAGAAACAGACAGTGTTAGGAGATAAGGGATTGAAAATAAATATATAGAATGGTTTCTTCCCTAGAGAACCTTAAATTCTTATTAGAGAAAGAACACATAGAGATATTTATTTATTTCTTTATTTATTTAGGTTTTACTTACTTATTTGGGGGAGAGAGAGAGAGCATGAGCAGGGAGCAGAGGGAGAAGCAGACTTCCCACTGAGCAGGGAGCTAGATGCAGGGCTCCATCCCAGGACCCTGAGACCATGACTTGAGCCAAAGGCAGACGTTTAACCCACTAAGCCACCCAGGTGCCCCGGGATATTTTTTTTAATAGGAAACTTTTAGGCATGAAATGATCAAGGACATGAGTAAATGCAAAAAAAAAAAAAAAAAAAAAAAATGAGATTAGAAGAGAACAATCCATAGACCTAGGATGTGGACCAGACCTTGAAATAAAATTTGTAATCTAGGCCAGGGAGCAACTTCAGCCAAGACAAGGAGAAAAGAGTAAGTATGAGACTATTGTTGAAGACTGAGAACTGTATATGAGAGAAACTGAAGGACTGACAGCAGGAGATAAACATGGGTGACGATAATTAACAGTAAATAGAAGGCTAATGATATACAGTGAGCAAAGAAGGAAGTATACACCTTTCCTGATATTAGTAAAAGGACGCAATTTATATATTAGATGACATCATGTAAATTTTTACACTATAAACTGAGACATTGTTTTGTTTCCACATCTGTGAGAGTCTGAGGAAATTGCAGAGGTAAATTTTATTTCCTCTCCATACTAACTGGCAAAGTGAGTCAGAAACCCTGGCAAGCTCTGAGGGCAAGACATGTTTTACTTTTGCTTGAAAACATTAGCAGCTATTAAAGTAATTCTCTTCATTTCATCTGTTATACAATAGACAGGAAACACACAGAAGAAAAACACACATACCCAGGATCCATTAGTCCTTTCACAGGTGGGGAGAAATGAAACCTTGCTTTATCAAAGTAATTGGGTTATTATGTGAGACTAACTTCATTCCATACCCTCTTTCTTTCTGTGGAGAATACATAAGTGATCAGTGTGTGTCATATTTCCACCTCACTACACCCCTCTTAAGAATATTTCATTTATACCTCCATAGATGATACATATATTTTACAGTTTAAACTTATATAAGCTTATTAATCATTCAATTATTATGTGAGGGTATGTCAGGTGCTTTTGTAAGTACTAGAAATAAATGACAAAACAGAGACTATGGTCTCAGCCATTGTGAAGCAAACATTCCAGTAAAGGAAGACAGCAAAAAACAAGAGACCAAAAGTAGACATGATGATTTCAGGCGTGGTCCATGCTATAAAGGAAATGAACAAGGTCACATGACAGGATGAAAGGCCAAGGACAAGACAGACCTTCCCTTGAACAGGGTGGTCACAGAAGTGATCCCTGAGGAGGTACCCTGGAGTTTAGCTGGAAGGGTGGAAGGAAGGAAGCAGATGATGGAAGAGTCAGAGGAGAAGCTTTCCAGGCAAACAGAGCTGCAAACGAAGTAGAACTGAGGTAGCTGCAAAGAGCCTGGCGTGCTGAAGGAACAGAGAGGGAACAGCATAGCTTGACTGCAGGGAGTAAGAGGGGGAAAGGTGGCATAAGCTTGGAAGTTGGGAAGGGACCCCACTGTGTAGAATTTTGTAGGGTTTGGTTAGAGGAGGGAATAGGGGAGAAAAGAGTGGATCAGGCAAGAGGGTGAGGACTGTGGGGGAGAAAAGGAAAATGGTCCTCTCACAAGGTTAAACAAAAATCTTCTAAAATCTTACTGTCTTGGAAAAAAACCGTACTTTAGTTTGCCAGTTTCTTAAGCAGGGAATTTTATTTTATTTTATTTTATTTTTATTTATTTATTTATTTATTTATTTATCTATCTATTTATTGAGAGAGAGAGAGAACACAAGTGAGCAGAGAGGTGGGAAGGAGCAGAGGGAGAGGGAAAGAGAATTTTAAGCAGATTTCACGCTGAGCATGGTGCCTGGCACAGGGTTCCATCTCATGACCCTGAGTTTATGACCTGAGCCGAAGCCAAGAGTCAGATGCTTAACCAATTGAGCCAGCCAGGCGCCCCAGGAATTTTATTTTTAATTAGTTATTTTAAGCTGTTAAAGGCCAAGACAAAGTGAATTGAAATTTCATTTTCCCTTTCTTTGTCTTGGACTTTTTCCAAGAATGTATATACAAAGAAATCTGGATAGAAAACTTCTGAACTATTAGTCAATTAAATTAGACAAGTGTTTATTAATCCCTTCTGTCTACTTCACTATTCCAGGCATGGCAAAGTTACAAAAGAAGGCAGAAGTCCTGGCTCCTACCCTCAGGGAACTTATAACCTATTCGAGAAAAGCTGCATCAATGCATTAAGAGTAATGCTATCACAAATATCTAAATCAGCAGAAGGGAATAGAGCACAAGTTGTACGCTTCATTTTGTTTAAGTTGTGGAACGATATAAAAACCACTGTGGGGTGGATTCATCCAAGAATATTGTGCGAAGTAGTTGAGGCAAAGTCCAGTTATAAAAGGAGGGGATTGGATTTTTAAACAAGGGGTAACATTCACAAAATTGGAATTGGATATTGGGTTTCCAGGGGAGAATAGAGATTGCAGCTGAATGTTTATCTGTAGCTAAGGGGAAAGATTAAAAATAATTAGGCAACGAAGGATGATATAATAGAAGTTTTGTATAATCAGACCAAGCTATTTGTATGTCTCCAATAGTTGGCAGAAAATTACTAAACTTTCAATCAGGCATGAAAGTAGATTTTTTTATGACAACAACAAAAAGAGCAAACACATGTAGTGTTTCTCACATGAGAAGTACTTTGAATAGGTCTCCTTAAAATCCTTACAGCAACCCTGAGGTAGATCATTAATTTCAGGTAACAGACAAAAAACTGGGGCATGTAGGGTTACCTAACTTGCCCGTTGTCACCATCTAATCTCTCATACAACCAGACAACGAAACCCACAGGGTATCTCTCACTGCCCGAGCTTTTGACTTCTTCAAATATTAGACATTGCACCTGTGCTATGAGCAAATGTGATCAGGCAAAAAGGGGTAGGTAGAAGGGTTTGGTACCTATGAGTTGGAAGCCTATATCACCGTGCTAACAGTGAGAATGAGGAGGAAGGTGTAAACACAAGAATTCTTGTAAAAATGATTGTCCAAGCTTTTGGAAAATATGCATATAACCAGGGAAATAAGGAATAATGCCAAAAGAGCTTGGTGAAGAAATGGGAAGGAAAATAGTGTAGTTGGCACAAATACAGAAATTGGAGAAGAGGGTTAATTAGCGGCAAAAAAGGACGGTTGTCAGACGTAGAGTTTAAGGAGAAGTAAGAACTTCAATGGGAAAGTATTCACAGGCAATTGTAAAGCATATAGAGAATCAATTTAGAGCTTTATGCCAAGTTAACTTTAAGTTAAAGTAACTTTTCTATCACTGTCGTTTTTAGCTTCAGATATGACTGCAAAAAAAAAAAAAAAAAATGAGATCCAGGG
This sequence comes from Eumetopias jubatus, assembly GCF_037043125.1. NCBI lineage: Eukaryota > Metazoa > Chordata > Mammalia > Carnivora > Otariidae > Eumetopias > Eumetopias jubatus. The sequence goes on from NW_028274807.1 coordinate 51,628,546, forward strand.
GCGCCTGGGTGGCTCAGATGGTTAAGCGTCTGCCTTCGGCTCAGGCCATGATCCCAGCGTCCTGGGATCGAGTCCCCCATCGGGCTCCCTGCTCAGTGGGAGCCTGCTTCTCCCTCTGCCTCTCTCTCTCTCTCTCTGTCTCTCTGTCTCTCATGAATAAATAAATAAACTCTTTAAAAAAAAAATGAGATCCAGAAGAGATCCTGGTTTAATTGCAGATGAATAACTGTAGCAGCTCTGTCTAACACAAGTCATTCTCAGAGGTGATGGGGTCAAGCTCCACAGCGAGCTTGACATTTTGTTCAAACTGAGCTGACCATCTGCCCTGCTAGACTGATAGAACTGCCGTTCACAAAAAGAGAATATCTCGGTCACCTGTGACTCGATTTGGGAAGTAGACATACAAGAGATGATGGATGGTTTTACTTCAGCAGAGTGCAGAGGAGAGGTGGGAGAGGACAAAGGTGAGAGGGTGAGGAGAGTTTACCAGGGACTGAGAGAAAGGCCAGCTTTCCCTTAATTAATCCTGTGGTTCTTTACTGTTGCACCCTCTTGTCTTAGGGGTGAACCCCACTGACACCCTCCGTCTCACTTTGATTTCAATACTGATGCACCACAGTGATGGTGCATAAGGTAACCACACACTAAATTTTCCTATTCTATCTCAGAAGACCTATGGCAATGGCTGTTAATTGATACTGATGTAGACTCCATCCAAATCACAGGTGTATGAAAACCATTTATTTTTCAAGACAACAAATTTGCTTATGATATTCTCACCATCCTTCTTTCCTTCTCACAGAGAAGAGAAAAACATAGGGTATTACAGAAACTTAGTTGAACATTAGCCCTGAAGAATGAATGAGTTTAAACTTCTTTGATTTGGCAGAATTCCTATAAAAAAGGTATTGCAATATGGTGTCAGAGAAAAGGATCCTTCCCTTTCAAGCCCCAGAGGCCATATGTTCTACACTTCATGAAAAAAAAAAAAAAACACACATAGAATAAATCTTGAATAGCCATCCCAGTTTCATTTCAGCAAATCATCAATCTACAAATAATAATCTGAACAGAGATTCATGGCACAAACCTAGAAGATCTCATTTTTTGATGTAGAACAGCAGTAATGAATATACTAGGGCCAATGTTTAATGTGTTACCAGATTTTATTCAAGATATGTATTTATATAAGAGAAAAAGCAGAATCTTGCCCCACATGCTATATATGTAATACAGTCCTTGCTTACCTAATAGTAATATATCACTTTTGTACAATGCAAATGAAATCTATAAAAATGTGGACTCGTAGGTTGTTTTTTAAATTCTTTTTTTTTTAAGATTTTATTTATTTGACAGAGAGAGCACAAGCAGAGGAAGAGAGAGGGAGAAGCAGGCTCCCTGCTGAGCAAGGAGCCCTATGTGGGACTTGATCCCAGGACCGTGGGATCATGACCCGGGCCAAAGGCAGCCACTTAAGCGACTGAGCCACCCAGGCGTCCCTGTTTTTTAAATTCTATAGCAAGAAATAAAATAGCTAGGGCGCCTGGGTGGCTCAGTCAGTTAAGCAACTGCCTTCGGCTCAGATTATGATCCTCCGGGATCGAGTCCCGCGTCCAGCTCCCTGCTCGGCGGGGAGCCTGCTTCTCCCTCTGGCTCTCCCCCATCTCATGTACTCTCTCTCTCTCTCTCTCATTCTCGCTCTCTCAAATAAATAAATAGATCTTTAAAAGAAAGAAAATAGCTAACTCTTATCCACAATTCTCAAGTCACTTCACTATTTTTTTCCCAGTCATCCAATAGAATCATGTTTGAAAACCTTTAAGTTTCACAAAGCCTTATTTGATTTTCTATTAGCTCCACAAATAAGCCAGCCATCAAAATAAAATGTACAAAAACATCAAGCTATTATTTTATACCTGAAGAGACTACTAACTATACAGTTCTGTAAAACATATTCAACCAGACGAGTGTTTCCTTTTGTACTGACTTGCAATAAATTTAGCATTTCCTTTCTGCAACAGCTTTCCGGTTTTTCAAAATGGTTGCAATTTGACGTAAAAAATGGTTTACTTCTGTCGTTATAAAATGTTTACAAAGACCTAGTCATCAGACTCTGTGCTATTCACAAAGGCAGAACATACTATTTTGAAAATATAATATTCCTTAATCTCTTGTGGCAGTCTTTTGTCTGACAAATTCATGCACTTAGTCCCTGATTTAAGCTAAATAATACAATAATAACAGCCCTAGAGTCCTCTGCATCTTAAGGAGGCTGAAAGCAACTTGGTGTTCAGGATGCCTGACTGCTCTACAGCTGGTCAGTCAACATTAAGGATGTGGAGCCATTTTATGACTGTGTCCTCCTAGCTTATCTCCCAAGTGCATGTGAAAGTAACTCATGTTCTGGTCAGCCAAGTCTCATAGAGAGAGTTATTTTCCCACAACAGACTGTGTGCATGTGTGTATGTGGAGAGGGTGTTAATGATAGTACACGTGGAGAATTTTCAATCAGTTTTTGTTGTTTTGCTGTCAAATAACGCTAACAGTTCCACTCAAGATAAATTAACTTTCTTAACTGGATTGCCTCATTTGGTGGGAACAGCATAAGAAAAGCTTACTTCCCATCAAACATTTAAAAGATTATTGGATTATCATTTTGTTTTCCTATTAACAAACATTAAACATGGTCAAGTTTATTTTTGTTTTCTTTCTTTTCATAGAAATACCCGTTATTCTGCGCTCTAGCGTATACTGGCGCATAAAAGGGTAGAAAATTCTCGTAGTTTTATCCCAGGCCATATGTTGATATAAAAACCTGCTGGTTATATGTCATATTGGTTTAAGGATAATACTTACAAAGACTTGAATAAAGTTAGATGAGTTGATGAAAGGCTTTTTTCTTTTTCCTTTATTTCTTTTGGTCGCTCAGAAGACAGGGAAAAGTGGTCCCTATCCCCAAATCCAGGGATAAATCTTGATCAGATTTAGCCAATCATAAAACCACCATTCTCCTTTCAGTGACTCATTTTCGTAAGGGCATTTGACACAATATAGGCCAATGAAACATGAGGGCAAGTCTGCCGAGGACATCTGAGGAAAGTTCCATTACTGATATAAATGAAGGCATATACCCTGACATTGTCACATCTGCATCTAAGGTCTGGAGCCATAGCAGTCATCCTGAAATCATAAAGAGGACCCAACCTTTCCCCAAAGGGTCCTCCTATTCTTTATTCAGTAAATGTAACCGAATAAAAATGAATACCCAATTTCCTATAGAGCCTGCCTATGGAAGGTTGATGGATATTCAGATCCAGAGCTCCATCATGACCACCTATGAGTAAGGATATTGCAGGGGTTATTTAATAAACAGAGTCCTGACCCATGTCTGTTTTAACAGACCTGTAATTGCTTTACAGTTTCTGAATGTGAAGTCAGAATGGGCATGCTCTGCAGCTGATGAAACTCTCAGACTGGAGCCCATGACAGCCTGAGTGTTTCCAATCCATCAAGTAATAACTTGGGACGAGCCCAATAGCAATCCATTCTAAAACAGAAATAGTACACCTAGGATTATACTTGAGCAGGTCAAGAGGGCACAAGTTAGCTGCACAAATAGACCCAGACCTCCATGTCATCTATCACTTTCACATCTCTGACTCTCCCTCAGCTCATACCTCTGGCCTTATGGAAGATTCCCTAAGATCATCTATCAGAGGAGGATTAACTCAAGCTTAGTTCATGGAATGAGTTTCTTCACGTATAAATCCAAGCTGTAACCTGTTACTGCTATAGCCCCAATAAGGGGTAAGCCTTAGAAACAAATGAGGAAAATCCCCCAAGGCACAGAGCTTCAGCTACTTTTTGTAAAGAGAAAAATTGTCCCATGGTTAGGACTTACATAGATTCATGGGCAGGGCCTCTTAACTTGACTGGTTGGTCAGGAATCTGAAGGGGCAAGATGGGTGTATTAGGAATAAGTGGATCAGGAGAAATGGCGTACAGAGAAAACACATGCCAGGTACCATTAAGTGGCCAGCCAGAAAGAGTGATGAAATGGACTCTTGGAATTGTAGGTGAGACCTCAGCTTGATCGTAACACCTTGCAATGAAAGGGGACCCTTTGGCCACTGTGTGGCATAGTATCCCCCTTAGATTGAATGCATGAGTCCATGAACCAAGATGGGTAATCAGGAATGACCCTACTCATCTTACTTATCTTCAATCCCAACAACTGATTTGGAATTGATGTTTCCTGTTGTCTCAAATTTGGGCTTTAAAAAAATACATATTATTTAAGTATAGTTGATACACACTGCTATTCAGTTTTAGATGTACAACACAGTGATTTAACAACTCAAATTTGGGTCTTTTAAAAAGCTTTTTAAAGGTCAGTTTCCAAAGCAATGATGCTTCTACCAGAGAATACACTGGGAGTCCAGCTAAAAAATAAAAATAAAGATAAAGCCATGGCTGCAGCCAATTTGGGATCCTATTCTAGTAGATCACTATCAAAGAAAGGAGTTATCATTCTAATAGATGCAATTGACCCTGGTCATAATTAGGGGATAGGATTAAGATTGCTGTTCTATAACGGAAGGTCTAGGAGGAATACGTTTGGCACTGAGGTCATACGCTGGGGTATCTACACTACATAGAGCAGCTTTGGGAATAGGCAGTAAGTGTGCCTGATTTGGAGTACAACTGCTTCCCTAGAATGGACCACAACAGTATGGGCAATAAGGATGGCAGTGTCAACTAGAATATGTAGAAAACTAGAAATATTTTCCCAAATTTTATGGACTAGGGAAATCTCTCAAAACTCTTGAATGATCCTGGAAAAAAACGGTAGCTGCCAGTAACCATGACTGAGATTGCATTTTCTGCTAACACTGAAAAAGTGGGATCGAGTCAGATTTTTTAATTTAGAACAACATCAAAATGTAAGATATTTATTTTTTTAAACATCATTATGTTATGGGATGTACACCTACCAGGTGTCTGTTTAAATACTACATGTAGTGTTATTTCCCCTGGTACTAAAGACCACCAGATCTGCTAAACTAGAGTTTTGCTTCAAATTGCTAAAATGCATATAACATACTAAAATTCTTCCTCAGAATTTCTCTAAGTATGTGACTCATTTATATTTATATGTAGATAATATAAAATGACATGACAGTATTTTACAATCAGGTATTCAAGATTCAATTATTTATAATTTTGTTAGTATTTTCCCTTAATGATTTCTAACATGTAGGAAGTAATTTTGTTTTTTATTCTTGTTTTCACATGTTTTCACCAATAGTGGATGCTTGGAAAGAGAAAGACCTGTGTTTGAAAGCTAGCTTGCTTATGATTTTTCTAGCTATGTGACCTTGGACAAGTTACTTAAACTCTTTAACGCTCAGGTTTCTTTATCAATATTATTTTTTATCAGTAACAATTCTTATCTCACAGTGTTCTTATAAATATTAGATGAAATAATTTATGCAAAATGCCTAGCAGGTTGGTGACACTAGGTGGATGTTATTCTGTTAAAAAAGAAAAAAAATTACCCAACACACACTATGATTTGAATTTTTAAAAATATTTGACTAACTGTTCCTAGAATTATGTCATATGTAAGGCATACAGATTGACAGTGTTTCTTGGCTCCTTGTCAAGCCTAAAACATCTATTGTGAGGCTGCCCAGGTTCTATCATCTAGGTATACCATGCAGTCATTCCTTGCTGGCTTAGAAAAAGTGCATGTTCCTTCTGCTCCCTCTTCACTTCATAGTTGTAGAGAATATCTCTGTGGCCTGTGTGAGAAGTGCCTGATCTCCCTGCTTGTTTTCAAAGGCCCCCCACCCCCACAGACCTACATATTAAGTGGGAATTGGCTAAGCTGTGAGTAATAGAAACCCAAAATGACAGTCGTTAAATAAAACATAAATATAATCTCTCTCATGCAAAAGGCAGAAGTGGGCTGTCCAGAGTGATAAGGGTGTATCTGTTACACCACATCTTCTTCCATATTGTCCTGCCATGCACGGCCGCCATCACCATGGTCTCCAATGGCTGCACTGGCTTTGATCCTCATGGCGACATCCTGAGCGTCAGGAAGACAGAAGAGACAAAGTAAACAGAGGTCAAGGGTACACAAAGACCTGCTGTGAAGGAAAGTACTTAAATGTGTTATAGGACATTCTGCTTACATTACCTTAGACAAAATTTATTCCCACGTCCACACCTGGTTTGCAAAGAAGTCTAGAAAAATGAATTTATTTTTCTGGGCAGAAATATCTAGAACTAGAAGTAGAACTATTGCTATGGGAGAGGAGAAGAAGAAACACTGGGGAGAATTAACAGTATCTGACATGGTCCACCACAAGCCTCCTGATTTAGACAGTCTGAAAAGTACCTAAATCTTCCTGAAGGCTTTGACTTAATGCAGCATAAAAACCAGAAAGGTGTGCAGACTGTTTCCACCTTCTGGCCTTCTTCATATCTCCTCTGAGGCACTAAACAGGAGCAGGCCTCCTTCATTAAAAGATAAAGGAGAAAATTCAAGGGAAATGAAGCTTAAATTAGCATCTGAAGTATTAGGGAATTATATATGTCAAGTAGCTCACTTAATAAGTACTCAAGAAGTACTCAATAAGAGGTAGTCATTATAAATTATTATACTGATTAGTCCAGGGTATTACACATAGGGACAAGAAATTTTTCAAAATCTATATAATGATGACACATTACCCTTCTCAAATTTTCACTGGTAAATTGTTGTTATTATTTCACATTTAACTTTAAAGAGGAAAAATAAATGAATGATTATATAACACTACTTACAACTCACAAAATTCCTTTTTACACGTGTATCTACAGATCACCTTATGAACATCAGAACATAACATCTTTTGCTAATTTTATTTAGATATCATTGTCAGTACAATCCACACACGTATGGGGCACCTGGGTGGCTCAGTTGGTTAAGCGTCTGCCTTCGGCTCAGGTCATGATCCCAGGGTCCTGGGATCGAGCCCCACATCGGGCTCCCTGCTCAGTGGGGAGCCTGCTTCTCCCTCTCCCTCTGTCTGCTGCTCCCCCTGCTTGTACTTGCTCTCTGCCTCTCTCTCTCTCTCTCTCTCTCTCTGTCAAATAAATAAATAAAATCTTTAAAAAAAAACAACAACAACAATCCACACATGTATTACTGACAACTCGATAGAGTGAAAAGAACCCTGGATTAGGAATCAAAAATTAATGACATAAATAAAAGTCATATTGTTTTTAGTTACTAATTCTCAGACCTCAGTCAAGTTATTTCTTTTTCATTTCCCGCATTTATTTTGTAGCAAAAGTAGTATGTGATAAGAAAATTTACAAAAAGGTATATCTTCTTTAAAAGTTAATCTCCCCTCACCTTCTCCATTCTCATTGCTCAGAGATATTAATATCTTCATGCATATCTGTCCATGCTCTTCTTCATGGTTTTACAAATATACACAAATATGTAAGCAACATTGGTAGAAATTGTGTATTTCTACTGGAAATAAAAGAAAGGATTGATTGTATTTGCTTTTCTCACAAATACATTTTAGTCAACCTTCCAGATATACATATATCTGAAATATATACATATATATTTCAATGCATTCTCATTATTCATGGCAGTTACATTGTATAAAGTCACCCTGAGCACTGCATTAGCAAAAACTGAATCATTGTTCTAAGTAAACACAGGGTTATGTTCCTGAAAGCCTCTAGCCACAAAATTTTCATCAACCAATCAATACATAACCTTGTTTTATGTGTGTTTATGTTTAAAGTCACCTTATTTAACATATATTTGTGATTAACATTGAACTCACAGTCAACAGCACTATAACTCATGCCTGAAAGCAGCCTATTGAACACACATACTTTTTCCATAAGATACATCTCAACCTTCTTGCACTTGGGAACACTACACAGACAGCACTTCTGCACTATATTTGAGGGCTATTTTAAAGAACAAAAGCACCAACATATAGCGCAAAAAAGCATGGCACTCAATAGACCCACAAAAAGAACACTTGTTTATACCATGAAAGCTTAAACAAGAAGGCAGAACTGGATTCCATCGCAGCTAGAAAAGTGTGCATGGGGCAATTCAAATTTTCTGCCATTCTGCATATGCACATGTCCACAAATGACTGTGAAAATGTCATGAGTATTGATGTGAGTGTTAGAAATAAATTTTGGAAAGCCGGAGAATTTGCAAATACAGATGGTCTGTAAATAGACTATGCCTAGTACATCCTCATTATTTGCAGATCCTATATCATCTGAATGCACACACATGCATTTTTATATACACACACATAGAGAGAGAGCTAACTCAAATCTTAATAACAATATAATACTTCATAGTATGAGTGCACCACATTTATTAGGTGTAGTTGAAGATATGTTTGCACTATGCCAATACTTCCTTTGGAACATTCAGGTTAATTCCAATTATTTTATAAGCAATGTTGCAATAAATATCCATGCATATTTATCCTCAAAACATTCATATTTACAGAAATTTACAGAAGGTAACATCGCAATGTAAATGAGTAGGTGTATTATTTTATGTAAATATATAGTTCTTTAAAAACAACTTTCCAAAACAATTGTAGCAATTGACTCTCCAACTAGAAATATATAAAAGCAGAAGCAATTCAGAGAGAAGTTACTAAATCTAGTTTTTCATGCTTCACCTGTAAAAAGCAAAAAAGCATCAATTTCTCAGAATTTTAATAAAAATGGAAAATAATGTGTGGAAATATCATATATGTTTAAGGGCTACTTGTTTACTCACCTGAAACTGCACTGATAAGAGTACACCATTAAAATGATTTTTCCAGTACTTACCCATTTTTTCTAATGGTCCATTGGATTTATCATTATTATATCCTTCTGGATCTTTTCTGTAAGAGATTAGTAACTTTTCCTTTATATGTTTTGTTGAATGATTCTACATATTTTTATTTAATTTTACGATGGAATAAATTTTTCCTAGACATAACTCCAAAAGCCACATAATGATCAAACATGTAGTTGAATATAACACAATATACTTAAATTCCCCTATTACTAGACATTTAAATTTTTTCCCAAACATTACTTTCAATTAAATTTATTGCTGCATAATTTTTATACAGATTATAATTCAATGAATTTTGAACGTTATATACATTCATAAAACCATTACCACAATCAGGACACAGAACACTTCATTTTCTTTCTTTTTTTTTTTTTGGAGTTATTGAAGTCAACTTTATATTAAAATATACCTACAGAGAGGGTGCATGTTCTAAGTGTACAGCTCAACCCATTTTTCACAAGGGAACACACCCACATAGGATCAGCAAATAGAACCCAGATTAGGAAATACAGAACATTACCAGCACCCTGGAAGCCCCTCTTGGGCCCCCTTCCAGCAACTACTCCCAAAGGGTTACTAGTATTCAGACTTCTATCGCCATAGATGAGTTCTGCCTGTTTTTGAACTTTCATATCAAGGGAACCATACACATGTCCTCTCTTGTGGTCTTGCTTCTTCTTTATGTCTGTAGGATTCATCCATATTGTTGTGTGCAGTTATATATTGTCCATTCTTTTTGCTGTATAAGGTTTCATTATCTAAGGATGGGCATTTTGGTAGTTGCCAGGATTGTTTTCATTTTTTATGTGGGAGTGACTTGAGCTTGTTTGAGGCTTGTGGAGAAAGTCTGAAACACTCATCATTTGTGAGAAGGAAGAAAGACGAGGAGGGCCACACATGAGGATTTCCCAGGTGGGAAATGAGAGCCTGGCTGAGGTTGAGAGAATCGCTCTGTGGTTCCAGCTCAGTTCCAGCAGGTGCAGGTGCAGAGAGGGCAGGGAGGTGGGTTGCCCAGCGGTGGTTTCTTTCTGAGTGTAGCCTCTTCTTCAGGAGCTTCCCGGCCTTCAGTCACGCGGGGTCCCCACGGAAGCCCCCAGCGCTCTCCCGAGTATCCAGGATGTTTTCCGTGGCGCACCCAGCCCCTAAGGTCCCGTAGCCGGAGCGGCTGGACCTGGCGTACACTCTCATTTTCTTAAAAGAATCTTTTCATGCTTATATCCAGTCAATTCCCTTCATCATCTCAGGACTTCAGAAAAACAATGATCTGCTTTCTGTCATTGCAAATTAGTTCACATTTTCTAGAATCTCATGTAAATGAAATTATGCAGTGTATATTTTATCTGAGTTCTTTACTGAGCAAAATATTTTTGAGATTCATACATGTTACTGCCTGTATCAGTAGCCAAATACTTTTTTATAACTGAGTAGTATCCTGCTGTTTATACATACTATCATTTTAATTACCCATTTACATGGTGATAGACATTTAAGTATTTCCCATTTGCGGGAATATTTTGAATAAAGCTGCTATGAACATTGATGTACACGTATTTGTGTGGTCATATGCTTTATTGTGGAATTGCAGGATGGTGTGATATTTATATATTTCATTTTATAAGGAAACTATCAAATAGTTTTCCGAAGTGTTTGTGCCATTTCCCATTCCCATCAGAAGTGTACACGAGTTCCAGTTTGTCCATATCATAACCAACCTTACTATTATTAGAATTTTTAATTATAGCTATGTTAATGTGTTTATAATGGTGGAGTTCAGAGCAAGTCTCCCTAAAATGTGCCACTTTGGCATGTGGACTATTTTGAGCTGAAGGCAATCAAGACCCAACAGACTCAAGGAAAAATTTTACCTCTTCCTTAATTGCCTAAAAGAATTTAGATAGGGGACCTGATCCAAGAAGAGAACTATCACCAGAGATAACTACAAAGAATATGGGCTAAGTATAGTAAGCTCTTGAGGGGAAGGAGAAATAACTCAGAAAGTCCTGGAAATCAAAATCTTCTCTATGCTCGTTGTCTCAACATGACATGGCAAACTTTTGCTTACTAAACTTTTGCTCTTCCCATCTTCCAGTGAATTGTCTTCCTTCCCTTTGAAGTCCCACCCCCTTCTTCTTAGCTCAGAATGGCGTATAACCTTCAATTACCTGACTGCCTGTGGGTCTCATATTTTGAGACGACCCCTGCATATTCGTAATTAAATTTGTTTTTCTCCTGTTCATCTGCCCTATGTTAATTTGATTATTAGACAAGACAAAGAATTAAGAAGGATATAGGAAAAATTTTCCTCCCCATCAACAGTATTTCATTGTGGTTTAAATTTGCATTATCTTAATGACTAATAAAGCTGAGCATCTTTTCATATGTATTTTGGTCATTTATATATCCTCTTTTATGAAATGATCATTTAAATACTTTGCCAGCTTTTTGTTAGATTGCTTCCTCAGCACTGAGTTTTGAGAATTCTTTACATATTCTTTACACAAGCTCTTTGCCAGATAAATGCATTAAGAATATTATCTTTCCTTTTGTAATAAGATCTTTTTCAAGACCAGGATTTTTTTTTTTAATTAAAGTCCAATTTATCTTTATGTCCTTTATGGTTTGTGCTTTTTGTGTCCTACATAGGAAATATTTACTTGCCCTCTTCCCCCCCACACCCCGGAAATTTTATAGTTTAAACTCTTACATTTAAGCCTATGCTCCTATTCAAATTAAATTTTGCGAATGGTATGAGGTAAAGGGTAAGGGTTTTTTGTTTTGTTTTGTTTTTTTCCCATAAAGATATCCGAAGGTTCAGAATTACTTTTTTTTTTTTTTTTAAGATTGACTTCTTTATTCAGGAGAGAGACTGTGAGCAGGGATAGGGGCATAGGGAGAGAGAGAATCTGAAGCTGACTCCTCACTGAGCACAGAGCCCAACGTGGAGCTCTATCTCATGACACTGAGATCATGACCTGAGCTGAAACCAAGAGTAAGGCACTTAACTAACTGAGCCACCCAGGCTCCTTTCCCTCATTGAATTGCCCTAGGACTTTTCTCAAAAATCAGTTTACTATATATGTGTGGATCTGTCTTTTCACTCCCTGTTCTGCTCAATTCATCTATATTTATCCTTTCACCAATACCACGCTTATTTTATTATTATAGCATTAATATGAGTCCTGAAATCAGGTATTATGTGTTATAATATTGTGATTTATAACATGAAATACATATTTTGTGTTCCGCTCCATTTCTGGCAAAGAGTTCCTAAAATCCTTGAAAACTCTTCAGCCATTGGAGTGACAGGAAGCATCTTTTGTTATAATGGTTGGTCTCTTGTTCTCAGTTCCTAAAATTGTTTCAGAGCCATACAAGTGAAATGTGTGTCTTATTATTCATAACAAGCTTCTTTCAACCACAACTGGGTTTATGTTAATTAGGTGTCTTTTGGAAATTCCTTTAAGATGGGGTTGCTGTTTGCCAAGGGAGCCAACCTTGCGATTAGACTTTCAGTCTCATCCCACCACCACTTTCTGGGAGGGGAGTGGGACTAAAGACTGAGTTAAATCACCAATAACAAATAATGTAATCATTCATGATACTATGTAATGAAGCCTCCATAAAGACCCAAAAGGACAGGGTTCAGAGAACATGTGAAGAATGGGGAGAATGGTGCACACCTGAAGGGCATGGAAGTTCCATGACCTTTTCTCATACCTTGCCCTATGCCTCTTTCCCATCGGGCTATTCCTGAGTCATACCCTTTCATAATAAACCAGTGATTTAGTAAGTAAGATGGTTTTCTGAGTTCTGTGAGCCTCTCAAGCAAACTAATTGAACCCAATGAGGAGGTCATTGGAACTTCCAAACTACAGCCTATTGTTCAGAAGCCCAGGTGACAGCTTGAACTTGTGATAGACATATAAAGTGGGACAGGGGGGTGCAGTCTTGTAGAACTAAACCCTTAACCTGTAGAATCTGATGCTATCTTTGGGAAGATCGTGTCAGAATTGAGTTGAACTGGAGAACACCCAGATAGTGTCCCAGAGAATTGCCTGGTGATGTGGGAGAATCCTCCTCCAACCCACACACATAACTGAAATTGATGACCAGAAACAGTTTATGAGTCCTCCACCTTTGCTCTTCTTTATAAATTGTTTTATCTATCACAGGATATTTTAATTTCCATATAAATTTTAAAAATAAGCCTGTCAAAATTGGCTTGCACTTTAGTCTTTTATTTCTTCTTTTTCAATCTGTAAGTGTTTTATTTATTTATTTTTAACTTATTAAAATTTCTAGGACCTCCAATAGAGAGGCTAACATCCTTGCCTAGCTCCCAATCTTAGGGAGAAAACAGCTTTATCATGAAGTATGATGCCAGCTACAGAATTTCCAGCAATGTCCTCTATCGGGTTAAGAAAATTCCTTTTGATTCCCAGCTTGCCAAAAGTTTGTATCTTAAGTAGATATGATTTTTTGTCAAATGCCTTTTTAAATGTATTATCCTTTTTATATATTGCCAGTTTAAATTTGCAATTGTTTTGTTAAAGGTATTTGTATAAATGTTCATGAAGGACACTGATCTATAATTTTTTTTCTTGAAATACCTTTGTCTAGTTTTGATATCAGTGAAATATAGTTTTCCTAAAATAAATTAAAATATACTTCTCTATTTTCTAAAATAATTTATATAGGATTGATATTATTTCTTTCTAACTTTTTTCTTTAAGAATTCACCAGTAAGGGGCGCCTGGGTGGCTCAGTCATTAAGCGGCTGCCTTCGGCTCAGGTCATGATCCCAGCATCCTGGGATCGAGCCCCGCATCGGGCTCCCTGCTCAGGGGAAGCCTACTTCTCCCTCTCCCACTCCCCCTGCTTGTGCTCCCTCTCTCGCTGTGTCTTTCTCTGTCAAATAAATAAATAAAATCTTCAAAAAAATTAAAAAATAAAGAATTCACCAGTAAAATCCTCTCAGCCAGAGATTTATTTACAGGGAAGTTTTTAATTATGAATAAAATATGCTTGGTACACTAGGGATATTAATTTTTTTTAGTACTTTCACTGTCAGTTTTGTAACTTTTATCTTCCAAAAATTAATGACTTTAGTCACCAAGTTTATTAAATAAAGTTTTCAGTAGTATACACTTATTGCTCTTTTAAGTTTTTAAGGCCTGTGTTAGTTAGCATTCTCTCTCATTCTTGATACCAGTAATATGACCTTCTTTTATTATGACCAGTCTTTTTAGGCAATGAATTGTGAACTATAATCAGTGGACAAATCTGTTTCATCATTGTTTTTGTATAACCAACAAGCTAAGAATGGCTTTTACACTGCTAAATATGTGGAAAAAATCAAAGTTAAAAACTATTCCATGATATTGCAAAATTATATGAAATTCAAATTTCACTGTCAATGAACAGTTTTATTAGAATTCACCTGTGCACATTCATTTACAAATAGTCTATACTTGCTTTTATGAGAAGTCAGCAGAGATGAACATTTGTAACAGAAGGCTTATTGCCAGTAAATCTTAAGATATTTAACATTTGGCCCTTGATAGAAACCGTTTGCTTACACCAGACATCTATTTTCTGTTTTACTAATTTCTGCAATTATCTTTATTATATCTTTCTACATGACTTGAGTTTAATTTTCTCCTCCTTTTCTACCTTTACAAGGTGGAATAATTGATCATCGACTTGAGATCTTTCTTGTTTCCTAACATTTAAAAATATAGACTAGACTCTAAGGAGAGATAAGCTACAGTCCATAAATTTGGATATGTTGTGTTTTCATTTTTATTCAATTTAAAATATTTCTTAATTCTTCAAAGAAAAAGAAGGTAAAGCAGAGGAATCCACTCTATTAAATAGATGGGCATATGGGCATATGGCAAAGCTATAGCAATAAAAAAGGAGTGAAATTAACTAATCAATGATAAGTTTAAAATCCATTCAGTTAGAGACAGATTAGATTTAGTCAATGGTATATTAAAGTCTATTGTTACATAATAAATTGCTCTAACATTAGTGACTTAAAATAATAAACATTTATTTTCTTACAGTTTCTAAGTGTCAGAAACCCAGTTTAGCTGCATCTTTTCATTCAGGATCTCTCATAAGGCAACAAATAAAGTGCTAGCTAGGGCTATAGTCATCTTAAGACTCCATTGGGAGGGGCGCCTGGGTGGCTCAGTCAGTTAGGTATCTGCCTTCGGCTCAGGTCATGATCCCAGGGTCCTGGGATCAAGCCCCGTGTTGAGCTCCCTGCTCAGCAAGGAGTCTGCTTCTCCCTCTCCCTCTGTGTGCTCTTTCTCTCAAATAAATAAATAAATCTTAAAAAAAAAAAAAAGAAAAGGAAGAAAAGAAAATTATTCCACTGGGGATCAATCTGCTCGCATGCTCATTCCTCTGGCCATGACAGGCCTCAGATCTACTTCAAGCTGATTTTGGGGGCTGTTGACAGCGCTCAAGTCCTACTCATGGTTTGCTAGAGATGTCAGTCCCTTCTCATGTAGACTTCTCTATAGGGCAGCTCACAACACGGCAGCTTGTTGCCCCAGAGTGAGAAAAAAAAAAAAAAAAAAGGAGAGGGCAAAAAAGACAGAAGTCACAGTCTTTTTAGAATGTAATCTTGGAAGTGACATCCCATCGCTGGCCATGTTCTGTTGATTGGAAGCAGATCACCAGGTACATCTCACTCTTAATGGAAGGAGATTACACAAACATGTGAGTACTACGAAGTAGGGTCAATGGAAGCCATTTGAAAGTCTGCCTACCAAAGACTGTGTTAAAAGGCTGGCTTATTGTATGGAGAACCGTAAAACTAGATCTCTACCCAACACCACATAAAAAGATGAAATACATATGGATTAATAGTCTACACTAAAAGATATAATAAAATTAGTATAAAATGTAGAGTTAGGGATTGGAAAGAATTTTTTAAATGGAAGTTCAAAAACAAACTATAAAGAATATATTAAAAATAAGGAATTCTGTAAGATAAAAGATATGATGAAAAAGATAATTACAAGAAGAATGAATGGAGGAAGATACTCTTAAATTCTAAACATACAAGCAATTAGTATCTAAAATGTACTACAAGGGCGCCTGAGTGGCTCAGTCATTAAGTGTCTGCCTTCGGTTCAGGTCATGATCTCAGGGTCCTGGAATCCAGCGCCGCATCGGGCTCCCTGCTCGGCGGGAAGCCTGCTTCTCCCTCTCCTACTCCCCCTGCTTGTGTTCCTGATCTTGCTCTCTCTCTCTCTCTCTGTCAAATAAATAAATAAAATCTTTTAAAAAAATTTTTTTAAAAATAAAATGTACTGTAAACTTATCTAAATCAACAAAAATCACAGAATCACTCAAAACAAACAAACAAACAAAGAATATGAAGATGCAATTCAAAAGAGGAGACCCAAAGGCTGACAAGACAGAAAAAGATGTTTAAACTCATTATTAATCATTGAAACGCAAATTAAAAGAACAATGAAATAACATTTTAAGTCCCTTAGACTTGCAAAAATAAGTACTCTGAATAATGCAGGAAGTGGAAAGGAAGTATGGATATAAGGACCTTCTTAGAGTAGAAAGAATAATATCATAACCTGACAGTGTCTAGCCATAATAAGTATATTCATACCTTATCACATCAGCCATTCAATTCCTAGTCCTTTATATCTCAAAGTCTTATAAAATTCCATAAGGGATATTTTATAAAAGGACTGTCACTGCAGGATTATTCAATTTAGCAGGTAGTTAGAGGCTATCTGGCATCCACCATTGGGAGAGAGAATAGATACAAAAATGGAAAATGCACCCTTATGGAACATTGTGCTACAATAAGATGGAACAGATTTAATGTTCACATAGTCACACACAGGGATCTTATAAACATAGTACTGAGTGAAAATAATAATAATAAAAAGGAATAGAATGAGGGGTACCTGGGTAGCTCAGTCAGGCATCCAACTCGCGATTTTGGCTCAGGTTATGATTTCATGGATCGTGAGATTGAGCCCCGCCTCAGGCTCCATACTCAGTGGAGAGTCTGCTTTATGATTCTATCCCTCTGCCCTTCCCCACTCTCTCTCTGTCAATCTCTCTCTAAAAATAAATAAATAAATCTTTTTTTAAAAAGGAATAGAGTGAAATAGCTAACATAATACCTTTCTTAATGCAGTATATTTTATTCCATGTATATACCATAACTCATTTTAATAGTTAACATTCATTGAATATTTCAATTGAGCATACTGTATACGATTATGTTTGCCACATCACTATTTTATTAATGTTTATTCTGAGAAATGAGTTTGAAGAATCAAAGAGTAGAAAATTCAAAAGGATCTTTACGTACACTGTCAAACTTCTCCAGAACTAAAGTTTCAACTTAAGTTCCCATCAACTGTGCATGATAATGCTCTTACTATAAACATTTGGAATTTAAAACTAAAAAAAAAAAATTTCCTAATTTAATAAATACTTTGATATGCATTCCTTTGATTTTTAGTGCAACTGAATGCTTTCCATAACTTTATTGACAACATATTGAGGTAGAACTGATACACAAGTTCTGCATCTTTTTAATGCATACAATTTGATGAGTTTGGACATGTACAAGCACACACAATGCCATTACCACAATCAAGGGAATACACATATCCAACACATCTCAATTTTCCTTGGGCCCCTTTGTTTTGTTTAGCTTTCTTAAGACTATTTTTTAGAACAGTTTTAGGTTCATAGCAAAACTGAGAGGAAAATAGAGATTTCCCAAATACCCTTTTTCTCCACACATGCATCGCTTCCTCTACCACCCTTGACATTTTGCTTGTTTGTTTTTTTGTGGTAAGAACCCTCATCTTGAGATACACCCTTCTAAATTTTAAAGTACACAATACCATAGTGTTAACTATAGGCGCTATATTGTACAGCAGATCTCTAGAATTTATTTATCTATCAAACTGAAACTTTATACCCAATGAACAACTCACTATTTTCCCCACGGGTCACGCTCCACCTTCTGGCAACCACTATTGTATTCTCTGCTTCTAGGAGTTTGACTACTCTAGATACCTCATATAAGTGAAATCATGCAGTATTGGTCCTTCTGAGAATGGGTTATTTCACTTAGTATAATGTCCTCCAGGGTCATCCATGTTGTTGTAAATGGCAGGATTTCCTTTCCTTGGAAACCTGAATAATACTCATATATATAATACGCATATACCATATATTCTTTATTCATTCATCTATCAGTGGACACTTGGTTTGTTTCTGTATCTTGACTATTGCGAATAATGCGGTAGTGAACATGAGAGTGCAGATAGCTTTTTGAGATACTGATTTCAATTATTTTTGATATATACCTAGAAGTGGGATTGCTGGATCATGTGGTAGTTCTGCTTTGAGATTTTGAGGAACCTCCATACTGTTCTCCAATAGCTTCTGCACCATCTCACATGCCCAACAACAATATACAAGGGTTCCAATTTCTTCACATCCTCAACAACAGTATTTTTTCTAAATGTATATATAGTAGCCACCCTAACAGGTATGAGGTGATATTTCACTGTAGTCTTGGTTTGCATTTTCCTGATAATCAGTGCTGTCAAACATCTTTTCGCATACCTGTTGGTCATTTGTATATCTTCTTTGGAGAAATGGTATTTGTTTTTCTGCTATCAACTTCTATGATTTTCTTATACACTTTGGAAATTAACCCCTTATCAGAGAGTTTGCAAGTATTTTCTTCCATTTTGTACTTTGTCTTTTTATCCCTTTGATTGTTTCCTTTTCTATGCAAAGGGTTAATGGTTTGATGTAGGTACTTTGGGTACTTTCCCCTTTGTTGCCTGTGTGCTTTTATTGTTATAGTGAAAAAATCATTGCCAAGACCAATGTCAAAAAGCTTTTCCCTATGTTTACTTCTAGGAGTTTTATAGTTTCAGGTCTGTGTTTAAGTCTTCAGTGCATTGTGAGTCGATTTTTTTGTGTATGGTATAAGGTAGGAGTCTAATTTCATTTTTTTTTTTTTTTGCATATGAATATCCAGTTTTCTCAATACCATTTGTTGAAGAAACTATCCTTTCCCCATTTTGTCTTCCTGGCACCTTTGTTAAAAGATCAGTGGACCATACATGTAGGGGGTTATTTCTAGGCTCTCTATTCTGTTCAGTCAATCCGTATGTTTGTTCTCTATTCCAGTAGTATACTGTTATGCTTAAAAAAGCTTTGCAATAATTGTTCAGGTCTATTTTTAAATTTCTACATATTTATAAATTTTCCAATTTTTCTCTGTTATTGATTTCTAGTTTTATACCTATATGATTGGAAAAGTATTGTGGTATGATACCAATTTTCTTAAATTTGTTAAAAATTGTTTTGCTGCCAGAGATGGGATTTTTCCTGGAGAGTGTTTGGCATGCACTTGAAAAGAATGTGCATTCTGCTCCCATTGGGAGGAATTTTCTGTGTATGTTTGTTAGATCCATTTGGTCTATAGTGTTGTTCAAGTCCTCTGATTCTGTATCAGTTTTCTGTCTGGATGTTATATCTATTGTTGAAAGTGGGAGGGGTGATAGGCATTAAGAAAGGCACGTGATGTAATGAGCACTGGGTATTATATACAACTGATGAATCATTGACCTCTGAAACTAATAATACATTATGTTAATTAATTTAATTTAATTTTTTTGAAAAAGAGTGGGTTTTACACTTTTAAATGGTAGAGGGAAAAATCAGAAGAGAAACTTTTCTAACATGAAAATTCTATGAAATTCACATTTCAGGGTACATAAGTTTTACTGGAATTAAGGCACACCCATTCATTTACATGTTGTCCATATACTTTCATAATATGGTAGCAGAACTGAGTAACTGGACAGAGACCTTATGGTCCATAAAGCCTTAAATTTTACTATCTGACCCTTTACAGAATGTCTGCTGACTCTTTCTGTAGAGCTTTGCTGCTCAAAGTATGGTCGGTAGACCAAAAGCAAGAAGTATCATATGGGAGTTTGTTAGGAAGGCAGAACTCAGGTTCACACAAAAGACCTGCTGTATCCAAATCTGCATTTTACAATGATTTGTATCTACATTCAATTATAAGAAACATTGTTATAAAAAAAGAAACATTATTATATTAGTACGCTGCTTTGGCAGATGGATTGAAGGAGGATAAATCTAGCAACTAGGATATCAGTTGGTTTAAGACTAGGAGACAGAGGAGGAAGGGACAGGGTCCACAGACATTTAAAGAATGTCTGCCATTTGGGGGTGCACAGGAAGGCACACATTCTTACCCCAGGCCTCTGAGATTCCTGCATATAAATAATACAGAGAATAGGAAGTCATATGCAAGTTAACATAAAAGTCTGCATTTCATACTATTAAAACGTGTTTTGCCAAAGCTGATCAACAGGACAATCAAATTAGCCAATATCCAACTTCCCATCTCCAGCTTCAGTGTAGACAGGGGAAAAAAAAAAAAAAAGGTGGGGGGGTGGGGGTTGGTTTCCTGACAAGAAGAAATGTAATTTCTACTAGAAATTGGCCTGAAGCACTGCTATGGGGAAGTTTCTCAAGTGATAGTAATTCAAATATTTTGCTAAAGCATTGTTATAATGCTAGAATAGTCATGAATAAGATGGTACAGAATATAGTCCTCCCTCAAAAATACCCTACAAGAAAATTTGCCATTTGCCATTTCTTTTTCTTTCCTTTTTCTTTCTTTCTTTCTCCCTCTCTCTTGCTTTTGTAATGAGAACTTTTAAGATTTACTCTTTTAGCAACTTTCAAATACATGATACAATATTGTTAACTTTATTCACTATGTTGTACGTTACATCTGCAGAACTTATATATATACGAATATATTCAATATTTTCTTTATCCATTCATTCATTGCTGAACACTTAGGTTGTTTCCATGTCTTGGCTATTGACAACAATGCTGCAATGAACATGGAGTGTAAATTTTTTTGGAGACAGTGATTTCATTTCCTTCAGATATATACTCAGAAGTGAAATTGTTGTCATACGGTAGATCTATTTTTAATGTTTGAGCAACTTTCATACTGTTTTCCACAGTGACTGCACTAATTTACATTCCCACCAACAATACCCATGATTCCCTTTTCTCCACATCCTGGCCAACAGTTGTCATCTCTTGACTTTTTAATAATGGCCATTATAACAGATGTGAGGTGATATCTCACTGTGGTTTTGATTTGCAATTTCCTGATGGTGAGTGATGTTGAGCACCTTTTCATATACCTGTTGGTCATTTGCATGTCTTCCTTGGAAAAATGTCTGTTTCCGTTCCTCTGCCCATTTTTTTTTATCTGATTTTTGGGTTTTCTTCCTTAGTGAGTTGTATGAGTTTTTAAATATGTATTTTGGATATTAACCCCTTATCAGTTATATAATGTGAAAATATTTTCTCCCACTTCTAAAACATCAGAATATTTGCTGTAAGCTCCTGCACCTTTATCGAGGACAATACACTCAATGATGTTGAGTGCAGGTGCTACTTTTCTCCCTCCCTTCTGGAAGAGACACCTCAGGACTGTGCATCTTCTCTTAATCCCACAGAATCATGTTGTTTGATAAAAACTAACCACTCTCTTTCCCTAGGGAAGCACACTGCAATGCCCCAAAGGTGGGTGCAGCCTCCATTTCTCTCCTTTCTTTCTGACGGAGAAGTCTCAGGATTGTGCACCTTCTCTCAATCCGTTAGCACCATGCTGGCTGCTGAGAGACACCCACCTCTTTTCCCTGGGGTTTGGGCTGAACTGCCAAGAGGTGGAGGCAGGGTTCTACTTTTTTCATGTCCTAAAAGAGAAGTCTTAAAATTGTTCACTGTGTTTTTCTCATTGTGCTTATCTGGGGTGTTACAACTTCTTAACCGGTCCTTAGAGTTCTCAGAAAGGTATTTTGGCTCAAATATTATTGTTTCGGTGTGTTTATGTGGAGGGACAATGATTAGAACTTTTGTTGTTCTGCCATCTTACTAATGTCACTCTTCAATAATTTTAAGATATTAAAATTTGATGCACACAAAGAGCATATTTTTGAAAGAATTCACTTACAAACACAAGTATACAGATTGTAAAAGTTAGAAGCACTACAAGGAGAGGAGAGGTAAAAAGAAACATAAAACAAGCAACAACCCTACCAGCACAGATTTCTCATCCAACTCTAAGGTAGTCGGGTATTGGAGAAAACAGGCAGCCTATAAGAGGCTAGTGGTGATTTCCTCAGAAGAAAGAAAGATTTAATAAGGAAAAGTGTTTGTGAATATAGGTAAGCTTGCTTGTAACCCAGGGAGAACTTCAAAGGACACTGTGAGAAAATTGGGGATGATACAGAGAGAAATTAAGTGAAAAGAAAGGCACCACTGAGCGTTTGAGAAATACATGTAGGGACCAGTTTGTGCAAGAATTCACACTTTGGGTGATGACCAAGGACAAAAAGAAGTTAGGCAGGATGAATTTGATTTTAGCGGTCTCCTGAAGACAGGAAGAAATCCAAATTTATAGGCTTCAGCCTTAGGCTGGAATGAAAGGACAGGTGGGTCTAATGTAGGATAAGATACTTCTGTTCTTCGTCGACAGGAAGAGTGCCACTAGGGAGCGTAACATTTATGGTGTAAGAGGTAGTTACGGGAGCTGGTCGTAGCATCCGCTTCAGAAGGGACGGCAACAGATAAGGCCCCTGCATTGGCGTGTTTCAAGTTGGAGCCCAGAGGACAGCATGATCAGCCCAGAAATCCAAAATATAACCCCCATGGGGAAAGGCGCCATGTCTGCCGTGTTCACCGCTCTGGCCACAAAACCTGAGACATCAATTAATGCAATACGTATCTACTAAATGAATGAATTAGGTAACAGTGAAAAACTGGAAACAGAAAGCCAACAAAAGGGGATTAGTCAAATGCAATATGGTCTATCTTTACAGAGGAATTTGATGAAATAAATGGAAATTATAATTTGGAAGTATACTCTTAATATGGAATGTATTTATACTATATAATTAAATACTAAGAGATTGCAAACAATATCTTGCATGATTCTTTTTTGGTAAATAATTACTCTCGGAAAAAAGTTAAGAATGTACACTAAAGTATTAACTATAGCTGTTTCGGGATGTTCTAAGTGATGTTTTCTTTTTGCTAATGTAAATTTGTGAATATTTCAACGTGGATTACAGTGAAATTTTGAAAATACAAAA
The DNA here is from genome assembly GCF_037043125.1 of Eumetopias jubatus. NCBI lineage: Eukaryota > Metazoa > Chordata > Mammalia > Carnivora > Otariidae > Eumetopias > Eumetopias jubatus. The sequence goes on from NW_028274807.1 coordinate 51,651,679, forward strand.
TGTACATGGATTTTGATAATCAGTACCTGTGATGTGAATGAATTAGTTTTTAAGAATCATCTATATACTGGGTACCTGGGTGGCTAAGTCAGTTAAGCGCCCAACTCTTGGTTTTGGCTCAGGTAATGATCTCAGGGTCCTAGGATAAAGCCCCAGGTGTGTGGGGGGGGTTTCCTGCTCAGTGGGGAGTCTGCTTGTCCCTCTCTCTGTGCACCCACTCCCCCTACTGCTTGTACATTCGAGTTCTCTCATGCTCTCTATCACTCTCAAATAAAATCTTTAAAAAAAACATCTATACTAAGAATTTATATTTAGTTTTAATTGCACCAGTTAAGTAGGTATAAAATGGTTTAATAGTCTTCTAATTTGCATTTCTTTGCCATATGCTTATGTGGTTAGCAACTGCAAGCTCCTTGAGGGCAGTGACAATATTTTTATGAGTATCCTGAGTGCCTAGGTGTTCAATAAATGTTTGTTGGACTTAGTCACTACTTTATAATATCCTGTAATTATTTGCTGTATTGTTGAAAATTTTCTGAAACTATTAAATGAATACTTTATATAATACTGATTAAAGGTGTTTTCATTTTTTCTGAAACTGCTTCTGCATTTGTTCTTTTAACTTAGTTGTTATCTTTTCTTTGCAGACAAGTTAAAAATTATAATATAATCTCGGGGCACCTGGGTGGCTCAGACGGTTGGGCACCTGCCTTCAGCTCGGGTCATGATCTCCAGGTCCTGGGATCGAGCCCCATGTCTGGCTCCCGGCTCAGCAGGGAGCCTGCTTCTCCCTCTCCCTCTGCCTCTCCCCCTGCTTGTGCTCTCTCTCTCTCTCAAATGAATAAATAAAATCTTTAAAAAATAAAAAATAAACTTTAAAAAATATAGTATAATCTGTGGCTGTTTTTCCATGTTAATATTTTCTATAACTATTCTGCTTACCAAGTGACCACTCCAAAGTTCTAGTCAAAAGTCATTTTTTTCTGTAACGTAAATTTTAGCTTAAAATTCTTATATATCTGAAGTTTATTTAGTTATTTTAGTTTATTTCCATAAAAAGGAAGCCTTGTTTTTATTTTTATCATTTTACTCTGGATTTTAACACATGGGAGTTAATAATTCTCAATTCTCTTCTTCAGAAAACTCTTTGAGATTTTAGTCTATTTATGCTCCCAGATGGATTCTTAGAAATTTTTTTTTTGTCAGTTTATAAAGAAAATCATGTTGTTGCTTACTGAGATGATATTAGAGCTGTAATGAAAGTTTGGAACATCTGATGTATTTCGAACATTATCATCTTCATATAGAGAAATACGGTTTGCCTCTCCATTTATTTCGGTATTCTCCCACTAAACCTTGGTAATTTTATGCATCATTTTCAGTTTTTGAATTTATTCCTAAGTATTTAATGTTTGCTTTATTGTGAATTGAATCCCTTTTCCATTTTTGTTCCCAAATATTTCTATTTTTTATCACTTTCTTTTTCCTATCTTTTTTTTTTCCTTTTTGGCATGTTGCTTTATTTTGTTCCTAAATACTTTAGGCAAAGGCTTAATTCATTGTTTTCCCCTTTTCTCCCATACAAACAGGAATTTGAGTGATAAATTTTCTCCTAAGTGCTGTTTTGGCAGCATTCCATACTTTTTATGTATATATTGTATTTATATTTTCACTGCATTTTTTTGTTATTACATTCTGGATTTCTTCCCTGACCTAGGCACTTTTAAAGAACACTTTTTCTTAAGTTTTCATGCATTTGGCACATTTTAACTCCATTCTCATTATTTGTTTCTAATTTTTAATGTATTGTAGCCTAAAATGTAATCAGTAGGATATCAGTTTTTTTTAAAAATCACTTGGGTACATTTTTGTTCCAGCATGTGATTCTTCTGAAAAACATTATTACTGCACTTGAAAACCAAGTGCATTTCCATATCTTGTTCCTATGCCCTCTCCAGATAATGGTTAATTCTCTTCTACTAATCATGTTATTCAGGTAGAATTTTTTAAATTAATTGTCTCCTTGTTATCAATCTAATCAAGAGAATCTTAATAGGGGAGTTTCACTTATTTTTCTATTGCTTGGATCTGTTACTGACTAATTTAAGTTGGCAGTCCTCTATTGGCTAGCCAATGGCCTATGAATAAAATAATCATACGATTTATCATCTAAACGAGGAAAATTTGGGGAATGATAGTGAAAAATAATTATGCTGCTAATAATTATGCTGGATAAACAGGCCTGAACCAAAACTACTTGAACAAATCCAGTATAAATCTACCCTACCTGAAGGGAATCTGGCATGAGAGCTCAATTCACTAGAGGTGTTCCATTCTACTCATTCAACAAAGCATCATTAATTGAATTAGCCTGTGTGTCTGTAACTGGAAACTTGACAAAGTCTAACAGCATTTCATATACGTAAGTCTTACAGTGTAAGAGCAGCCCGGTGGATATAAGCTACAGGGGTTATCTCTGTGTCTTTTTTTTTTTTTTTTTGCTTACGTATATTTTCTTAAATTAAATACAATTATTTTGAAGAGAGAAAACAGTAAAGTTATCAAAATAAGCAGGTGATTTGAAAAGTATGGATATTTGGAGCAATTCTAATGCTCCATTTTCACAGAGAGTAGGAATTTAAGAGAAAGGGTGCAACAATATTCAGAAGGAAAAGTTATCAAAAGGCAGGTCTCCAGAGTCAAACTGCCACATCATTTACTAGACGTGCAGCAGTTAGACTTAGATTCACTTTGACGAAATGAAGATAACAGTAGCACCTTCCCCCTGAGGTTGGGAGGAGTATTACATGAGATAACGCTAAGCAAAAGCCTTAGACCAGTGCTGGGCCTGGCATAAATGCTCAAGGTGCTTAGCTACTCGCTAGGGGCAAGCAAGAGGGGGGCGAAGGAAACAGTAGCGTCAGGGAAAAAAAGTCAAGAAGTGGCAGAAAGATAGAAAAGCAGTCCTCAGACTGGGCCCTGCCTTCTTTGTTCCATTAAACCTTGGTCCTCAGCACGAGGACGTGAGGATTCTGCAAACCCGTAGGACTTGTTTAAGTTCAGAGACAGGCCTTCCTCTCTTAAGTACCCCATCCTTCTCTTCCCCTTTTCCAGGCTCCAGAGGTGCTCTAGCCCTGCTCTGCCCCATGCTGTCAGCCAGATGTTTTGCCCCTTGAGATTAATCATTTGCCACGAAAGAGAAGCAAAATCCCGCTGGTTGCTGAGTTGTAACATTTTACCCAAACAACACAGAAAGGTTTGCTGCATGTGGCATGTATTCTTTTCTTTCTTTTTTAGCCACAAGCCAAATGGAACAATGTATAAGAAAATATGCTGGAAAAAATGCAAAAGGAAGAAGTATCTAGTGCATGTAAATGTACAGAGTTTGGGAACAAAGGAATACAGTGCTGAAGAGGAAAATTACTTGGGCACTAACATCAATTTGTGGTATTCTACTTCTATTTTCTTTGCAAGCATTATGCCATTAACACTAGCGCTTTAGATATTGCCCATTAAAGCACGTTACAAAAATAACCTTCGTTTTTCTTAAATTTCCTAGACTGAAAGCCTCAAAGACACAGCCCACATCTTTTCCGTTTCATTATTTTCAGCATGTGGCACAATGCCTGGCACATAGTGGGTCTTTAATACATAACTGTTAAACAAAAATAGGGAAGAATAAATGCATACTACACAATGAATTTACAAGATATTATGTGATCTATAAAGGACTCAAAAGACTGTAATATGCTTTAGGGAATAGGGTAGCTGTAATATACCTGGGTCAATAATTAAAGCTAGATGAAAAGTAAGTATTTAGTAAACTGAATTTATTGTTGTTGTCAGTGCCTCTAATCTCCTTGGTCTTAAATCTAATATTTGACTCTAAAGCTTCTAAGTTGGGCCTTTCATTTTCTTACCTGTTTAATTAGTTCTAGAATTCCACGCTAGAGAGTGAAGGCAATGCATTAACAACAGCAAAATGAGTAAACAAAGAATACTACCATCTGAAATTTTATTTAGGATATTCCTCTAAGCTCAAATTTCTTCTGAAAGCTCTTAAACCTTATATATATCAGCTCCCCTTATACTTAACTTGGGTCAGCATCTATCATTTAACCAAAATTACAGAGAACCCACCTTGTGCTGAGAACCGTCCTAGGTATTTTGGATTAAAGAATAATTAAACTATGTTCATAACATTTCCGATTTGTCTTTGCGTTGTTGGAGTTTAACTGGTTCAGGGCTGCTACTTCAGATATCGGAGTCGTCTTCTTTTTTTTTTTAAGATTTTATTTATTTGAGAGAGAGAGAGAGAGGAGAGAGAGCACAAGCGGGGGGGGAGAGGATGAGGGAGAGGAAGAAGCAGACTGGGGAGCCCACGGGACTCGATCCCAGGACCCTGAAATTATGACCTGAGCCAAAGGCAGACGCTTAATCGACTGAGCCACCCAGGCACCGCCCAATATCTGATGCGTGTAGTACCTACAGTAATGCTAATAATAATAATAAATACACAATAATGCTAGCTTCTATAATCAACAAATTCTCTATCTTTGGTGGCCTAATTCAGTAGAAGTTTCTTTCTCACATACTGTTCAAATGAATGTTCTCTGTCAGTGGGTGGCTCCCTCCTGTCATGTATTCAGATACCAAAGTTCCTTTATCCTGAGCTCTGCCACAATGAACACAGGCCTCACAAACCACCACCCCCCCACTTGAGTTTATCTCCATCCCATCCAGCCTGAAGCGGAAAAGCCTATGGAGGATTGTGCAGGGGAGTTTTTTGAATGGGGTTCACATACTTCTATGTGTATTATTTTTTCTGGAACTCAGCGATATGTCCACACACACCTGCAAAGAATACTTGCAAAGATGGACTAAGACGTGCATCCAAGAAGAAGAGAAAAAGAGTTTGGTAAATAGCTATCCGGTCTCTGATATGTCTGTCACTCTATTTACTGTTACTGCAGATAAAAGGCATTACTCCCCATATCCCACCTAGACATCTGGGATACAACCCATCAACTGGGCCCACAGAGCCAGTCCTGCCCCCTAACCTCAGCTACCCCTGGGCCAAGACAAGACAATTTTCTCTCAGGGTTTCTCAGTATTTTCTCATAAAAATTATGCTGTTAGGATCGGCCCTAACATGACTCCCCAAGATCCCCACCTCCTGTTATGCATGCCCTGTGTTCCTTCCCTTGAGCGTCTGTTGGGTCTAAAGACTAAATTCTACAAAAGAATATGGCAGAAGTGAAAGGATGTCACTTCCAGGAATAAGTTATAAAAAGACTGAGGTCCTTGGCCATTCACTTGCTCTCACGTTCTGAGGGAAGTCAGCTACCATGCTGCGAGCTTCCCTTGGGAGAGACCCAAGTATCAGGGAACAGGGAAGGCCCGTGGGCAACTGTCAGTGAGGAGCTGAGGACTTCATCCCACAACCAGTGAGGAACTGAATTTTCCCAAGAACCATATGAGTGAGCTTGGAAGTAGATCCTCTATGAGTTAAGCTGTTAGTTAAGTCAATTAAGTAAAGTTAACTCAGATAAGACTACAGCCCCAGCTGACAACTTTACGGGAACTGCCTGAGAATCCTTGAGCTGGAGGCACCCAAATTCCTTATCCACAGTAACTATGAGATGTTTATTGTTTTAAGTCATTAAGTTTTAGGGTAAATTATTACACAATAATAAATAACAAATAAACTTGTAATTTATTGCCTGCTTGGGCTTCCATCTTCCCCTCCCCTTTGCAAAACACTCATATTCATATGCTTGCAAGATTATGATTCTGCACAGTGCCCTCATATGCGGTCTGGCAATGCCACACATGCATAATTTATACGCATGTATATTTTCATTGAATTTATACATGTGCGCAAATGCATGTATATAATTCCCCAAAATCCAGATTTATGCGATTTAATTTTATCTTTAATAAAGCCAATTTGTTCACTATGTAAATTGGATTTGTTTATCTTTTGTAAAACTCAAAAAACTTCACAGTTATCTTTTGTCCAATATTTGGTTGTAAAAATATGATCATGTTCTGATATATTAAACTTTAAGCATGAAATGCCTATATGAGGGATACATTGCCTAATTTAGGTTTAGAAGAAAAGAAGGCATAGAAAATGCATAGCCAAACCCTTGAGAGCAATAATCTTAATGCATTCTTCATTGTATTGCCCATAACATCTATCACAGACTATTGCATATTGGAGCAAATAATAAAAGTTAGTCTGGTTTAAGGTGGATTTTCTCCCAGATTCTAACAAATTCTTAATGAAAAAAGAAGAAAAATCTTAGAGCTTTGCCTTTTCATCTGCAAAATATAGAAGTCAATGTTTACTCTTTTATCTCCTTAATGGTGCTATGAGAAGTAATGTAATAAAATGTTGAGAACAAAACTTTGGAGCAATATCTAGAGGACTTTATTTTTTTAACGTAAAATTTCTAGAGAGCTTGCAAGTGGAAATTGCCTCAGGATCAACGATATACTGTTGAAAGAACACAGGCTTTGAAATCAGAATATGTTGAATCCCACCTCTGATATTTCTCTATGATCTCTAATAACTTCTTTGAACTGGTTTCCCCATCTGTAAAATGGGGATTATAGTGTATCAAAATGGCTTGTAGTGACATGTTTTATTTCTGTTCTGTTTTGAAAACTTTCTTACTTTTTAGCATAATATATTTTTTTAAATTCCTTTAAAATAATAATATCTCCTGTAAGTCCTTTTTTTCAACACTGGTGTATCCCAGAAATGAGGTGGAAAGTAGGAGCCTTCTACAGCTCCCTCCAGCTTTGCAAATTTCTCTCCAGACTGGTAGAAGTACAGTTACACTTCCCTTCCTTAAGGCAATTGTTTGGGATCATAAACTCCTTTGAGAATCTGATTAAAACAGAAACAAAAAACCCAGAAAAATCCCCATGATCACCAGAAAATACATGTAAGCATTCATCCATTAAACTTGAACAAGATTTCTTGCCTCCTGAACCACCTGAAGCTTACACAAGTACACTCAGTTCTCAGAGGAAACATGCAAGCAAGCGTCTATTCCGGAGAAACATATACCAACCCCAGAAAGAGAAAAAACACAATCAGTCCCTATTTAAAATCTTAGATTTTTTAGGCTAAGTACTCTAAAAGATCATGCTAGTACACTCCTATAGATAAGGAAAGTAAGACGTGCCAAAATAAATGACCTGCCCCAGGACACTGTTCCCATAAGACCCACCAGTATAATAGCCTCGGCCTCACTTGCGACTCTAAATCCCTGGCTAGTGTGGTATAGGAGGGTTGGATCTTGCTACTGAGAATGTAGGCCAACTTAGCTTTTAATTTCTTTGCTTTTTCCTGAGTTGCTGAAAGTAAAACCCCTTCTGATTGATGCTATTATTTACCAACACATTTCTCCCAAATCACTTCAAGCAGGACACTAGAGGAGGAAATAAAGCACCTTAAAAAGGCAGATCTGCTGATCTGATTCTTCCATTCCCTTCTCCCCTAGTCTTGCTCTCCCCAACAATATATACAGTTTCCTTTCTCACTGAAGTTCAAAGAGTTGGAACAACTCCACAGGAAATGAAGGTTTAGGCATACCTTCTTTGGGGAAGCACTTAAGAAAATAAGCATCATATTCCTTTTCAGATTCATGCCTTGCCCAGTTTCCACTGTGAAGATAAACTCCAGTTTGGGATTTGGAGATTCATATTTGCTATGCCTGGGGCGAGAACTAAAGAAGCCAGGTGGACTGTTCCAGGATTGGGAGAAAAAGAGTACATGATGGATTCATCACCAACCTCTCACTTAAAATGTCCTGCCATCCCAAATCCAAAATCTTCTGAGAAGAATATAATTAGTCAGCGAGACTATTTTGAAAGGAAAATTCTCCAAAGTGTAATCCTGCCCAAAAAGTATTATAGAAAAGAGGCACTCGTTAGCTAACGTGTAAGGATGTAAATGTCCATGTACTTGGATGAACAGAGCAATTTATTCTTATTCTAACATACTCTTCAGTGAGGCGGACCTGTATAGAGCAGTAGAGAAACATAGGATAATAACATGAATGTATTGCACATTCAGAGTCAGGAGTTTTATCAGGGATAACAAGCTGCAATTCCCCAACTCCCTTACTAAATGCAGCTCTGCATTATCTATGGACATGAGTCAGGACCATCTGTCAACCACTACTCTTATTTCTACCTTCCAGTTAATAAATTTGGACTTCCAACAATCCAACGTTGCCCATGGACATCGAAGGAAATAAACACTGCCTCACTGACTGACCATGAAAATACCAAAGGGACCATGTCACAAATGCAGGTTTAACACAACTGATCTCCAACTTTGTCACTGAGACATGTAAGGAAAATAGCTTGCCTTAATGGAGTAGAAACATAAAGTTATATCTAAGGCTAAGTAAGGGCCTATAGGAGTTATTTTTCCTTTAATGAGATTAAATAATGAAAAAGTCAGTATGGTCATTCCTTGGCGTAACACTTGATCTGATAAGGATCATTGCAAGAAATCACCTAAACCCAGAAAACAGATCATTTAGCCCCTCAAAAACAAGCTTACATAACCAAAAACTAGAGAAGACCGCTGTCTTCAGAAATTTTTCAAATCAAAACACTCAGATTAGACTGCCTTTTTAGATTGTTATTAACAAACACAAAATTGAACTATGATGAAAAGGAAAGACAATATTCAAAGGGTCTGGCCATGTAATCCATAAAAATCAACTAAAACATTTGGGGTTCTGACATCTTCCAGCAAACAGGTAAAATTCAAGGTCTTTATAAAAAGCTGGAGTATTGACCTGCTATACCTATGCTCCTCACAGTGTGCTCTGAGTATCTTCAGGGGAATTAGCCACATCAGAATGACATGGTGGGGAGGAAGGGGGCATGATCTAACACAGATTCCTGAATCTGGTTCTGCAGGGGTGTGTTTTCCCCAAGTAATTTCTGTACCTTAAAGGTGGGAAGCCCCTGGCTTAAAAACAACGGAATGTAGGGGGAATGCCTCTTTAACTGATAGTGTGCCTTCTTAGACAACATGGGTTTTGAGTTTATGATATGGTATAGTTCAGCCACAGCACGTCATCATAAATTTTTAAAACAAAATGATTTTTGTTAAGACCAGCAACCACTGGGACAGCTGAGGAGTTTTATAACTGGAAAATCTAGAATATTCATGTAAAATGGGAAGTTGTACTCCTTGTAAAATGCTCAGTGAAGTTTGTTTTTAATTTTTCCAGCACTTATCTACCTAAAATATAGGGAAGTTTTAGAGTAGGTGACACAACTTCCTCCTTAATTACGTTTCTATGCCCCTTTCCAAAAAGTATCCTTAAATGCACATTGGCCTGCAGTTGGGGTTTTGTTGATTTGGCATACTCAAATGGGATTAAAAATTATTTAACAAGTTGAAGTTCTTACTTTTCCCGTTCTCAAAGGGCATGCTATCCCATGTATCCTAGACACACCCATCTTTAAAAATTGTTCTGTGCTCACAGCACTATTTACAATAGCCAAGATATGGAAGCAATGTAATTGTCCATTGATAGAGGAATGGATAAAGATTTGGTCATATGGAATATAACTATGCCATAAAAAAGAATGAGATCTTTCCAATTGTGACAACATGGATGGATCTAGAGGGTATTATGCCAAACGAAATAAGCCAGACACAGAAAGATAAATACCATATGATTTCACTCACATGTGGAATCTAAAAACAAAACAAACGAACAAACAAGCAAAATAGAAACAGACCCTCAAATACACAGAAAAAAACGGTGGTTGCCAGAAGGGAGGTGGGGGGAAGGGCAAAATGGGTGAAGGGAGTGGGAGATACAGGCTTTGAGTTATGAGATGAAAGGGTCAGTGTAAGGAATATAGGCAAAGGTACTATAATAGGGCTGTACTGTGACAGACGGGAGCTACACTTGTGCTGAGCACAGCATCACGTATAGAGTTGTCCAATCACTGTGTTGTACATCTGAAATTAATGGAACTCTGCGTGTCAACTATACTTCAACAATAACCACAAAAAAGCTCTGTGGCATTTTGATCTGTGCATCAAGCCAAATTTTTACCAAGCAGTGAATAGAAATAAAAGAAGCTGTAAAAGTATAAACAAATCTTGTTAAAATTATCACTAGGTTCTGAATCCTCGAAATATATTTGCAGAAGCAAAGTAACAGTAAGCCCTAGAGTGGGTGCAAAAAGCCACTGACCCAATCCGAGCCCAAGTTCCGCTTTAAGATGCAGGTACCCAAGGTAAGAAAGGATGCCTGCTCTTTGCATCTTAAGCCAGCTAAAAAAAAATATATATATATATATACATATATATATATATATATGTATATATATATATCTTATGGGCTTTCACACTTTATTTCAAGATTACCATAAACTGTGAATTTCATATTATAAAACCTCTAAACAGTAAACCTTTAATACAGCCTGTCATGCATCACAAAAGTCTTCTATGAAACAGTGTTGTCCGGATTTCTCCTGCAGCATTAAAAGCATTAGACTTAAAGGTAAATTTCCACATTTTGAAATTAGGAATTATGGTGCAATGAGCAAAGCCCTCCTAGACAAAGCTTATTTACATTGATCATGTCAGCATATTTTCCTGGGTTTTTAAAAGTATACTGATTTTAATAACTATTATATTTTCATACAGCATCCACTGGTGAATTTCAAGGCAGATTTGATTTCCTGCAGCTTTGGAGATGAAACTTTGCTTATCAAGTAAGAAAGTGAGGAATCATTGTAACCTGGGAGATGCAGTGCTACATACATTTGTTGTGTTAGCATCTTAACTGATCTATAGAAACAGTGAATGGGTTTGGTAATCAAGTAGAGTTACAGCTCATTAGAGAGACCTCACAAAGAAGCACCCTTCTTGAAAGGGGATGTCACATGCCTGCCATTTATTAACTACAGTCATTTTTTAGCTGCTGCTTAGGAGATTATCTTCCAATTTGCTTAATTGTTACTGAACAAGACCGCTGAAAACGCAAAGAGCGTTTTTGTTTTTGTTTTTGTTTTTAATATCTGATAACACAGGATGTAAACTAATCCCCTCTTGAATGAATAAATCAAAATTTTAAAGATTCTGAATGTGGTAGGCAAAACCAGTCCAAGGAGAAACATAACTGTGAAAAATGGTATGAAGTCAGAAAGAAAAAGAGAACAGTGTTTCCTCAACACAAAGCAATTGCACATTGGGCAGATAAAGGGGACGATAGCAGGGGTTGAGCAGCTCTGGTCTCATGAAATCATCTTGTGGAATAAAAACCTTAGCAAAGAATTAAAACAAAGATGGAGGACTTTAATTGAAACTTGATCAATTAGCAAAGAGGACACAAGATGGAGGCAGCAGAGCATGAAATCTGATTAAACAGAACCATACGTCCCACTTCATTTCCAGTGATGTAGTGAAAACAGATGACCTTGAAAACAGGAGATGTTTAGCAAGTATGAAATATCCCAGAATGGTGGTTAAAACATAGTTCTCATGCGAAGTTTTGTACATAAGAAAGCCTTAAATTAAAATCACATTGATATTTGAAGGCAAGAGTACAGAGAAGTAAATTTGGATAACTGACATATAATCCAAATTTATGACACCATATCAGGGCAGATGGGATGCAGAAAATGGTTTCATTTAATAAATGTAAAGAACTGAGCTTACTGTAGTTCACTGACTCGTCAAATTCTCTCTCATTTTGGCCCTATGTTCATGCATTCTCTAATGGCAGAAGGAAACAGTTCCAAATTACAGGCCTGAATCCAGTTAGAACAAAAGTGTGTGATAAACCCCTTCCAAGAGATGCCTTTGCCATGATGCTCAGTTTATTCTTTTAGAAGAAGGTGGTGAGGAAAGAGAACTAGAGCAAAGCTAGAAAGTTCTTTTGCCGCTGCTACAATTTAGGGTCACTCTGTGTGCTGTTGATTGTCAAAAATAGAAGCAAAAGTAGCCATGCAAATCTTTATACATTCAGATATGAAATCGTTAATATTGGGAACACATACTAATTTTTGTAAACTTTAATGGGTATTTATGGCTAAGTATCCCTGCCCCTTTTCATTAGTTGCCTCTCCGCCTCCCCCATCTCTAATTTCATCTTGTCTTCCTTCTGTGTAATCTGCTCCCACCTCTCCCCACAGCGCTCGCGCCTGAAGAGGAGAGTGAGGGTTTGCTACTGCCTTCTGGGTATCTATGGACATGGTCTCTTGTTATCAGGAAAGAAGAAGATACACAATGAAAAATGGGGAAAAAAATGAAGAATGAAAAAAAAACTTTAAATCTATAAAAACAAGATCTTTAAGGAGGCAGCAGGGGAATTTTTACTTAAAAAACTACTAACCACTGTAAGAAATCTTTTTCTTGCAAAACCAAAGATGTTCAACTTGGATGAAGAATAGATACACTCCCCATTCTGGTCTATAGAGAAGACAGAGATTATAAACAAAAAACCAGTGGGGTGCTTCACTCAGCAAGAGTGCCCCTTCCTTCCCGCCCACCCATTCACACTCACTAGCTGCAGTGGAAATGCTGGTGACTCACCGGCTGTCACTAAGGGGGGGGGGGAGCAGTGGGTGCTGTCAGCAAGTATTAAAATATATCTGCAGGCTCAGATGTTTATACTCTGTCCCTAAGCCCATACTGTCTCCAAAACAAAATAATGTGCTTCCTCCTTTCCCCTCGCATTTTACCTGCCTTCCCTTCCATCCCTCCTTCTGTGAGCCCATCCATAGCTCATTGTTTCCTCATAATTTTGCCTGTATAAAAATGCTAACGCCAGAGGATAGATCAGCCTCCCCTGCCCAGCCTACACTCTACCTCTGAATATCACACAAAGTACTAGATTAGAATACTGAGTGAGCACCTCAAATTTTAATAGTTCATGCTTTTCTGTATAATGAGGATACAGACCCAAATGCAAGTCTCACAAGTGAATTCAATTTTACTTTGGAATCGCCAAGAGACACAGCTGCTTCACCTCCATTCTAGGGATAAATTTGGACTCTCAAATTGGGTAATAAATCTTAAAATGAATTTTGTAAAGTTTCTCCCACAGTGATTCTCAAGTTTTAATGTGCACATGCATCACCTGAGGTTCTTGGTAAAAGGCTGAATTTAAAGCCGTAAATCTGGGATGGGGCTGAGATTTTGCATTTCTATCAAGCTCCCAGATGAGATGGATACTGCTGGTCTGAGTAGCAAGGTCCTGTGTTCTGGCAGTGGCAAATATTCCAAAAAAACAAAAAACAAACAAACAAAAAAAACCCAAACCAAAAATTTGGAGTGTTGTCTAATACCAACAACCAATTCTCTGATTCTTTGTCCAACTGGGTGTCCTACAATTCAATTCTGACACAAACCACAAAGAGTTAGTATAGATCCCATAAGATAAGGACTCCACAATCAGAGAAAGACAATTATCATATGACCTCACTCCTATGTGGAATTTAAGAAACAAAACAAAGGATCATAGTGAGTAAGGGACAAGTGGGGCTCGGTAGGGAGAGATAAGGGGCTATGTGATCAGGCTCACAGAAGTCCAAAATATGGAGGTGTGGGGAAACCAGAGATGAGGGGACAAATCGGACCTCATGTGGGGTGGAGGGCCACCCTGCCCTAGGCGTGTGGGGTGGGTGTCTTCATGAGAATCACCCGTGACCAACAAGGAATAACCACCCCTAAAAAAGAAGTAAGCCACTGAAGGTGTTATCAATACAGATGTTAAAAGGATTTAAGTTCCCTAGTTAGCTTTTTATAAAAGACCAACCCTAAAGGCCCTAGTTGGCAACGCCTTTGGGACCCTTCTCATTCTTGAGAGCTTTTTCTATATCTTCACTTAATAAACTTCTATCGCTTTACTCACTCTCCCTTGTCAGCAAGATTCATTCTTTGAGTCCATGAGACAAGAACCTAGCTCTCCCACATCAATAGAAGAAATGGAAAAATAAAACAAGACAAAATCAGAGAGGAAGACAAACCATAAGAGACTCTTTACCATAGGAAACAAACAGGGGAGGTTGGGGTAACTCGGTGATGGGCATTAGCGAGGGCACATGATGTAATGAGCACTGGGTGTTATATAAGACTAATGACTTACTCAACTCTACCTCCGAAACTAATACTACACTATATGTTAATTAATTGAATTTAAATTTAAAAAAATAATTAAAATGAACAAAAAAAAAAAAGGATAAAGACTCAGTCCCACAAGACTGCCCCCAATTGAGAGGCCAATTGCAAGTCCCAGGTTGTAATCAGTACTTTTGATCAATCAGCTATAAACTGGGGGTTTCAATGACCCCTTCCTGTATTTTGATATTTTTTTAGAATGGCTCACTGAACTCAGAAAGTCACTTTACTTAGGCTTATCAGTTTATTATAAAGCATACAACTCAGGAACAGCCAAATGAGAGATTCAGAGGGAAATGTAGTCAAGTGTGGAGCCTCCACGTCTTCTCCAGACTTACCACACTCCAGCACCTCAATGTTCACCAAACTAGAAGTGCATCAGATTTTGTTATTTAGCTTTAGGCTCAGGTCATGATCTTGGGTTCCTGGGATAGAGCCCCCAATCAGGGCTCTCTGCTCAGCGGGGAGCCTCCTTCTCCCTCTCCCTCTGCTGCTCCCTCTGCTTATGCTCTCTCTCTCTCTCTCTCTCTCTGGCAAATAAATAAATAAATAAAATCTTTTAAAAAATTTTGTTGTTTGAGAGTTTTTATAGAGTTCAATCTCCAGCCACCCCCTCCAGTTCTCAGAGGTCAGTGGGTGGGGCTGAAATTTCCAACCCTATATTCACTTATCTCTCTATTGATGGGGGCCCATCCAGAGTCTATCTAGGGCACCACTGCCCCCCCCCCCCCCGCCCGCCCCATCACCTCATTAACATAAACTCAGGTGTGATCAAAAGGGACTCCACATGCATCACAAAAGACACTACTATCACTCAGGGATTTCCGGGGGCTTAATAAACATTGTTCTTCCAGGAACCAAGGACAAAGAACAAATATATTTCTTATTCTACTACAACTGGTTACTGAAATGTCGCTATTGATGTTTTTATAACTTCTAATATAAAGTTTTCTCCGAGACAGTTCAAATGAGCTCCTAGGATCAATTCGTACTACCTATGTCTTGATCCCCAGACTTCAGCATGTCATTGTCCCCTAGAGATTGGCCTAACAAATTTTAAAAGTTAGCCAGCACAATGAACAGGGTTAACTAAAATAAAAGGTGCAAGACTGACTGGTCACACATAGCAGTTTTGCACATAATGAAAGCTACTTTCCTTCTGAGCTGCCAACAGATACCATATATTCTCATTCCCAAGTGGTAGCACTGACAATTTCTGTTAAACAACATCTAGATCAGATGGAAAACCTTCTCTCACTTCCTAGAAGTCTTGTGCTGTTCTATATCCTCTCCTCAATACAAAGAGAACAATTAAAGTAAGGGACAGCCAGATGGATTTTATTTTTTTCCCCTTCAGAATCTTGTTTGCCCTTTGATTCTACGTGGTAAAAAATTTTCAGTCTACCTGAAAGCTTCTTTGTTTTCACTCTCACAGGAATCTGTTGCCCACCTCCCAGCTTGTTATATTAAAAATTTCTCTATCTGCTGTGCATGAACGATGCTTGAACTACATCAGACCAGGTGAAGTGTGCACATGCGCACTACTCTCTAGGACTAGCAGGCTCCACATTGTCACAGAAACCCATCAATAAAAATTAAGAAACATGGTGGAATCAGTGGTCGAGCAGTTTTGTGAGCGCCTTCAGTTCAAATAAAGAAAAATCAGTGTCTTGGGGAAAAAAATAAAGCACAACAGGCAAAAGATCGGGGTAATTTTCATGCATATTAAATTGCAGGGCTCACGGGATGAGAAAGTTTGTAATGGGCATAGGGTTTTTTTTTTAGACCCACTTATGAGCTAACTGAATTAAAAGATTCAGAGTGTGAGCAAGCGAGAAAGCGACTTCGTGAAGGGTGCCAATCTAATTACAGCGCTGCGAGTCCCTTGAGACCCATTGTGAGCTGCATCACTTATGTATGTCACCTTAAACAAGTTAACTCGGACTGTTCCGCCATCCAGACAGGAAAATAACACTGCCTGACAACTTTTCCTGGGCTGGTGATAGTAACTTTATAGGTTTATAAGATCACTTTTCTTCCTTCAGTTTTCACATAAATCATAACAGAACAAAATTAAAATTCAAATTCTCCACCCTCTTGCCCTTACTTCTCTAGTCATCATTTTTATCTTTAACTGAAATTTGGTTCTAGAAGTTACCTCCCTTGTCACAGATTTATCTGCCCCTCACTAATTCCCCACAATTGCTTTGACTTTAAGACCCTTTCCTCTACCTTGAAAAACTCCAAACACTACCAGTAAAAATTGTCTTTTGTCTCCAGGCTGATCAGAGGCATTACTCTGGTGTCTGTCCATTGATACACATACCAGGTTTCCTGCCTTCACTTTGCTATCAGAATCTGAGGTTCATGCCTACTGCTTTGACCTTAAAACTATAATCTGGCACTGCAGTGTTCTGATTCATCTTCAGAACAAACTTACCAAAATAAATGTAGCCTCATCCCACAACCAATTTACGTAACCACAGGCATTAATATCTTCAAGGGTATAGAGTACAGTGGCAATCTCCAACTTTAACTCTGTAATATTCTAAAAGTTGGTTTCTAAATTTGCTCTTTGGGGGGGGGATTGGATTTCAGACAGTGACTGCAAGAACAAATATACTCCTGCAGGTCATGGTTCTAAAGGGAGTTAAACTACTACAGACTGGATGCCCATTCTTCCCCAGTTTATTACAATAAAACAGCAGCAACAACTCTATGATAAGCAATTCTTGCTCAGGCCTCTACAAAACTTCCCAAGCTATTTGAACCCATTGTTCTTATGAATTTGTACAAAATATTCTGACAGGATTATTCATTTAGACCTTACTATTTCTTGGTTTGTTATCTTTATATTGCTATCCACATCAAGTTTGTCCATACAAGTAGGGTTACTGTGCAAAATTAATAGGTTATCAGCTCCTTAAAAGAAGAAACGATCATTTATTCTTTTTTGCATATAACAGTTCATTATATAATGACTTGCACAGACAGGATGGATACTTAACAAAGATTTGTCAGAGTAACTTGTCACCATATTCATTCCTGGCCTTTTCCTCAGATGGTTCAGGGGGTTATATGGAGTAGGCACTATGAAAAGAAAACTCAGTTTTTCATCCTGGACTGCTCAGTTTTGCTTCAAGAGTTGTGAAAACAATAATCTCTTACTTGCTAATTTTTGCTTGAAGAGAGGAGTACTTGGTAAAGAAAAACTTAATTGGTAAAAGGGGCATGGGGAACATCAGGAACATCCGCTTCTCCACAGGTTTCAGGTTCATTCACAATCTATTGATGCTGCCTGATGATGTCATCTGAGGTTTTGGTATTTTGTTGGCATACTCAATGACAAAGTAACCATATGTCACACATTTTAAGTGCTATTCTTTTTATAGTGGAAGGTCATCATGACTTTTTATAACTACCAAAGGCTATATAAACCCTCTAGTCTTTAAAGCCTCGACTTCTTCTACAATTGCTTATAAATTCATTTTCATTCTGGATGAAATCATAGCTACATAAAACAACAAGTAAAATGAATTGTAATCCATCTGAACCAAAATTTAATGTACTGGAAATGAAAAGAAAGCTCCATCTTTTAATGACTTCCTAGATCAAACCAATCTGAATGAACACACTATAAACTAGACAACTTTGTTTCCCATTGGGTGTTAATTTTGGATTTCTTCTAGCTTATGGCACCCATGAATATATATATAAATCCAGCAACTATTTTTTTAAGCATCTTATCTGTAGTGCTTCCAAGTACATTAGCAAAGAAGAGCATTTGCATAATAGATTATGCAAATAATGATCTAGGATCAGGAAGGAAAGAGGTTAAACTTTTATATTAGTGGTAATTTTCTGCTTTTAGACTAACCACTCAGTTAGCATTGAACAAGCTTTAAGATGTAATTTATTAATTGCTACCAAATGGCCTACAATTTAACATTTCACTAAAAATTGACTAGAAGGTCACAACTCTTTAAAATATTAAATCATTTATTGGGCATCTGCTGACCTTGTCACATTGACAATAAAAATCTTTAGATCTCCAAGTTGCCCAAAAGCATTTATGTTTTGATAGACTAAAAATGGAATATCTGGTATTTTCCAGTCATCTAAATTGCCTCTTACTCAAAATGTGCCTCTAAATCTTTCACTCAGTATAATCTACATGCCAATCTTTATATATATATATATATATATATATATTCATATACCAATTTTAAAATTCCTAACTTCCAAGCATACTTAATTAAATATTAATTGATTCAAATGAGATATAGGGAACAAATACATGGGAAAAAGAAGACAACTTTATAATGTAGTATTATGCCAAATATTCTTTCTATCAAACTCTCAGAAATGAAGTCAGATTCTACAAAGCCCAAGCTTATTACAAGAGAGATGGAACTAATTATGACAAGACATCACCTTATATTATGTTCAGAAACCAGTAATAAGAAAGATGAATACAATCACAACACTGGTAGAACAATTCAGACTAGATCATGCCATGAACAATTGGCTCATGACAAGAAATTTCTAACACAATGATAAATCAGGAAAAAATATTTAGCTAATTCATCTATGACCAAGAAGTTTCCAAACTGAGTCATAGTAGTAGGGGAAATAATCTTGATTGTAGATTCCATGATGACAATATGGTTAAAGGCATCACTGAGTACAGGAAAGAAAATTGAAAACTTACTGTGTGTGTTAAAGCAATAAAGGCCAAGGGAAAAACAAGTTTCCTCTAAATTTTGATATAAAGAAGAATGAGGTAATATTGAAAGCCTTGAGAAACTCAAAAGTATATTCACTGGCCTGGGATGGAACCCAGGAATTGTTATTAAAGGAAATCATCTCAGTGAGTTTTGAAATTATAAGTGTTTTTAAAAAACAAACAAACAAAAAAAAGGTCCTTGTACTAAGATGAGTATATGGGATCAATCTGAATTGATCTAATCAGAACACCTATTATGAGGCTATTAGTAGGTCAATAATTTACTGTTATTAGAATTAATTGCCACAAGTAAGTGAACAAAAGTTACTGTCCCCATAGGAAATGGCTTGGTCACTACTCATACTGACTTACAACATGTTCATGGTGCTCCCCGACTAGGAAAAATATTGAAAATATTAATATAATATATAAGGACAAAAATGAGTTTCCTAATCTCACATCCTGCCTTATTCCAAGTTGATTAAACTATGTGAGAGATTTCAAGGTAAAGGCAGCCAAAGAGAAAAGAATATTTATTTTCTATGTTGTCCTAAAAACCATAAGGAGTTGTGAAATTTTCTTCAAATCATATGGATGAAATAGAAGCTGTAATTTAGCTATTTATAATGAGCTATGGTTCCATCCGAGCCTGAGAGTTTATGCTTTGATAAGTTTCTTTAAAAATACATTTCCAGAGATACACTTTTATAATGAATAATTTATTTTGCATATATGTAATTTGTGTGAAAGATGAGCAGGAAAAAAAAAACTAGCATAGTCTTTATCTCTTAAACTCTTTCTCCTTTATTGATAGATTTGTGTGGTCCCCTAAAAATCACTGCAAGCAGCACAGCTGTAGACTCCTGTCCTTAGGTGTATATGTAATATGCACACTTTGATGCTCTTATTGCTTAAGAAGAATACTTTCCAGCTGTGTTTTTGCATTAAAGAAAATGGTTCCATTAGTATAAAGCTCTCTGTTACCGAACCCCTTGAGGATTTTGTGGCATATGGAACATCATCGGTGGAGTATAGAATGTGGGGTGTGGCCCCCAGGTTACTCCTTTGGGGAAGTGCCATTTCACTTTCACTCCAGGATCCACAGTAAAAGTCTAACTTTGCTTTATACAATAAGAAAGTAAATGCCTTTGCCAACCTTTTGGCAATATCTTTTCCTCAAGCTGGCAAACAAAATTCAGCAGATGCTTCCCCAGATGACTCCACACTGATGAGCATTATATATGCAATCTATCTCATATGATTGTACAACACTGATCATCATAAACATTGCATGTTTCACAGTTTGTCTGCAAGTGATCTATGATTCTGGAGGCTCCCTGGGCATGAAATCACTGTGCATTTGATGGCCTGGTCAGTAATCTAGGTGGGACAGATAAAACACGGGACCACAAGCCTTGGTTTCTCTGATTTATCAATGTAGATGAAGATGAAAGGGATGAGTTTTGAGCAAGCCTTCTTACAGTGGATAGCACAGAAGCAGGAGAAAGCAAAATGTAAATAAAAACTCAGATATCTTTAAAAAAAAACTTCTTGACTAGAAAAAGTTTAAAGTTCAGGTGACGAAGTCATCCTTTACTTCGTAACAGAGAAGAAAGCTCTGTGCATACAATCGGCAAGTGCACTGACCAATTGCTGGATGAGCTCTCATCTGTGCCCTAAGTTGGGGCTCCCTCCAGTCTAGCTGTGGAAGAGTGTGGCACCATAAGGAAAAAAGGAAGGTTAAGGTTGGAATTCTGGTGGCCTGCTATCTAATTCCATACCTGCCACTTATTTGCTAAGTGACTTTTGGTATATCAATCCACTTGAAATATATAATAATAATAACTATCCTTTATGAGGAATATTATGAGGTCTTGATCTCTATGAAAAGGACACTATGAAAAACCCAAAGTTATCACCTAATTTAAAATTCACCATAATATAGGATATGGGTTAATATTACCTCCATTTTAAAGTAAGGAAGGTAAAGCTTAGTGCATTTAAATTACCAAAGGTCATGCAACAAATAAATCACAAATCCTTCCCAAACTTATGTTTTCTTCTACATCCAGACTACCACTGCCTAAGATCAGAGCCCAACACCTCTTACCTAAATAACAACAAAATCTTCTTGGGAATGAAGAAAAAGGAACATTCAAGAATGACTCCTAGTTTTCTGCATTGGGAAAGTAGACAAATGATAGTGCTCTTCACCAAGATATGCCGTATAAAAAGAATATATATATTGGTTGTAGTGGAGTAGTGGAAGATGATGAGTTCAGGTCAGGGAAAATTTCAATGTTTAGTTTAGATTCTAAAGACAAAGAATCTAAACTAGAAAGAAGCAAATCGTAGAAAAAGAAAGGAATTCTTCATAATTGCTCTGTTATATAAAAATTTAACAAGGGCGCCTGGGTGGCTCAGATGGTTAAGCGTCTGCCTTCGGCTCATGTCATGATCCCAGAGTCCTGGGATCGAGCCCCGCGTCGGGCCAGGGAGCCTGCTTCTCCCTCTCCATCGGCCTCTCGCCCTGCTCATGCTCACTCTCTCTCGCTCTTTCAAATTATATATATATATATATATATATATATATATATATATATAAACTTAACAAACTCATTAAGTAAAACAAAAACTTGAAGATGGGTAATAAAATAACAAAAGATACAAAGGGGTGACATAAGACCCAAAGAAAAATACTAAAGACTAAGTTTATCTCTATATAACTGACCAGTTAGATTAGAACAAAGAAAGCAACAGAATAGAGATCCTTAGAATTTGAAGACCTGACAAAGAGGAAATACTGCTATCATCAAACAAAAAGAAAATGAATTTCAAGAAATTCAAGAGAAGCAAGTGATATAAAAAAAGTTCCATTATAATGATAATTGATATCCCTATAGTAAGGTTCGCATCCATAAAATGAATAAATAAATAAAAGCCTTTATTCAATGATGTAGTTCAAGAAAATTTCCTTGGAAATAAAAGGAGAAAGACTGTAGATTGAAAGACACACAGGAAAATTTGACCTTGAACAGTAACACTGAGATATATTATTGTATTGAGTTGAACTTCAAAAACTTAATTTTTTTTTTTTTAGGTATTAAAACAGACTTCTGGTTTCTGCTGGGAGGGGTAGGGAAAGATGATACATCATTGAAAAGAGACAGGAGCCTGCAGGAGTAGATAGCATGTGAGCATTTGTTTGTCTGAGGCAGACACAGCTCAACATCTGTAAGAATTCAGCTACAACAGTGAACAAATTGGGGAAGTGAATGTGGGATGCTAAGAGAGTGTGGGAGCCAATCCGGGCCGAAGATACAAGGAGAGTTTGTATTATCTTGCTGACTTTTGCTCCATGGGCCCCAATATTGAGAACCCTGTAGTGTAGGGGGTAAAGGAGGCTGGGAAGAAGAACCAGTAGCCACTATGTGTGCGTTGGTGGGGGAGGGAGTATACGAATCTCTACTGGGACCCTTACACCCATCATCCCTATGAAACAAAAGATTTAATGTGTAAGGGAAGAGTAACAGAATCTGTCACTTTCTGTGCACTGGTGAAAACCCATTACAGTTAAGGGAAGGAGAGAGGGAAAAAAAATCTTTACCTCTGGTGGAGGAGCAAAAATGTATCCTGTACCCAGAACTACAGCTGGGTTAGGAACATGAATACAAGGGAGGCCACAGCACTAATACCCAGGGACACAGTACCTGCCTAAGATTGAGGCTTCATCAGAATAATGAGCAATGCGACTACCGGTTACCACCACCACTAATGGAAAGGGCACCAGGAACACGGAGATGACCTAAAGCTGAGAGTGGAGCAAGCACTGAGAGAAATTCTCTGGCTATCCACCCTGTTAACCTCAAGGTAACTATAACTAGAGGTATTTGATGCCTATAGTACATTGAGGAAAGCAAGCAACAACAAACCTCCAACCCAGCCCAGTTCCAGACCAGATTAAGTCAAAAACCCATTCTAACGTCCACCTAGAAAACAAGGTGTATCCACTTCCAGAAATAAAAACTATTTAGCTCAATCTCTCCTGTCTTATAAAAGATGGCTGCCATCAACAAATAATGATTAGACATATGAAAAGGTAAGACAAAACAACATATCCAAAGAGCCAAAACAATCAACACAACCAGATTCAGATATGACATCAATGTTGGAATTATCAGGGAATTTAAAATGACTATGATTAATATGTTAAAGGACCTAATAGACAAAAATAGACAGTATGCAAGATAAAAAAAATTCTTTTAAATACATATCAAGGTGGAAAAAACAATATCACTTACAAAAGAAAAAATAAACCAAGCTGGCTACAAACCTCAGTTCAATATTCAGAAACAGCAAAACAGGCTGATGTCTACAGAGTCCTGAGGGCAGAAGCTGTGACCCATATATCCACACAAAATACCATTTGGTTATAAAAGCCAAGAAGTCATTATTAAATGTAAAAAAATACCCAGGAATATGTTATCTATAAACTTTGTTAGGAAAAAATAGCAAAATGCAGATAATTTAGATCTGAATTAATATACACGTGAGAAAGAGAGACACAATATTAAAAGAAAGACATGGGAAACAAACACTGAATTATTTCTCTAAAAATGCAGTCATCTATTCATAACAATTCAGTAAATACTATTGAGATAGATAAAATTCAGTTGAATAATTATTGAGCACCTACTATGTTCCTGGTACTACACTAAGTAAAGAAGATAGAGCAGTAAAAAAAAAAAAAAAAAAAAACAGCGACAAAAAACCCACAATATCTTTGTGTGCATGAAGCTGATCCATTTAGACATAAAATGACCAAACAACCAAGGGAAATATGGTTACAAAACTAAATGTGAATTTTATAATTCTAGAAAATTCAAAACCAACTTTATAAGCAACAGGAAACCAGGGTATAAGAATAGAAAAGCTGAGAAGATATATTAAAAGTGCTAGATTCTTCTCTTTCATAGCAGGGCTTTATTGTTTAAAATGGCAAACATGTTTAAAAAAACATGATGACTCTAAAGTCTTAATTATTTTCATAATTTTTTCTTAGAAGTTTTTTAGGAAAATCTTTTGTTAAAGACAACTTTATTTGAGATTTGATAGTTCCTTGATTTCATTATAGTCTCTTTCTCTCCAGTGATTTCAAGTAAAAGTAAAATTAATGTTCTTTGATTTTTTAAAGACATCTATAGTACAATCCAATATATGTAAAATTATTTTTCTTGGGTTTTTTTCTGTTATTTATTTGGACTATCTCTAGAATAATATTTGCCTAGATTAATGAGGATTATTCCTAAAGAGTGGGGGCTTTTTTCCCTTAATGTTATTTTGTACTTTTCTGTACTGCTTAAATTCCCTACAGTGAGCAGAAATTATTTTTACAAAAAAACACTGTAATATCTTTTTCTTTTAAAATGGCAAGTTATGGGGCACCTGAGTGGCTCAGCCAGTTAAGCATCTGCCTTTGGCTCAGGTCATGATCCCAGGGTCCTGGAATCAAGCCCCGCCTCGAGCCCCGCCTCGGGCTCCCTGCTCAGCGGGGAGCCTGTTTCTCCCTCTCCTCCCTGTTCACGCTCTCTAGCTCTTTCTCTCAAATAGATAAATAAAAACTTTAAAAAAAAGAAAAGAAAATGGCAAGTTGTAACTTGGTGATAGAAATACAAATGAATGATGGTTATTTTCTTCTTCATGTTTTTCTATATTTTTAATATCTAAAAAAGATAATTAAAATAGAACAATTACCAATGGAAATGCTGAGTAATGTTACTTTTGAGGCAATGACTAAAAAAAAGAGTAACTGGCAGCATGGTAGGAAAGTAAATCCCTAGTAGGACAATGGGACACCAACCCTGAGCATCCCATGAAGGGTGTCTGGTAGTTTCCCTGTAAGCATCTTTGCCATAGACGTCTTTGTCACAGATATTTTCACTGCAAACAATTTCACAGCATAACTAACCGGCCATAAGGCAACTTTGTTATAAAAGATAAAGTAACTGGCTGACAGTTTGATTTGACAGTTTGATTTCATTTTTCTCTTGAGGCAATACTCCTATCTTTTTTTTTTAAAGATTTTATTTATTTATTTGAGAGAGAATGAGAGATAGAGAGCACGAGAGGGAAGAGGGTCAGAGGGAGAAGCAGACTCCTTGCTGAGCAGGGAGCCCGATGCGGGACTCGATCCCGGGACTCCAGGATCATGACCTGAGCCGAAGGCAGTCGCTTAACCAACTGAGCCACCCAGGCGCCCAATACTCCCATCTTTATATTATATAAATCTTAGCCCTCATAATGGTCCATACAGTAAAGCAAAGTTTAGAACCCACATTGCCCATTGAACTTTGGAATGTTTATCAACGAACAGGTAACAATATGCCAAGAACAAACAACAGTGTAGACGGCTTTCACAATACAAAGCTGTTACAAATGTGCATCCTAATATTTGTTAACTGATATCTTTCTGAATGAAAAGAAATTTTACAAAAAAAAAGTGCGATGCAGAGCAAGACGAACCAATAAGCAAAAAAAAAAAAAAAGTATAATACCATAATGAAAATCTTTGAAGACAAGTACTTAGTAACAATCCACAAAATAAAATCTGTATTTGCTTTATACTGCCATGAATCTACACTATACATTTTGAATGTATTCAAGTATTTTGTCCTTCACAATAAAGTCAATTTTTTATTTTTTTAAAAGATTTTTATTTATTTATTTGACAGAGAGAGAGACAGCAAGAGAGGGAACACAAGCAGGGGGAGAGGGAGAGGGAGAAGCAGGCTTCCCACCGAGCAGGGACCCCGATGCGGGGCTCAATCCCAGGACCCTGGGATCATGACCTGAGCTGAAGGCAGATGCTTAACGACTGAGCCACCCAGGCACCTCTTTTATTTTGTTTTTTAATTTTCATGTTTCATTATGCCCTTTCTAAGGAACATCCTTTTTTATTATTTTTTGTGATTTTTATCTTTTACAGCAAAATTACTTTAAGGTCGATTAGGTTTGCCACAGAAATGTTTGCAGCGAAGAGCTTATAGTGAAACTGCCTAGATGTCCCCCCACCATGAAGGGTCAGGTAACGGCATTCTCTCTCTCTTTTTTTTTTTTTAATTTTATTATGTTATGTTAATCACCATACATTACATCATTAGTTTTTGATGTAGTGTTCCATGATTCATTGTTTGTGTATAACACCAGTGCCCCATGCAGTATGTGCCCTCTTTAATACCCATCCCCAGGCTAACCCATCCCCCCAACCCCCTCCCCTCTAGAACCCTCAGTTTGTTTCTCAGAGTCCATAGTCTCTCATGGTTCGTCTCCCCCTCCAATTTCCCCCCTTCATTTTTCCCTTCCTACTATCTTCTCTTTTTTTAACATATAATGTATTATTTGTTTCAGAGGTACAGGTCTGTGATTCAACAGTCTTACACAATTCACAGAGCTCACCATAGCACATACCCTCCCCAATGTCTATCACCCAGCCACCCCAACCCTTCTGTATCCCTTTCTAAGATTGAGTGAGGTTGTAGTCACAGACCTTTGAGTGATACTTCATTTTGCAGTGGTGATGGACAGAAAATCCACACTGAGAACAAGGGCTACTGGGTCCATCTGCCTGGCCCTCTTTAAGAGGTACACGTGTGGTATTAGTGTCTGTCACACAAATGGTCTGTATTGTCTCTGCTTTGGTAACAGGATCCAATATTCTGAACTGGTGAACCAGACTAATACTCAAGCTGCTTTTCTTAAATCTCTGTAAAGAGAAACAAATCACCTCCTTTGAAATATTATTATTTAATACACCTAAAATCTACCAAGCAGGCGCTTCTGTTCTTCTCTCTCTGAGATATGCTAATGGCTACATGGTAGCCTTCCCAGGAAATGATTAAAAGGAAACAGGGAATGAGTCCAGATTCCCTTTCATTGTTTTTGTCAACTGATAGCACAAAATCTCTTGAAACCTGCAGCTCATCCTGCTCATTATCTAAAGTGGGACAAAAACCGCCATTAGTGTTCCAAAGGGGCCAGGGGTGGGAGGGTGAAGAGGAACTTTATAAAGCGGAACATTTAGTGCAGGCTGGAAAATTTCTGAAGTAAAGTTTTAAAAGAGAATCGTAGTCAAAAATAGATTGCATATTTTCATAACGTAAATTTTCTGAGTGATACATAGATATAAAAGAAAGCTGTTCTGGTTACCTTCACAATGTGCCTGGTATTCTGAATATATCCACTGTCAGATGCTGTCTATACATGAATAGCAGTCCTTCAAATTCTCTGGCCATTAGAAGATTTATTTTAAAACAATAGTGAAAGTCATCAATTAGCAATGGAAAAAAAAATGAAAGCCATTCCTCATCCAGCAGGGATGCCTTTTAATGCTTTTTTGTCAGACCCCTATGGCTCATGAGCTCTGTCAGTTACTTTAGGTCTCAGACATGGAAACTTTCTTTCAAAAGGTCATCCCTACATGGCATTTTCCCCCATTTATTTTTAGATGTTCTAACCCCAGTAAATTTAACCACCTAACCAGCCTGAGATTGACAACATATTTTAGCGCTACTGGAACTAGGGTTGAATTAAGCACTCACCGTCAGAGATATTTTCCACACCACATCTCTGCAACTTCAACAACCATCTCAGGAATTACCTGCTTTTTAGGCACTGAGGGTCGCGTGGCATTGTAAAAATTTAAAAGTACCACAGGATTTGATTTTTACTTCAAAATCATCGCAGTCTGAGAGATGCGTGCCTGCCAGAAGTCACCTTTCAAGTCATTGTTTGCCTTTCCCCTTATGGAAAAGGTGAGATTTACTTCAAAGATTTAAATGGCATTCTAAGGTTCGGAGGATCTTTTAACCACTCAGAATCTGTTTAACAATGAGGGTTGGGAGGCGTAGGCCTGTAAATCCACCCAGAATTTGAAAACAGAGCTGAGGCAAGCTTAAGAATTCTTCAGCCAACGGTGGCCCGATACGAGGAATTGTCAACTAACCTCTCTGTTTTATAACTTGAGGCAGAAAAAAGATTCCCTGCCAGTAGTAATTTCATCAAGTCTGAATAGGGCCTAACAGCACCATCCTTAATAAACCCCTGTAGCAGCACAGGGTGTGTGCATGTGGTATATGTGCCTAAGTGATTGTGTATGTGAGTGCATGTGGATATTTAAATTAAGAGGTAAAAGTTAAAAAGGGGTTGGAAATCAAGAACTATATGTAATTAAATTCAGTAGATGTTCATACGGTAATATATCCACATACACATTCCATATAAGGCACCATATTTCATGCTGGAGGCAGTGAGGTATGGTGATACTTCTGACAGATTTTAAAGATCTTACACTTTTTTAAAAAGATTTTTTTTGAGAGAGAGAGAGAGCACGTGCACACAGGAGCAGGGGGAGGAGCAGAGGGAGAGAGAGAGTCTCCAGCCGACTCCCCACTGAGCATGGGGAGCTCCAGACCAACTCAGGGCTCCACCTCACAACCCAGAGATCAGGACCTGAGCCGAAAACAAGAGTTAGGTGTTTAACCAACTAAGCCACACAGGTGTCCCCAGATCTTACACTTTTAAAAAATGTAGATTAATTATATTTTCTTTTAGTAAGAAGAATAGAAAATAAAAGCTTAAAGTCTTTTTTAATAAGCACAACAATGCCTTAGTTTATACCTTAGCACTATTAGCATGTGAAAGTAAAAGTGAAGAAGAGGAAGGAGAGAAAGAGAATGAGTGAGAAAGGGAAGCAGAAAGAGAGGACAGAAATGGAGGAGAAAAAGTCAGATTGATGGGAAAGACAAAGAGGTAGAAGAAACAGTCCACAATAAAGAAAAAACAATGTTTTAAATACCTTCAAAAAAAGAAGTAGAAAAGAGAGATAGAAGTCTAGAGAATGACTGAGAGGAATGGCAAGAAGCACAGCAGATTCTGAAGCATTCGGTGAAGGGGTCTGCTCACATTCTACCCTGCTGCTCTCTGGCATGGCAGATTTAGAATACATGGTCAGCTTGCTTTGCAGTCCTGACAGAACCCAGCTCAGAGCCCGGAATACCACCCCCGAGTTCACAGTCAGACTGGCTCAGTCCAAAGAAAGGCTTTTTTCTCTGTTACCAAAGGTATGGCTGGTGAGATTACACTTTAGAGAGTATCTTCCACCAAAAAAGGGGGTTGGGATCTAAATTTGGCTGAGATTTCCTCCCTCTAATTCAAGCAAGAGCTTCAGAAGATTCATTGACTAGTCTCTAATTCAATGTTTCTCAGTTCCAGCACTATTAACATTTCAAGCAGGATAATTCGCTTGTGCAGTAAGGCTTTAGCAGAAGCCGGGGCCTCTACCTACCTACTCGATGCCAGTAGCACCCCCCAGCAATTACACTTAAACCTGTTTCCAGACCTTGCCAACTGTCCGGGGAGCGGGTCACAGTGGGAGAGGTGAGGCGGGTGGTGACGTGGGTGTGATATGCCCCCGGGCAGGGCACAGTTGCTATAATGCATTAACATTGGTGAAGTTACAAGATAGAAGAGTAGGAATAGGGCAATGTTGAACAGAAATTTGGTCCCACTTTCTCCCCCTTTACCTTCATAATGTCATAATGTTAGCTTAGTTCTACGTGCCCCTTCTAGGATACCCAAAGACTTCTGTTCCAGCTAGAGTTTAGGCAGAAGCCCCAGACCCCGCAAACCCAGTCAGGGCAGCTGATTGGTTCAACCCTGGGTTGAGAGTGTTGGCCACAGAATCAGATAGGCCAACATGAATAGTGAATGACAAATGCTTTAGAGTCAGATTAACTACGGAACAGCAGGGGAGCAGGACTTTCTGGCACAGAATCCTCCATTAGAGTGCCATTTTCCTCTCTCACATCTTCTATCTGAAAGCCCTCAGAGAACATTAAAAACCTTGTTCTAGCAGGCGCCTGGCTTTGTCCAACTTCAATCAGGATGCACAATTTCTAAATCACCCCCCTGGATATCAGCTATTGAAACACAAACCACGCAGGATGCAGGCTAGGTTCTGAGGATTCAAGGTGATCCAAAAGGAACTTCAATTCCCAGTGACCCTTGAGCCTTACCAGGTCCTTTATTTCTGCTATTTTAATTGCATAGCACTATGAGGAGGCATATCCAGCAAAGCATTGCTACATTATTTTTTCATAAGCAACTGCCTTGCTTATGTCACCTTTATGTCAGCCTTTAGCTTATGCTGTGTTTGTGCACAGATCTGTCTTTTTGGTACAACATCTTTTAGTCATGGAGAAAATACATCTAACTAGCAGATAACTCTGTTGATACTTGTTGAGGGAAACAAATAAAGGTAATAACATATATAAAGGTTACAAAGTGCAAACTGTACCCAAAAGGTACAAAATGAAAAATGAAAATCTCTCTCCTCACATTCCCTCATCCTTTTCCTCAAAGGGCAATTGTTCTTTACAGTTTCTAATGATTCTGCTCACAAAGAATCATTAAACCTAAATACACGTATATATTAAATTACAATTTTTATTAAAGATTTCTTATTGAGCATCCTATTCTCTACTTTTATTAAAATCTATTTTACAGATCATTTCATCTATTTATATAGCAACCCAGCTCATTCTTTTCAAGGACTGATTTGGTGTAAAATTGCGTGGATATATAACTTCCACAATTTATACCCTATTGAAAGAAAGTTTTACATTTGTTTTTTATTCTTGTTGTTGATGTTGGTATTGCGCAGAAATCAACAACGAATATCCTTGGACATAAATCTCAGTGAACTTTTGTAAGTATATCCATAGCAAATTATTTTCTAATGACTTCAGAAATATATCGTCTTTAGACTTTCTCCTGGAATCATTCAAGACAAATTCCCTAAAGGTCTCTCACTTCCTAGTCAACAAATACTTACTGAATAGTATTATTTGTAAGGGCGCCTGGGTGGCTCAGTCTGTTAAGTATCTGCCTTTGGCTCAGGTTGTGATCCCGGGGTCCTGGGACCGGGCAACTTCAGGGTCCCTGCTCAGCGGGGAGCTTGCTTCTCCCTCTCCCTCTGCTGTTCCCTCCGCCACGCCCCCCTTGTGCTCTCTCTCTCAATCTCAAATAAATAAAATCTTAAAAAAAATGAATCGTATGATTTGCATCAATTTGATCCCACAGATATTTATACTCTGGAATTTCATATCACTGTATTTGAATTTATAGGTTTAAGTCCTTGCTATAATCTGAATATGTGGGATAAAATTTGTTTTTCAGTAGACTAACGGTAACAACTTTGTAATGCTTTTCTAAGAAAACTACTATACTAATAATTGTAAGTATCATTCAGATCAAAAATAAAAATGTATTTATTATTTATGTGGGTGTTTTCCTCTTAATATTTTAAGAGAATATTTAAATATATTATTAAATGTATTTAACTCCTCAGACATTGCTAATGGGAATGTAAAATACTACAGCAGCTTGGAAAAAATTGTTAGTTTCTCAAAAATTTAAACGTAGAATATGACCTAACAATTCCACTCCTAGGTATATACCCAAGAGAACTGAAAACATGTCCAACATTATTCAGCCATATAAAGGAATAAAATGTTGATATATACTACAACATGGATGAATGTTAAAAATATTATGCCAAATGAAAGAAGTCAGGCACAAAAGGCCATATATTGTATGTTTCTATTTATATGAAATGTCCAAAGGAGGCATATCCACAGAGAAGTAGATTAGTGGCTGCCAGGACCTACAAAGAAGCAAGAATGGAGAGGGATTGCTAATGGGTATATGGCCTCTTTTGAGGGGGTGAAAAGAATATTCTGGAATTAGTGATGATTGTGCAATTTTGCAAATATATTAGAGACCACTTCTTCATATACTTTAAAAGGATAAAATTTATGGTTTATGAAATATATTTCAATAAAGTTGTCATTAAAAATATATGCATACTTGCATATAGCTAATACACAAATACACAAAGATTTTTGCATATAAATGTGATTAAGAAAAAGCTTTGAGATCTCTACCTACTTGGGCTTAGACTGATCCAGAGAGAAAAGTGATGTTGACCTTGGTTTCAACAAAGATCAGCCTATATTACAGAATCCCCAACATTTTTTCAGTATTCGAAGGGCATCTCTAGCTAACTATATAGGATAATCATATTTTCTCAGAGATCTGATGCAACTGATACATGCCTACTCATAATCAGACTTATAGTATGCTTGAGAGCAGGTCTGTTCTGGGAAGCTGAGAAATGATGTTTTGACACAGACATGGAGATATTTCTGAAAGCTAGACTTATACTGGAAGTTAGTAAGAAGAAGTACCACTTCACACAAAGACCATATTACTTCTTATTAAATGTGTTTGGAAATTCCAATTATCTCCTTTACTTGAAAGGGTCAATTGAGATACAAAAATGTTAAAATAAAAGTTGCCCAAGTCACAGTAATCAACCACCAAGAGGAGTTTAAACATCAGAATTAAAGCATACATATCCATGGTATGTTATTCTAGAAAGAACATTAAAGAATATTCCTTAACTTTTATCATGAGAGTCTTTGTTTGACAATCATCTGATTCACATAAAATCAAATTTGGAAACTAAAAAGAAAAGGATAATTATATGCAATTACTTTGCCTTGGAATATGGTTCCTATTACTAAATAGACTTAACATTTCTTTTTTCTTCCCCAATTATTACTACCTGAAAAGAAAAAGAAAAGTCCTTCACATTAACATTCTTGCATAACCACATTTATCATTTGGGGATAAAGGAAGGATCCTCTTTGATGATTC
Organism: Eumetopias jubatus; assembly: GCF_037043125.1. Classification (NCBI taxonomy): domain Eukaryota; kingdom Metazoa; phylum Chordata; class Mammalia; order Carnivora; family Otariidae; genus Eumetopias; species Eumetopias jubatus. Next base: position 51,684,363 of record NW_028274807.1, read on the forward strand.
ACTCTTGGCTGATGATGAGACTTTGGTATGCTGCATGTTGATAGAAAATAAAAATCAACTCATTTACTATTCCAGGTGTGTGTGCTGATTTGAATCAGGGTGTGTCCTTGTCAGACCAAGTACTTATTCATAAAGGTTTTGCTCTTTCTGGCTATAGAATGGTATAAGCCTCAATGTGTTCTTGCCTTATACTTCCACAGTCTTGCAATTTTCCAGACCAGAAAAAATTCTCTGAAACATAAAAAAAAAAAAGAAATCTACCATATTATTCACAGAAATTTGAAGAAAAAGGAAGAAAAGAAAATAATGACAACAGCCTTAAAAGGCAAATTGGGTATTATTACAATTTTTAAAGGAAATTTAAAAATACATTGAAATGCAGGGTATTATCAACTGACTACATATACATACATATGATTTTAGGGTTTTGTTTTTTCTTGCTCATTGGAACAAGTTTAAAAGCCTTTATTCTATTTCATTTTAATCGGATTAACTATAAAATATACATGTTACCTATTCTTTAAAACACCAAATTTATAAATAGGGTATACATCTACATATGTACACACACACACACACACACACACACACACATACACACACACACACACAAAATATGTATTGTTGTGAACTGACTTGATTTTATTCACCAGGAGAAAGAAATGCAGAGCATGCCCAATATTCTAGATTATGTTATTAAAAGGTTTTCTCACTACTTATAAACCAATATAACTCACGTATCATGCCCTATAATTTATATGAAAATTAACATTATACCTTTCATCTACATTTCAATGGGCTGAGTCAATAACCTATTCTTTACTTTTCAGAAAATAAAACCTATACTTAACATGGAGTTTGCTGAATTCAAAAATCCACTGTCACCTTTTAAGCTTTAATTTCCACCAAAATTGAAATGTTGAAATTTGAAAAGTGAATGTGAATTCTATATTAAATCCAGGAGAGTAATATTCTTTAAAACACTTTATCTGCTTATAGAAAAATTCACTACTTATAATTAAGAAAATCAGATGAGTATAACAGCTTGATTTTCCCATTTATGAGGAAACAATGAAAAAGAATGGAAAGAGTAAATTTTGAAAAAAAATATTAGACTTGTGAAGCTTTTTCTCATATTAAGTGAGACAAAAGAATTGTGTCCCAAATTGTGGACATTGTGTATTTAGTTTCCAAGAATAATTCTGGCCATGGAACCAGATCCATAAAAAGAAGGAGAGAGAAATGAATTCTACAGCCACCTTGACTGTTAGATGGACCTTCTTTACTAAGAAAAGTCAGAACGATTTCATCCTGTCAGCTGTTCCAAAATTGAAGCAGGACGTCCAGTTTGGTTGAATTACAAAATGTCTGTAAGAAAGAATTTTTTCCCATTTGCACTGGTCTTATAATCATGCGCGTGCATGCGTGTGCACACACACACACACACACACACCAGAAAAATCAGAGGGCATCTTTCTGTTTGTCTTTATTATTACCAGCATAAAATTGTGCTACTAAGCTATTTTGTTCACATGAGAGCATAATAGGAAGAAAACAATATTGATTCTGACATATAAAGACAAATCAGCATAGCCTTGAAAATTAGCACAAGCCTATAGTTAGAAGGACAGAACCACTAGAAAAGAAGTGAGAATAGAATTTTCATAAATAGGAAAATGCACAAATACTATGTCTTTCCCAGCTTCTTCACTAATACTAGTTTCATCATTGCCAAGGCTCTGGGAAGTGTGGAAAACGTCTTCTGAGAACAATCAGTTAAAGTCTATCAATAATGTGTATCTTAAAAGAAAAGTAACTATCACTAAAATTTGTAAAATACTTCATTTTGAAAAACAATTTCGTCATTTGTTCTTTCTTTTGACTCTACACAGGGCAGGTTATTATCCCTGTGGATAAAGAAATTATAAACTGTAGATAAAGAAATGGTGAGGTAATGTGATTTACCTGAGGTCACACAGCTTATAATTGTGGTTCCATTCATGATTTCAACCCAGGACTTTCCATTCCAAATGACTTGTTGCTAGATAATAGAGGGAAAAAAAGTACACTGTGCTTTACACTTTAGTTTTTATCTTATATAGTTATATACACGGTGCCACATAGATCATTTTATATAATAGACACGACTGATGGGTTAGATATGGTTACCAAGCAATTATATGAACTGAATTTTAAATTCAGCCAAAAATTTAAAATTCCTTAATGTCTGTGGATATAGTCTAAATAACCACTCCTCAATTCCCAGTAAATGTAATAGAATCACCATTTCACAAATTTAGGCAAAAGAAGTTGACTTGCCTTTTTGTTGGGTGGGTGGTAGGTATTTGTTACTTTTTAATGAAGTCAAATTTCAGGTAATATTTTTAAAAAGAGGATAGGGCACCTGGGTGACTCAGTTGGTTAAGCGACTGCCTTTGGCTCAGGTCATGATCCTGGAGTCCCCGGATCGAGTCCCACATCGGGCTCCCTGCTCAGCAGGGAGTCTGCTTCTCTCTCTGACCCTCTTCCCTCTCGTGCTCTCTCTCTCTCATTCTCTCTCTCTCAAATAAATAAAATCTTCAAAAAAATAAAAAATAAAAAGAGGATAATATCTATAAGGATAGAGAAGGTAGAGAATTTGGAGTCATCCAAGATATTAGGGAAAGTCTACTATGTAATTCCAATCTAGCTATTGAGTTCATTTATTCTGGACACTTGGTTTTTGTATGGGACCATTTTCCCAAGGTGAAACCCAAGCATATCATACCCCTTAACAACTGAGAACATTATGAATAATAAATGATACTCGAAAAGCACTTAACTGAGTGCTATGTAATTTTTTTTTGAGAGAAAGAAAACATTCATACAAGAATCAAATGTGATTTCCTTTTAGTATCATGTGGTAGTTCCCATGTTAGTAAAAAGAATAGCCTGATTTTTTTTAAATGAAATAAGATTTCAGTTTAGTGCAAGACAGGATCCCACTTAATGAAAGCTCTAAAATAACACAACAATCAAAAATAACTAAAAGTCAGCAGATAATCTAAATTCAAGTCTTTAAGGTCAAAAATAAGAACACTAATAACATTAAGATACTTAGAATATGACAAGGTACATTTCCAAGTTAATGAAATTCTTTTTTTAAGTCATGAAAGAGAAACTCGTCATTCACACAATATATACTGAGAAATTCTTGGCTGAAAAAAAGGAAAACATAATGTTATTAATACATAAAGCATTAAACAAAAGAATGAGTTCAGGAAATTGATTTCTTAGTGTGCTTAGTTCAAGGCGTCTTCTAGTTAACCAACATATAACTAATTCCAACCATTAAACTTTAGAAATAAACACTTAGATTTAAGAAATATCTAATCTTTTAGAGGCGTCTGGGTAGTTCAGTCAGTTAAGCGTTGGTCTCTGGATCAGGTCATGACCTCAGGGTCCTGGGATCAAGCCCCGCATCGGGCTCCCTCCTCAGCGGAGAGCCTATTTCTCCCTCTCCTACCAACTTGTGGTTCTCTGTTGCTATCTCTCTCTCTCAAGTAAATAAACAAAATCTTTAAAAAAAAAAAAGAAGTATCTAATCTTCTGTTGTCAAAGGCCCATTTAAGAATCTGTGAATGGAAAAAAGAAGAATCTGTGAATGGATTCTTGATGTACATAATTAGTAACTTTTGTATATTATTTCAGGAGATTCATGGCACCTGGTGAAGTCTATTAGTGAACCCACTAGAAATCCAGACTTTTAATGCTTTCATTCTCTTCTCCAACTTTCCTCCTTCATATAATTAGTGAAGAATGGCTCAAAAAGGGTCTAGGGAAGGGGGTGAGTGTCAGGGCGGAAATATTAATAAGGCCTAAAGTGTTACCAGCACATGCAGACTTGGAATATTAAGTAATTACTTAGTAGATCCAGGCCACTGTTGCCTGGGGGATGCTTAGTGGGGATTCACAAGGTGTCAGGTGCTATGGGAATGGGCAAACTGCTTTCACCTCAGACTCATTCCTACTAAAGGGATGTTTAATCATTTCTCTTAAGAGCACATCTATATAGACACACAAAACCAATTGCTAGCAGAAACACTTTGATCCTAAAAGGAATGAAGCTACCCTAAAGCACTTCAATACAGAGCACCCAGATTTCAGTGGCAGACCTATAATGTCACACAGCTATTGCTGAAGATAACAATTAAAGACGAAAAAATATTGGTTTCAGTAATAAGCCTCCTAAAGCTGGAAAAAGACAGGTCACCATAGGTAAGACATCATGAGAAAAGAAGAAGCATGGAGGGAATCTAGACAAGGTCAACACAGGTAACTGTTTTACTAATCACAACAGTGAGGAAATAATACCAGGAAAAGATGTAGAGACTGATATCAGAACCCACCATACGTCCTTCAGAATACACTGAATATTATATTTTTTGCCATTTGTTTTATAAACGTAGTATGTTTTGTACAGTTTTCATAAGAGAGCAGTTTCAGTGCTTTTCAGAAAATCATATCGTCATCTTCATTTAAGTTCATATTTAAAGAGTCCTTCAGAGTATTGCTATAGTTAGATAAGGCCCCTTAAGAGATCTATCCACCTTAAAATCCCTCCATTTTCCTACGTTATTTCTTCATTAAATTTATTTAGATCATTTTTTACAAGCAAGTCTTTACTTTTAAATCCTTTTAATCTTTTAAAACATAAGCCCATGATGCCAAAAGTTCATAGCACTAACATAGAAAGCTTATAATAATTAACTAGAAAAATCAGAGGCCACCTGAAAGGATAATTTGCAGCCTACATATTACTGACCTCTACTTTTAAAAGCCTACTTTACATTCCCTACTGAATAACTCTTTCTAAATGTAATAGCACAAAGAACACTGTTGAATAAAAGAAAAAGAAGTGAGAAATAATAGAAATAGAAGATAAACCAAGGGTTACACAGAAAAGAGGGATAGCATAAAACACCATTATCTATAATGCTTTTACTTTACATTTAATCAAATACTCTTATCCTTTGTACTTTATTCATGAGTTTTTATAAACAGTAACGTCGTTATTTGGATCTGGTCCATTTGAAACATCAAGTCTATGTATATATTCTTTAGAATTGTTAATTTCTTTTTATAATCGTCTTATAAGTAGCATAAGACATTAGTGATTTCTAACAACTTATAATAGGTCTTAGGATAAAAATTAAATGGTAAGTTTAATTCATAAAGTTAGTATTTTAGTACTAAAAGTATCATTGTTTCTTTTTCCTTTTTGTTTTTATGATAGCACATCTCTATTGTAGTGGTGAGTGATTGTTTTCTTCCTTTCCAGCATTACTTCTTACTACTTAAGTAACAGAATATCTCTCAGATTCTCTCTTAGGGAAATCCATTTAATATGCTTTGAAAAAAAATTGATGCTCACCCACCTACCCATTCTGGAAACATGGTAGACTCATGAGCATATCTTGCCAATGAGAATATTTCATCTTCTTTGATAAATTAACTCAAGGCTTGGTACCTGATCTCACCCAGAATCTCCTCAGGAGCTTTTGACCAGAGGTATCAGAGAGATGCTCTTTTGCTTAAGGTGAATTGAGTTGAGTTTCCATTGTTCACAAACATAGTCTTTAGTGAAACCTTCCCTGTACGTAAAATCAATGCTTCTTTGAGTGCTGGATGTGGAACTGGAGAGAGATGAAAAGATTTTTCTGAATTATATACCTATAAGCTCTCGCATAGCCCATTTTCTTTTCCAGGAGTTGGTCCATATTTACAATATAGAGATAAGAACACCATCTGTGTTTATAGAATTTTTGTTTGATATCATTCAGCATTCTGAACTACAATGATGAAACAAAAAGAATGTAAAATCCTTACCTGCATGTGTATGAAAATGAGGTGCATAGGAGTTGTGGTAGATGGTTGAAACGTGAGTCTTTCAAATGAGAAGTTTCATCATCATAAAGAGTTTGTTGCAAGCATTAAGATGTTTTCTATAAATCTATAAAACTGATTATCTGTTTCATTTTAAAATAATGAAAAAGTCTTAAAAAATTCAAAATCAGAATGCATTAAAATGCAAGTAGAATAATTATGACTACTACCACTTACAGTAGTAATGAACAAAATATATTGCTTTGAATTCAACAAATGAATATTAGTTAAGAAATTCATGAATGTGCACAGTTAAGAATGACAAAGCAAAAAGAATTTTTCAAATCTCAGGTAATCAATAACATGACCTATACATTGGCTTGGATTTCCAACCAAAATTCAGCCCATTTTTTATTGACAGATTCAAAAGCATTTTTCATTTTTCCTTTTGGAAGGAGCAGTCAAATACAGCCACCTTGGGCGACTGACTAGATGAGCTTCTGGAGCAGGAAAAAATTATGGAAAGCTGCCACATTCTCAAAATTGATGTTTTGGAAACCAGTGATCATAAGATCTTCCTCTGTGACCCAATGGTGTTTTCAAACACAGAGTAGACATTTTCAGATTGAAAAAGAGAAAATGTGCTGTTTCAATTTCTGAAACAAGATAAATGGTTAATTGTCAAAGATAGTAAGGTAAGAGTAATTTATATCAAAACTAAAAAAGCTTTTGAATGTGTATAAATATATAACCTTCAAAAAGTTTAGCGAGTTTAATATTTATAATCTCATTCAGCCTAATATGCTTGTGAGAAAGCTTCATTAGAAGCATGAACAACATTTCATCCAAATGGAAAACAAGTCTGACTCAGTGCTTTTTGCATTAACCCTTTTAGGAAATAACATTATTCTGGTGCTCTGACCCCTGTAAACAAAGGACAGAATGAGTGTATGTAACTAAAGATAACAATATTCCATGCTCAGAATTCAGTGTAGTTACCTTACAATTAGCTTTAAGTAGTGTTACCCAGGAAAGCATGACTTCTAAAACAAAATATAAGAATTTATATAAAGAAATATAAATGAAGTAGATATTTATAAATCTTTTCCATTATTAAAATATACAAGTCTCGCTAATTCTGGTATCCCAAAGTCTAAGCCAATTGTTCTCAACCCTGGCTGCAAATTAGAATCATCTAGACAATTTTATAATATTCTAGATTCCCAAGACTTACCACCACCTCCATCGTGGGATTCTGTTATAATAGATGGAGCGTGGGACCCAGGAATTTGTATTTTTTAATGGTGCCCTGGCAACTTTAATGTGTAGCCATGATTAAGAAATATTGGTCTAGATAGAAACATTATGTAGGTACAAGTTTTATTGAGTGAATGAACACACAAATGAATTAATAAAGATAGAACCATATTGTATCCTTACTTAGAACCATTCTCTTTCTAGATCCTTTGTTATCCCTAAAGATACATTACTTCACACAATTCTATATAGGTTTGACCCTGTTGCTGCCTAGTAGTCCACAAATGCAGCATCATTTAATATGGCAAGGCAATAATACCTTTAAGGAGTTCTACCCACCTTGATTGTGACCTTCCAATGTATGCCAATGTTATATTCTTGAAACAAACATACAATGGATGCCATCTATTTCACAACAGACATAGGAAAAGTATTGAAAATACTGTCCTCTAAATGCTTGAGAAAATTATTAGCTCTCTATAAAGAGACCGGGATTTGGTAATTTCAGTTTAAGAAATTAAGGAAAACATAATTTTGAGAGGAAGAAGTGTTTTAAAAGAAAAACAACTTCCCCTTTAAATTATGAAATTCTTGAATACAGCAACTATAGCTTATTTGTGCATAATTATCTGTTAATAAATATTTGTGAAAGTTAGGAAACAAAGCAACCAGATCTTTCAGAAAAAACTTGGCAGGTTGGAATCTAAATTTGAAGAAAAAAAAGTATGGAAATTAAAATATGCAAAATTTTTATTCCCATTTAAAAAATATACCATGTATATGTATATACACTAATTTACATAAAATTCTTACATAATATTTTAGAAGACAAATTATGTTAAAAAGAACCATGAGCAGTAGGAAATTTTATCATTAAGCTACAATATTGCCTTTTTGTCTCTCTCTCTTAGATGGATGACAAGGTATTTCACTTTACTTCTCGGTCACCAAATATGATCTCATAGTTTATATTGCCTTACACATTGCAAGACACAAAAATATGCCCTGATCAGCTACCTCCATCCGTCTTACCTTTCCTCTGGAAACTTGGGATAATTTTTTGTCTTTCCTGTCAACTGAATGTACCGAAGCTGCCCAATATTATGAAACATGTTAGCCCCCCCAAGACTGCAGCCATTTCAAAAATGTTGAAATATCACACGATATATCCAGCTGCAAATCAATGCCAAACTAATATGTTTCTATAGTTCTAACTCCCCACAAATAAATTCATGTATGTGCATAAACTCTATATATGTGTGTATGTCTGTGTATAGAATATAGTTTTAGTTTTAGAACTTTGAGAAACAGTCAAAAGAATTACACTACAACAGTGGTTCTCAATTATGAAATAAAATACATGGGCTTCTAGATACAACTAGATGATGTATTTGTGGGATTACTTACTTTCCCTTGTTTGTAAACTCTCTACATTTCTCTTTTCAAGAAAGTCCTGCAAATATAACTACAGAGAAAAAGGTAAGATTTAAATTCCAAAAATAAAACTGTAAATCTTCCTATGATTCTCTGCTAATATGAAGTAATTTCCAATGATAACTTGATATGCAAATCCCCTGGAGTACATATCTTTTGTATGAAAACTATGTGAAAATAAGCCCTTTATGTAATATATAGAAGCCTACTTTCCTCAATTTGGACTTGTTTGAAAATTGTGTGTGTGCGTGTGTGTGTGTGTGTGTGTGTGTGTGTATTCAAAGCTTTTTTTATCCTAGTGCAAGGAAATGTAAACAGGGTTCACCCAAATCAAATTCATGAAATCTTTAAAGTTTTCCTTATTTGCTTCAATTTGTTTCAAGTATGAAAATCCCTTTACAAGATCAATCTCCAGGTGTCTCACTTTTTCAACCTATTTCCTTTATTGAAGAAATAAAAGATCTAGTAACCAATTGCTTTTGGCTATTAGATCCTTTATATCTTTAATAATCTGTAAAATTTCTGTAAAAAACTGTTTTCGATTTTTAAAGGACAAACTAGTGGCAAAATTTGTCAAGAGAACAAGAGAACCCTGAAATACTACAGGGTCAATATTCCTGAGCATTGGTGGTGGATATCAACTAGATTTATTATGGTAATTATTTCATAATACATATAAACATTAAATCATTATGTTGTACACCTGAAACTAATATGATATGTCAATTGTATCTCAATAAAGAATAATAATAAAGTAAATAAAAACTCAAAAATTTCTGAGCTGAATAGAAGCCTGATTGATATATTAAATGAGCAAGAGTTCTAATTTGTGGTCCGTGGACCATCAAGTTTTACAAAAATAAATCTTAGAACATAATGGAATCTCCTGAAATTAGAACTTCCAGTGTGTTTGTGTACAGGTGTGTCATAAAATGTTTAACAGGATACAGGATACAGTCAGGGAAAGAATCCATAATTTTCAAGACATTCTCAAAAGGGTTTTAGCTCCAAAAATTAAATTATTGCTACATTCTTTTTCTTACAGATGCATACACAATCTCTGTCAAAGTTTGTTTATAACTTATTCATAATTAAGGTTCTTTTAAAGCTATTTTTGTTTTGTTTAATTTTTTCTAATTTACATACAGCCAAGTTCACTTTTTTTGGTGTACAGTTTTGTGAGCTTTTTTAAAATAGAGTTTCATAGCAAAAGTCATGATACAAAACAGTTTCCTCACTCCCAAAAATACTCTCATGGTATTCCTATATGGTCAAATCTTTCTCCCATACTTAATCCTTGGTAAAATCTAATCTGTTCTCGTTTCCTTTAGTAGGGCCTTTTCCAGGAGAACTTGTCATAACAATGCAATAGCATAGTATGTAACCTTTGGTGTCTGGTTTAATTCACTTAGGATAATGTAGTTGCGATTCAACAGTTTGTTCCTTTTTAATTGATGTGAAGTATTCCATTGCATGGAGGTACTATACTTTGTTTATTCATTCACTCATTGAAGACTATTTCAATTGTTTCCAGGTTTTGTAAATTATGGATATTGCTACTTATGTACAGGTTTTTATATTTATATATGTCTTCATTTACCAGGGTAAATACCCTGGAGTAAGATTGCTAGGTCGTATGGTAAGTGTAGGTTTAAATTTCTGAAAAATTACTGACCTGTTTTCCAAAGTGTCTGTATAATTTTTCATTCACAACAGCAATGTAGGAGAGTCAGAATTTCTCCACAATCTCATCAGCACTTGACACTCTTGGGTTTTATATTTTAGCCAGTAGGATGCTATGTAATAGTATCTCACTGTGGTCTTAATTTGCATTTCCCGAATAGCTAAAGTTCTTGAGTTCCTTTCATGAGCTCACTTTTCTTTTTTTTTTCCTCCTCTTTGATGAAATAGCTCTTAAAATATTTTGCCCATTCTTAAAGTGTTGTTTGTTTTATTATTAGCGAGCTTTAAATGTTCTTTATATATTCTAGATACAAGTCCTTTATTAGATAATGTGTTTGCAAATATGTTCTCCAGTCTTCTCAGTTTCTTAACAGTGTCTTTTGCAAAGCAAAAGCTTTAAATTTTGATAAAGACTATTTATCTTTTTATTTTTCTTGTATGTATTTTGCCTTTGGGATATTTAAAGACACTTTGCCTAATCCAATGTTCCCAATATCTTCTATTTTTTCCAAAGAGTTTTATACCTTTATATTTTACATTGAGGCATATAATTTATATTTTATTTTTGTATAAGGCATGAGATATATATTCAGATTCATATTTTTGTATACGAATTTCCAATTGCAGTGGCATAATTTTTTGAAAACACTATGATTTCTTTTTTAAATTGCCTTTGCATCTTTGTCAAAAATCAGTCAGCCTCATTTGCATGGATCTATTTATATATTCTATTCTCTTCTGGTCTATTGATCTGTGTGTCTATGTTTTTACCAATACCATACTGAGTGCTATAATGTTAAGAGTAAGTCTTAAAATCGATAATATGGATCCCTAAACTTTGTTACTTTTCAAAATTATTTTGGAGCTTCTAGTTCCTTTGCCTGTCCGAATAAATGTTAAATCAGTTTCTCAACACCTATAAAACATCCTACTGGCATTTTGGTTAGGATTGCTTTCAACGTTTAGATCAATTTGTGAAAAATTACATCTGAAAAATATTGAGTCTTCCAATCCATAAACATTGTCTCTCTACTTATTTGGTTTTATTTTATTTATTTCAACCAGTGTTTGGTAGTTTTCAGTATATGGAGGTTGCACATATTTTTGTTAGGCTTATACTCACTTTTCTTTCATTTTTTGGAGCTAATGTATGTAGAACTGGCTTTCAAATTTTGTTTTGCAACTGTTTTTGCTAGTATATAGAAACATAAATGATTTTTTAAATCTTAAGCCCCTTACTTCTTATTCTTTTTTTATTGTACTACCTAGGACTTCCGGTAGGATATTGAAGAGCTGTCATGAGAGCGATCATCCTTATTTTTTGTTTTTGTTTTTGTTTTTCATGAACATAGGAGGAAATCATTCAGTCTTTCATTCTTCAGTATGAAATTAAATATAAGTTGTAAAATATAGATGCCTTTTATCAGGTTAAAGAAGTTCCATTCTATTCTAGCTTGCTGAGTTCGGATGTTGAATATTTTCTTTTTTTTTTTTTAAGATTTTTTATTTATGTGCCAGAGAAAGAGAGAAAGAGAGAGAACGAGCACAAGCAGGGGAAGCAGGAGAGGGAGAAGCAGTCTCCCTGCTGAGCAGAGAGCCTGGTGTAGGACTCAATCCCAAGACCCTGGGATCATGACCTGAGCTGAAGGCAGATGCTTAACCAACTCAGCCACCCAGGAGCCCCAGATGTTGAATATTTTCAAATGCATTTTTATCTTTAATAGGATAATGAGAATTTTCTTCTTTGTTCTGTGACTGTGATAGATTATGTTGTTTGATTTAATGACATTTTACAAGCTTTGTGTTGTTGTGATAAACCCCATTTGCTTGTGAAATATTATAATTTTTATATATTACTGGATTTGATTTCTGTTACTTTGTTGAGTTGTATAAATATTCATGGGGGATGTTGATCTCTACTCTTCTTTTCTTTTGCTGCTTTGTTTTTATTTTTGTTTTATTTGTTTGTTTAAGATTTTATTTATTTATTTGACAGAGAGAGACACAGCAAGAGAGGGAACACAAGCAGGGGGAGCAGGAGAGGGAGAAACAGGCTTCCCACTGAGCAGGGAGCCCAACGCGGGGCTTGATCCCAGGACCCTGGGATCATGACCCGAGCCAAAGGCAGCCGCCTAACAACTAAGCCACCCAGGCACCTCTGTTTTGTTTGTTTTTTACTGGCTTTGACATGAGGGTAATGCTGGCCTTGTAAAATGATTTGGAAATTGTTTTCTATTTTCTGAAAGCAATTGTGTAGAATTGGTATTATTTTTTCCTTAAATATTGATATAATTTGCCAGTGAAATCAATGAGAGGGGGCAGTGGTAGGAAGCTTTGAATAGGAACTCTATTTCCTTACTAGATATAGGACTATTCTGGTTATCTATTTCCTCTTAAGTGAGTTTTGGTAATTTTTGGCTTTCAAGGAATTAACTGAACATGCCTAAGTTGCAGAATTTATCATTATAGAGTTGTTCATAGTGCTGCTTTATTGCCCTTTTAAAGTTTGTGGGGTCTATTATAATATCCCCTCTTTCTCCTTGATGTTTGTAATTTGTCTTCTCATCTTTTTTTTTTCTTGTTCAGTCTTAATATTTATCGATTTTATTGTCCTCAAAAAAACATCTTTTAGACTCATTAATTTTTCTTTGTATTGTTTTTCTGGGTTTTTTGGTTTTTGTTTTTTGCTCACCTTTATTATTTCCTTTTTTCTGCTTGTTTTGTGTTTAGTTTGTTTACCCTTTTCTAATTGCTAAATATCAAAGCTTATATGCTTGATTTTGAAAACTTTCTTCTTTTCTAATATAAATCTATAATGTTATAAATTTCCCTCTAAAGTCTTCCTTAGCTGCATCCCACAAATTTTCGTATATTTTAAAGTCATTTTAATTTAGTTCAAATATTTCCTAACTTCTCTTGGTAATTATTTTGTGACCTATGGATTATTTACAAGTATGTTGTCCATTTCTAAATATTTAAATACTTTCATATAACTTTCTGTAATTTAGCTCTAATTTAATTTTGATATGGCCAGAGAACATACTTTGTATATCAATCCTTCTAAATTTGTAATACATTTTTACAATGCAGGGGCACCTGGGATCAAGCCCCGTATCTGGCTCGCTGCTCCATGGGGAGCCTGCTTCTCCCTCTCCTTCTGTTTGCCACTCCCCCTGCTTGTGCTCTCTCTCTTTCTCTCTTCTGTCAAATAAATAAATAAAATCTTGAAAATAAAGAAACATTTTTATAATGGAGAAAATGGTCTACTGTGGTGAATGTCCAAGTGCACTTGAGAAGAATGTGTATTCCTTTGCTGTTTTTGTTTGTTGGATAGAGTATTCCATAAAGCCAATTAGATCAAAGTGGTTGATATTCTTTCTGATGTTTTATCAACTTGTTCTAGTCATTACAAAGAGAGGCATGTTGAATTTTCCAAATAAACTTGTGGATTTATCTATTTTTCCTTCAATTCTATTAGATTTTGTGTCATGTATTTTGAAGCTCTGTTGTTAAATGAATACACATTTGGGATTATTATATCGTCCTGGTGTATTGACCAGTTTTTAATTATGTGATGTTCCTTTTGATCTCTAGTAATTCCTTGTTCTCACATCTATTTTGTCTAATGTCACTGTAATCAATCCAGTTTTCTTTTAGTTAGTGTTTGTATGCTATGTATTTTTCAATCCTTTTAATTTTATCCTACCCATATCATTGTCTATAAACTGAGTTCCCTGTAGACAGCATAAAACAAGTTGGGTGTTATCTTTTTCATTTGTTGTTTTGTGTTTTATCCAATATAGCAATCTCTGTCTTTGAATTGATGTTTTCAGAACAATGTATTTAATATAATTACTGATATGGTTGGATTTATTTATATCATTTCTTTTTCTGTTTACCCTCTTGCTTTTAAGCTCTCTATTTTACTTCTCCTGCCTTCTTTGTATTGTTTCAAAACTTTTGATGTTAAGGGCTGGGCAACTGCTTTCTTGGCTCCCAGTGCTCCCTGATTCCCAGTATTGATTCTTAAATGTCCCAGAAGATTCCATACTCTAATACCCAAAACATGTGACTATGATGAGATATTACTCCCATAATTATGGTATGGCATATGACATAGTTGATCTTAAAAATAGGGAAATTATCTGCATGAGCCCCTTTAAAAGCAAAGAGTTTTCTCCAGCTGGTATCAGAAGAGGAAATCAGAGATTTGAAATGAAATGTAATGTGATGTGCCCACATTGGCTTGAAAAAAGAAGTGGCACATGAGAAGGAATGTGAATGGTATTAAGGATCTAAGAAAAGCACCCCCTGCCAACCAATAAGAGAATGGGAATCTCAGAACAATAATTACAAAGAAAGTGGATTTGATCAACAACGTGCATGAGCTTGAAAGTGGATTATCCCAAGCAGCCTACAGATAAGATTAACCCAGATCTCACCTTGATGTGGATCTTCTGAGACCCTGAGCAGAGAACATAGACTGTCAGAATTCTGACCCATGAAATGGTAAACTAATAAATTTGTGTTGCTTTAGGCCACTATATCTTTTGTTACTTACTAAACTTTAAGAAAAAACTAATAAAATGCCTTCGTGCAAACCTCTCTTCTTAAGTTTGAGTTGGACCTAGTGAGTTGCTTATATTCCCTTATAAAAGGGAATAAAAGTGATGGGATGTCAATTCATGATTAGGTTATAAAAGACTGCCTTCCACCTTGCTGGCATTCTGTTACTAGTGCCTGTTCAGCTGGCATGTTGTGAAGAAGCAAGTTGCCCTGGGATAGAGGTCCATGTGGCATGGAAATTAGAGTAGCCTCTCGTTAACAGCCATTGAGTAACTGAGGCCCTCAGACTAACAGCCCATGACCAGCTGAATGCTGCCAACACCACTATCAAATAAGAAGCAAATCCTTTGACCCAATTCAGTCTTCACAGGAGACTCCAACCTCAGTGGACAGTTTCATTGCAGCTTTGTGAGAGACATAGCTACCCATGGTTATGTTATGACCCACAGAAATTATGAGATAATAAATGTGTGTTGTCTTAAGTCACTAGGTTTTGAGATAATTTGTCATGAAACAATAAAGATCTGATACATATTCCATTTTAGTTCATCTACCAGCTTTTTAACTGTACTTCACATATTTATTAGTGATTAATCAAGAAATTACAATATACATTAATAATTTATTAAAGTCTACTCAATATTAATATTTTATCATTTCAAGTAAAAGATAAAAATCTTATAAATATATAGTTCCCTTTGACTGCTGTCCATTTATGTTGTAGTTTCACATGTTGTGGTAAGCAGAATAATGTTCCCTACCCCACCAAAGATAGCCTTGTCCTAATTCCTGGAATCCATGAATAAATTGCCTTACATGACAAAAGGGGCTTTACAGATGTGATTAAGGTTAAAGACTTTATTTTATCCTGGGTTGTCTGCATGGGCTCAGTGTAATAACCTTAATCCTTAAAAGTGGAGAACCTATCTTGGCTGCAGTCAGAGACATGTGGTAAAGAAGAAAGAGGGGAGATTTGAAGTGTGAGGGTGATATGAATCACTGTTGCTGCTGTAGGAGATGGAGGAAAGAGGCCATAATCCAAGAAATGTAGGCATCCTCTTGAATCTAAGAACAACACTAAGCTGATAGCAAGAAAGGAAATAAGAACTTCAGTCTTACAACCACAAGAAAATGAATTCTGCCAACCCTCTAAATGAGCAAGAGGATTCTCCTCCACAGTTCCCGGTGAAGAACACAGCAAATGCTACAGTTTTAGCCTGATGAGACTCATATCAGACTTCTGATGTACAGAAATGTAAGATTAAAAATTTGTATTGTTTAAAAGCTGCTAAAGTTGTAATTGTATGACTACAATATAAAATTAATACATATGAATCAGATCTACATACATTATAGGGATGCCTGGGTGGCTCAGTCAGTTAAGTGTCTGCCTTCAGCTCAGGTCATGATCCCAGGGTCCTGGGATTGAGTCCTGCCTGCCACTGCGCCCTGCTTGTGTGCTCTCTCTCACAATCTCTCTCTCTCCCTGAAATAAATAAATAAATAAATAAATAAATAAATAAATAAATAAATTCATTCTTAAAAAAAAAGACAACTACATACATCATAAACCCCACCATACTATATTATATATAGTTTTACTTTTAGGAATTTTGCATAGTTTAAGAAACATAAGAGGATAGAAGTACTCTATTATATTTACCCATATATTTATTATTTCTATTGTTCTTCTTTCATTCTTAGGTTTCCATGATTTCCCCTGTTGTTTTTCTTTGGCCAAAGGGTATTATTTGACCTTTCTTTGAGAGCAGGTCTACTGACAATGAATTCCCTTAGTTTTCCTTCATTTGAGAATGTCTTTATTTCACTTTCATTCCTGAAGGATGTTTTTGCTGGTTAAAGAATTTTGAGTTCACAGTCATTTTCATTCACTACATTAAAAAATATTGTTCCATTCTCCTTTGGCCTCCATGGCTTCTAATATCTTTCTTTATCATTGGCTTTCATCAGTTTGATGATGATGTGTATATTGATGTTTTCTTTGAGTCTATCTCGTTTGAGTTTCACTGATTTTCTTGACTCTGCAAATGCACGTCCTTCACTAAATCCAGGATGTTGTAAACAAGTAGTTCTTCAAAAAATTTTCTGCATCAGAAAATTTCCCCTCCCCTCAGTCTCCAATGACATGAATGTCAAACCTTTTGATATTGTTGCACAAGTTTCCAACACTCACCTCATTACTATATCATTTCTTCCTCTGCTGTAAGTTGAATAATTTATACTAATCTATATTCAAATTCACAATTATTCTTTCATCTACACTGAGCACATCTAGTGAATTTTTTTTCTGTTTTTGCATTTGTTTCACTCTAAAATTCCATTTTTTTTTTTTTTTTTTTTTTGGAGCTTCTGTCTCTTTGCTGAAAACAGCTAACTTTCCATTTATTTCAAGAGTCTTTGCCTTTACCTCATGGAGCAAGGTTATGGTAGTTGCTTTATAATATTGTCTAATTCCAACATTGGAGTCGTCTCAGGGTTAGTATTTGTCGATTGTCTTTTTCTTTAAGCAAACTGAGCTTTTCCTGGTTCTGTGTATGTCAAGTAATTTTAGAATGTAATCTAGGTATTTTAAATATTCTGAGTACTATTAAAAACCTCCAGAGAATATTGACTTTGTTTTCTTGTTTATTTCAGCAGGCAATGAACCCAGTTAGGTTCAGACCATGAGTTTTAAACTTTCTTTTGTGGATTGTTGTTCCAATATCAGTTTAGTTTTCAAAGCGTTTGTGAGTTACTTTGGTGCATCTTGCATGTGTACTACCCAAAAATAAGTCGGGGACCTGGACAGTGGTCTCAACCATAGTTGAGTTCCCAAAGCTTTCCTATGGTGCTCTGTTTCATTTCCATAGTGCAGCTATGCAATTAGCCTCAGACTTCATTTGTAACTTTAAAGTATCCAATTTTTTCTTCTCCGTGGTTTCTCTTATACTTCTGGTTTCCAAAAGTATCCTTTTTACTTGGTATCCCAGCTAGATAGCCAGGGTTTTTAGCTTCCTTATGTTGTCCATCCTTCTCTCAACAAGATCTTACCCTGGACAATGTAGTGAGTGAAAAGAAAGTAAAAATCAGGGGCGCCTGGGCGGCTCAGTTGGTTAAGCGTCTGCCTTCGGCTCAGGTCGGGATCCCAGGGTCCTGGGATTGAGCCCCACATCGGGCTCCCTGCTTGGCGGGGAGTCTGCTTCTCCCTCTCCCGCTCCCCCTGCTGTATTCCCTCTCTCAGTCTCTCTCTCTGTCAAATGGATAGATGAAATCTTTAAAAAAAAAAAAAAAAAGAAAGTAAAAATGATTGGGATCCCCTCCAAACACTTCAGATCATATACATATCTTTCCCAAATGCCTCTGTTCGGAAAGAAGGATTTTCTCTTAGTGTTTTAAGTACCTCTCAGCTGCTGCTGCTACTACAGCTGTCAACACAGCAGTGCCCCTTCATGAACAGGGTTTGCCTCAGGTCAGGGCCAGGAAAGAAAGAAAGAAAAAAAAATATATGGGGATTTGTGTGTGCTGATGCACATGCACACACACACACACACACACACACACACACACACACTTTCCATTGCACAAAGGCTGACTTCCTGGTCCTCTAGCCTGAAAAATAGAGTTTTCCTAGAGTTTTTCCTGTCCATGCACACTGAAATTCCATGATCCAATCTTCCTAGAATCTAAGCCAGGAGAAAAAGAAAAGAAAAAAATAAATAAAATTTAAAAATATAAAACAGGAAACTTACCACTGTACTGCTTATTTTGTGGGTTTTGATTTCTCTCCTGAATTTGCTTTCTATTATTTATTTTTCAGAGTCATTAGATAGTCACCTTATAAATACTGCCCAAGTATTTTATGAGCTAATGGTAGGAGAAATAAGGTGGAATGGATTTACTTCCTCTTAGCTGAAACTAGAAATTGCCATTTTAAGATGACATTAGAATGGTTTACGTTGTTTCCTTTTTTACTACTTTAAGGCTTTAAATAACCAATATCTTGCATTGTGGTTCATTTTATTAGTAATAAACCATATTTCAGCACTTGACTACCTAGTGCACATCACACTGTTATTTTCATTTTTTAATGATGAATATCTCTTAAAAACAAGTGATCTCTCTTTGCTTTCCAAATCTTTAGGAAAAGCTAGTCTAGCAAAATTTAACAATCCCTTCACTATACAATTTTTTTAGGTTTTTTAATAGAGTAATCTGCATTCTGAATTTCCAAAGGGGCAAGATAACACACTGCATTTCCCAAACATATTTAACTTCTGAAACCTTTTCTTCCCCCTACAAAGCTGACATTCCATGGAACAGAATTTAGGAAATATTCTAACTACTAACACTAGCTCTTTGTATCTTACATTACTCATGTTATGCTCTCCAACTTCTCTTCCTTCTGTACTTATTAAATGCTATTCCAGGACCTCCGTGGGGTGTACCTTTTGTGGATTTGAAGTGCTATTCCAGACGCTTGCTAAAATGACTCTGCTTTTAATAACATTAAACATATGCTATCACCTAACATTGCCAAGTATTCTGAAGACAATTTCAAGAAAGAATGTATAAAATGGCTTAATTTTAAACATAGCCTGTGAATGCTGTAGTTAACTCAGATAGAGATAGGCACATTTACTATGCTTTATAGCAATAAAGGGGATTTTGAAATTAAAAGGGGAAAAGATTGGCGATAATAGCATTGCTTGTATATTAGTGAGTGAAATAGTAATAAAAAGATTAGATGGCTGATGAATACTAAGGTAATACATGAGAAAATATTTAACCTTAAAGACAAACTAAGTAATAATCAAAACTATCATGTATAAAGAACTCCACCTATCAAATATTAGATCACATGTTTATATTGGAAATCTGTGGTTGCTTCCAGAGTATCTATTCTCTTTGTCCTGAGAACCCCTAATATAGGTTTGAGAATTTCTGTGATTCCAAGGATGAGGAAAATATATCAAGATAAGCTGATGATTATATTCCATATACCTAGACTTCACATTATTTTAGATGTGGTCATGTTACTTAAAAGAGCTCAATCATATTGAATTTCAGATATCCTTCTGGGAATGGTTGAACAAAAGTGATCTCTTTGCTCTGGACCATATATTATACAGATGTGAAGCAGTGAAACAAATGTAACTATTTTTCTTTCATAATTTGATAAAGTCAACACACAAGGGAAACCAGAACTTAGGGAAAAATAATCACAGAGGAACACAGCCAATGATTATGCCTAAAACTTATACCATTTTTAGATTTTTTTCAATAAGGCAAGTTGTATTCATTATGTATTACTGTATGACAAGATACCCTAAAACGTATTGACTTAAAATGACAATAAATGTATTATCTCTTGCTTCTATAGGTCAAGAATTCAGACAGGGCACTGTAGGATGGTTTATCTCTGCTCGATAAGTCCTCGACTACAATACTTGAAGGCTTGAAGGCTGTGGGCTAGAGTCATTTGAAGCTTATTCAATCACACATTTGGAAACATGCTGGCTGAAGGCTGGGAAACCAGCTGGGACTATTGGTGGGAACACTGATACACGACCTCCCTGGGTGGGATAGGCTTCCACCTACTGTGGTGGCTAGGATCCCAAGAAAAGGAAAACAGAGAAAGAGAAAATACACACACACACACTCATGCAAGCACACACACACACACACACACACACACATGCATGCAAGCACACACACACACACACGCATGCAAGCACACACACACACACACACACACATGCAAGCGCACACACGCACACACACATGCAAGCACACACACACACACGCATGCAAACACACACACACACACACACATGCAAGCACACACACAGAAACAGAGAGAAGCTATGTTACCTTTTATGATCTAACTTAAAAATTCAGACAGAATTGCTTCTGTTTTATTATATTGGTCAAGAATCTTACAGATGTGTACATCCTTTCAGGGAGAAGAATCATAAACATGTACTTCTCTGTGGAAGTATGTCAATATCATATTTTTTTTAAAGATTTTATTTATTTATTTGACAGAGAGATAGAGAGAACAAGTAGGCAGAGAGGCAGGCAGAGGGAGAGGGAGAAGCAGACACTCCACTGAGTAGGGAGCCCAATGCGGGGCTCGATCCCAGGACCCCGGGATCATGACCTGAGCCGGATGCAGCCACTTAACCGACTGAACCACCCAGGCGCCCCTGTCAATATCATATTATAAAAAGATCATTTGATGTAGAGTTTGTATCGCTGGGACCAAATTTGGAAAAAATAACCTACCATATAAGCCATGAATATACATTTATTGTGTAAACCAATTTGAGTCAAATTATTTCTTTTGAATAAAACAGCCAACTCACATCACATATATGTTATTTCATTTAATGTGAACAAAATCCACAAAAAGTAAGTACTTTAACACCTATACCAGTCACGGTTCTCCAGAGAAACAAAATTAATAAGGTAATAAGATAGATGATAGATAGATATAGACAGATAGATAGATAAATTGGCTCATGTGATTGTGGGAGTTGGCACATCCAATATTGGTGGAATACGTTAGAAACTCAGGCAAGAGTGATGTTGTCATCTTTAGTTTGAAATCTATAGGACAGGCCAGCAAGGTGGAAACTCAGACAGGAGTTGATGCTGTAGTCCTGTGTCTGAAATCTTTAGGGCAGACTAGCAGGCTAGAGATTCAGGCAAGATGTCTATGTTATAGGTCAACTAATTATACATGCTAATCATCTATAAAATATCTTCACAGCAACATTTAAACTAGTGTTGGTCAACTGGATACCATAGCCTAACCAAGTTGACACATGAAATTTAATCATTAATAGTCATGCCTTGTCAAGTTGGCACTCAGGCACATGTCCTTAAACGACACTTAATCTTTTAATAAAGGCAATAGCAAAGTTGTAAGTCCTTCTCACAGGATACAGCTATCCTGTGTACAACTGAGAAAGCATTAGCCCCTTCCCTGAAAGGGATACAAAGCCCTTGAGTGATATATATTCTTCTCCTTGATGTCCTATAACTTAAATACTATAATGTAAAGCTAACAATATTTAAATACAATAATGTATAGTTAATACATCTTTTGCTATGTGATAAGAGGACAAGAAAGGGGAAAAATATATTTGCTTAATAAGATACACACCCAAACATATTCATAACAAAATAAGGAAGAAGTAGTCATAACAATTATAGTCCTCATTTCTGCAACTGGCCATGCTGTCATAGGTGTTATTTATAACTACTTTCTTCTACTGATTTCACATTCCCTTTTCCCTTAGCAAGTACCTCAGCTGGTTGTGATTCTTTGCCTGGTGGGATAACTCAATTTTTCATTCCTGAAGGATCTGGACCATTAACAGCCCTGCCTGAATTGGGTTGTTGCAGTTTTCCATTAACTTTAATCACCAGGCATGGTACTAAGAAAAACCCTAATGGATCTCCAGTATTCTGGATATACTCATTCTTCCCTACCTTGTGTAGTAGCAGTCTGACCTGCCTTTGGTGATGAAGATCAATTATTCCAAGAAGTACAGTAACTACTCTCCTTGTCTGTTGATTCAGAGGCATGAGGAGCCCAAAGTGACCAGGAGGCTATCTCAACCTCCAGTTCAATGGGCTTGTTATTGCATCTCCCGGTAGAAGCACTACTCTCTTTGGAACTAACACCTCTAGGACAGCAGAGCATAAGGTCATGGGGAAAGAAATAAAAAAAAATTGTTGATGGAGCCTCTCGCATTCCTACTCCTTGATTCCTGAACTTGTGAATCTTGATTATGGAAGAAAAAATACCCACATATTGAATGCTGACTTAGATTATGTACAGCACCAATTTTGAAAATATCTTGAGATTTAGAGTCAGATTGCTTTAAGACTATGTCCAGGGTTACTCAACTAATAAATAGGAGAGAAAGGATTTGAAGTAAAACTCTCTGGCATCAAGATATGTTCCATAATTCAATATGGTTTATTGAGTTTGAGAGTCTTTAAAAGGCTTTCGGCATTGTGGCTACATCCAGATTTCACTCTGGTTACTCAGTGAACTGCTTGACAGTTTGGAAAGTTCTCCATTTACCTCTTTAGACCCCACTCTCCTCCCTTCTCTACCCAGCTCCATACTCTGTACTCTGGATGCTGATTTATGGATTGCATCAAATAGGTTTGCCCTTTGGCCTCTGGTGTTTCTGGCCAGAAGGAGAAATAAAGATGGGAAGAAAAGATAAACCAGGGTATTCGCCCTTCAGCTTTTTCAATGATGCTCCGCAATGTGTGAGTGGCTGTTTTTCTAGCTATGCTAAAGCTCTCACTGATGCTGGTAACTTTCTCTCCTTTTCTCTTTATCATAACTGTTGAGTTGAAGGGAACCCCTAATATGACACCATTCATTCAGGGACAGTCACAGTAGACACCTTCTATCATTGACAAGGCAATTATTTTTCATCAGAGAAATAGATAACATTAGAGATATACCTTCACTGCCTTTGATGGTTTTGCCATCACCATCTGTAGACTTATACAGTGCCTATTCCTTCATGGAATCACATATAACATGGCTTCTGGCAAAGCAATATATTTAATGTTAAAAGTGTTGTAAAAATGAATTCACACCCATATTACCATATGTGCCTTACCGAGAAGAAACAACGGCTTGGAAAAAATAGTCAAATAGCCATTCGAAGGCTCATTTGATATACACCTGAGATACCATCCTGTGATGTTTCTAAGACTTACACTCTTTTGGGATGCAGGATAAATGTTTAATCAGTTAATCAGTGCTGCCATTACTAGAGTCAAAATTAATACAACTTATAACTAAAAGACGAGATGGGATGACCCCATCTTATCATTACATCAAACAATTTACTTAAGAAATTTATGCTTCTGGTACCTGAAGCTTGGTGAATTTGGTGGTCCCTGTGCCTAAGAGAGGCATTGTTCCACTAGGGAACACAGTTATGGTTGTCTTAAATGGTAGCTCTGACTGGCAGGTGGTTATTTTGTGTGCCTCATTAAACCAACTAGGAGAGAAAGACATGATCCCATTGACTGAGTGATTGATCTCAGTTAACAAGTAGAAATTGGTTTTCTGCCTCACAATAAGAGCAAGGAAGACTATGGCTTGAACTTAGGGATTCACTGGGCATCTCTTAGTTCTCCCTTACCCAATACCCTGGCTAATAGAAAACAATCTAACAAATATAGAACCAGTAAGAATTAATACTCTGGGATTTGCATTACTCAGGACGGTAAAAACCTCAGTCAAAGTGCTAATAGATAGTAAGGGGATTGTGCTGCTTTATCTGAAATGCACTGGTGATGGTTAATGATTTATATTTCTGAGGGTAAGTGCTACTAAATTAACACCATCCCATTTCTGTGTGGGGACACAAGATTTTCATTCAGACAAAGCATTGAGAATGAATGCTAAGAAGCAACAGAAGTAACCTGTGATGGATATTCTGTCCCACCAACTTCAGCCTACATCCTTCTTCACCCTACATCTTGCTCTGGAAATGTCCCTTTTTGTGGTTTCTATTTGGGTTTAGTTGATGGAAGGTAAGAGGACAAGGAAAAAGACATCAGCAAAGGCTATTTCCTCTTCCATAGGCCACAGCTCTTATCAGGCTCCTCTCTCCCTCAGTTCTGATAGCCACTGCCTCCCCTTGTCTTTCCTGTACAGGAGTGGTAATATCTTCCTGATGTTGTTAGCCCCAGGGTGCTTCACCACCCTTGTTAGTTTCACTTAACCCTGTCCCCAAATGTAAATCAGGCCTTCATTAAATTCTTTTCAATCACCCTTTTGAGGATGCCATCTGTTTCCAACAGGAAGAATATTCCAGGAAGTGAACTGCTATATTCTAGGAACAGTTATCCTCATATTTAAACTACCAGTTTATTATCACCTATATCCATACTCAAAGGTGCTTTACTTATATAAACATGGTTAGGTGGTTCTTACCCCAATAATCTGGAGCTTGGCCAGCTCTGCAAAAGATGAAAATTGGTTACAGTAGCATTACCACTACTTCAGGGATTAAAGATTTCTTAATGCCTGGTAAATTAGCCATGATTGTAAAAACCAACAAGGAATGTCAAAAGAATTGCAATTAAAAATGAAAGGAGCTCAATTGAAAGGTGACCTTAAGTCATCATGCTTATAAATTAGAAGGATAAGAAATTTGAATTTGTGACTTTTGGGGGAGATGACAGAGTAGCAGGACCCTAAGCTCATCTATTCCCACAGATACAACTAAATAATACCCACATCATTATAAATAACCCAGAAAACAAAAGAAATACTGGCAGAACAGACTCTCCAGAACTAAATGTAGAGAAGAAACCACACTGAAGAGAACAGGAAGAGCAGAGACATGGTAGGGAGCTAAATGACCTATAAGACTGTCTGTGGGAGGGAGGGACACCACTGGTTCAGAGAGGGAAAAGAAATAGACTCTCACAACATGGAGCCTGCATAGGGAATTCCCATAACATTTAGCTTTGAAAACCAGAGGGGCCAAATTTGAATTTTGCAAGTTCTCACAATCAGCAAGACTTAAACTGGGAACTTTAAAATTCAGCAGGCTCATCTCTGGAGAGTCAAGAGGGTGAGGGGAAACCGAGTCCTCAGCCTTAAAGAGACAGCACAACAAACACCCCCCATAGACATATAGCATAGAAGCTGTAGTTTGAAAAATGCCAGAGGTATATGGAGGGAGATTTGTTTACTAATCTCAGAGCATGTGCTGGAGGGGCAGGTATCTTTAAGAGATTCTCTAGAATCAAAGGACACACAGATACCTGTGGGAATTGATATGGGGCCAACACTAACTATCTACATTTCTGCACCTGTGTTCTACTGCAAACATACCCCTTCCAGCCAAGACTGGGATCCAAGTCCCCCTCATATTGGACCAGTGCAAAATTTGCTAACACCACTCACTCTGCCCCGACGTTCTCCTGCAGTCCTGCCCCATCCAATATGCCCTTGGCCTGAGTCCATCCAAAGTCACTAGCCTGGCAGGGAGCAAGCACAATAACAGGGGCCAGCACCACTCCAAAGTGACTCCTACCCTGGGGAGAGGGGAAGAGAACCACACACAGCAGTCTACCTGCAGCTCCAGTAGTAGGCTGGGGGCAGACATCTGATCTGACTGCAGGCTACACAAACCAATGAAAGCTTCTCAGGGGACAAAACAGAAAAAGTGCCCTTAAATTTGATACTACTGCATGTCTGGCAAATGTCTCTTCTGACCCAACTCAAACCCCATGTGGCCCAAACTGACCCAGTTACAACACAGGGACCAAACACTGACCACAGCAGGCAAAGAAAGCCATTGAAGACAACTGGATTGAAGGCAAAAGCAGCTCATCCACAACAGAAAGACACATACAACACACATAGAGGCACCCCTAAAGCACCAGGTTATTGAATAAGAGACATTACACTGCAGGGCACTACAGACCTCTTCTTCATAAGGACATTATGTTCAAGAGCAGGAGACGTGACTGACTTTTCTAACATAAAGAAACAGATAAAGAGAGTTAGAAAAAAATGAGAAGGCAGAGGAATATGTCCCAAAATGAAAGAACAGGACAAAATCACAGCAAGAGACCTAAACAAAATATATATAAGTAATACACTTGACAGAGAATTTAAAGTAATGGTCATAAAGATACTCACTAGACTAGAAAAGAGTGAAGGACATCAGTGAGACTCTTAACAAACAGATAAAAAACATAAAAAAAGAACCAATCAGAGATGAAGAAATCAATAACTGAAATTAAAAATATACTAGATGGAATAAATAGTGGACTAGAGGAAGTGGAAGGAGAGATCAGTGACCTGCAGGACAGAGTAATGGAAAGTAATCAGGCTAAACAGGAGAGAAGAAAAAAATGAAAATAGATTTAGGGAACACAGCAATACCATCAAGCATAATATTTATGGGGATTATAGGCATCTCAGAAGGAGAAGAGAAACAGGGCAGAAAATTTATTTGAAGAGATAATAGCTGAAAATTTCCCAAATCTGGGGAAGGAAACAGAAATCCAAACCAGGAGGAACAGACAGCCCCCAACAAAATCAACCCAAGGAAATTTACACCAAGACACAAAGTAATTAAAATGGTAAAAAGTAATGATAAAGAGAGAATTTTAAAAGTAGCAAGAGAAAAAAAGCAGTTACATACGAGGGAAACCCCATTAGTTTATCAGCTGATTTTTCAGCAGAAGCTTTGCAGGCCAGAAGGGAGTAATATGATATATTCAAAGTGCTGAAAGGAAAAAAAAAAAAAAAACAACCTGGAGCCAAGAATGCTCTATCCAGCAAGGCTATCACTTAGAAGAGAAGGAGAAATAAAGAGTTTCTCAGACCAAAAAAAAAAAAAAAAAAAAAAAAGGAAAAGAAAAGAAAAAGAAAAACTAAAAGAATTCATGACTACTAAACCAGCCCTACAAGAAATGTTAAAGGAGGCACTTTGAGTTGAAAGGAAAGACCATAACTAAGAGTAAGAAAAGTAAAAAAAATCAAAAACAGTAAAAATAAGTATATCTATAAAAATTTGTCAAGGTATTCACAAAATAAAAGGATGTAAAATATGATGCCATATACTTAAAATGTGGGAGGGGAAGGAGGAGTAAAGAATGGGTTCAGTGGCACCTGGCTGACCCAGGCCATTAACCATCCCACTCTTGATTTCTGCTCAGGTTATAATCTCAAGGTCGTGAGATGAAGCCTCGCAGTAAAACTTTTCCCAATGTAGAGCCTGCTTAAGACTCTCTCTTCTCCCTCGGCTCCTCCCCCACAACACACACGTTCTTGCTCAAGAAGAAGGAGGAGGAGGAGGAGGAAAGAAATAAAGTTCATACATGAAAAAAACCATGGCTAACATCATACTCAACAATGAAAAACTGAGAGCTTTTCCCCTAAGGTCAGGAACAAGACAAGGATGTCCACTCTCACCACTTTTATTCAATACAGTACTGTTAAGTCCTAGCCACAGCAATCAGACAATAAAAAGAAAAGAAGGCACCCAAATCGGTGAGGAAGCAGTAAAACTTTCACTATTTGCAGATGACCTGATATTATATATAGTAAACCCTAAAAACCACACCAAAATCTACTAGAACTAATAAATGAATTCAGTAAAGTCTCAGGATACAAAATCTAATATACAGAAATCTGTTATATTTCTATACACTAAAAATGAAGTAGCAGAAAGAGAAATAAATAAAATAATCCCATTTACAATTGCATCAAAAATAATAAAATACCTGAGAATATATGTAACCAAAGAGGTGAAAGACCTGTACTCTGAAAACTATAAAACACTGATGAAAGAAATTGAATATGACACAAATAAATGGAAAGACATTCTATTCCATGCTCATGGATTAGAAGAACAATTATTATTAAAATTCTATACTACCCAATACAATCTACAAATTTAATGCAATCCCTATCAAAATACCAATAGCACTTTTCACAGACTTAGAATAAATTATCTTAAACTTTGTATGGAACCACAAAAGACCCTGATAGCCAAACAATCTTGAAAAAAAAAGAGTAAAACTAGAGATATCACAATCCCAGATTCCAAGGTACATTACAAAGCTGTAATAATCAAAATAGTATGCTACTGGCACAAAAATAAACACATAGATCAATGAAACAGAATAAAAAACCCAGAAACAAACCCACAATTATATAGTTGATTAATCTGAGGGAGGCAAGAATATACAATAGTAAAAAGTCTCTACAACAAATGGTGTTGGAAAAACCGAACAGCTATATGGAAAAGATTGAAACCGGACCACTTTCTTACACCATACACAAAAATAAACTCAAAATGGATTAAGGACCTAAATGTGAGACATGAAGTTATAAAAATCCTAGAAGAGAGTAGAGACTGTAATTTCTCTGACATCGGTCATGACATTTTTCTAAATATGTCTCTTGAGACAAGGGAAGCAAAAGTAAAATAAAGTATTGGGACTACATCAAAACAAAAAGCTTCTGCACAGCATAGGAAACCACCAATAAAACAAGGCAACTTACTAAATGGGAGAAAATATTTGCAAATGACATATCAAAAAAGGGTTATTATTAACATGTGTAAAGAACTGATACAACTCAATACCAGAAAAAAATAATCCAATTAAAAAATGGGCAGAAGAGTTAAACAGACATTTTTCCAAAGAAGACATCCAGATGGCCAACAGACACATAAAAAGATGCTCAACATCACTCATTATCAGGGAAATGCAAATCAAAATCACAATGAAATGTCACCTCAGACCTGTCAGAATGGCTAAAGTCAAAAACATAAGAAACAAGTGTTGGGCGAGGATGCCAAGAAAAAGGAACTCTTGTACACTGTTGGTGGGAGTGCCAACTGGTGCAGTCACAGTGGAAAACAGTATGGAGGTCCCTCAAAAAATTAAAAATAGGGGTGCCAGTCAGTTAAGCGTCTGCCTACAGTTCAGGTCATGATCCTGGGGTCTTGCGATTGAGGCCTGCGTCAGGCTTTCTGCTCAACAGGGAGTGTGTGTGTGTGTGTGTATATATATATATATATGTATATGTATATGTATATATGTACAATGGAATGCTACTCAGCCATAAAAAATAATGAAATCTTGCCATGTGCAATAACGTGGATGAATCTAGAGAATATAATGTTAGGTACAATAAGTCAGACAGAGAAATACAAATACCACATAATTTCACTTTTATGTGGAATTTAAGAAACAAAACAAATGAACAAAGAAAAAATGAGACAACCAAAAAAGAGTCTTAAATGTAGAGAACAAACTGATTGTTACCAGAGGGGAGATGGGTGGGGACATGGGTGAAATAGGTGAAGGGGATTAACAGTACACTTATTTTGATGAGTAATGTATAGAATTATTGAATCACTATATTGTACACCTGAAACTAACTGCACGTTAACTATACTGGAATTAAAATTAGGAAATATAAAGTAATTCTTTTTGTAAGATTTCATTTATGGGGCACCTGGGTGGCTCAGTCGTTGGGCGTCTGCCTTCGGCTCAGGTCATGATCTTGGGGTCCTCGGATCGAGCCCCGCATCAGGCTCTCTGCTCCGCGG
The DNA here is from genome assembly GCF_037043125.1 of Eumetopias jubatus. Classification (NCBI taxonomy): domain Eukaryota; kingdom Metazoa; phylum Chordata; class Mammalia; order Carnivora; family Otariidae; genus Eumetopias; species Eumetopias jubatus. The sequence continues at coordinate 51,714,302 of NW_028274807.1, forward strand.
GAAGCCTGCTTCTCCCTCTCCCACTCCCCCTGCTTGTGTTCCCTCTCTCGCTGTGTCTCTCTCTGTCAAAAAATAAATAAAATCTTAAAAAAAAAAAAGATTTCATTTATTTAGAGAAAGAGAGGGAGAGCATGTGAGAGCATGAGCAGGGGGGAGGGGCAGAGAGAGAGGGAAAGAGAGAATCTCAAGCCGACTCCATGCTGAACACTCAGAGCCCAACCTAGGGCTTGATCTCACAACCCTGAGATCATGACCTGAGCAGAAACCAAGAGTAGGGCACTTAACCCACTGAGCCACCCAGGCGCCCAAGAAAATATAAAATAATTCTTTAAAAAGATTTTGAATTTGTAATTCAGAAACCACCACATACTCAAAATTTACAAACTTTAATTTAAAATTAACAACACATTTCTAAATTAAGTACCAATTTAAATCAATAACATGAGTAGAATCAGTTAAAAAATTGCTAATAGTTTTAAACTAATTTTTAAAAACCTCTCAGAGAAAATTAATTCTAGTACTGTAGCTTAATGTTCTAAGAAAGCAACCATGTAGCACACACCCGCTGTGATGCAGTGCACCATGTGGGACTTCCCATGCCCCCGCCTACTGTACAACTGCTAACGGATCGTTATCGGTGCAGAGGACGCAGATGATACTAAACAAAATGGTCTCTCTGAAAATACGCTAAGCGTTTTAAATAATACATCTTTCTGAATATGGGAGTACCTTGATCTCAGTGAGTACCCAGCTTTGCCCTTCCTCCCACCCAAGGTTAAAACAGTAGGAAAAACCTGAGGTTTCTCACTAACCACATCAAATCATAGGTTTCTTTGCATCCAATTCTACAGAAGATATGAATTATACATGGACGTTGTGTTGAAGCATTTCTGAGACAAATTAAGGAATGAACATGTAGGATAAACACTCCTCTTTCAGGTAATCAAATGGAAAACCGAACTTATATTTTAGTGTTTATTGTTTTAAGTCAAACCCTTATCGTCTAGCACAGGCTGCACCTTACTGACAATTTATACCTATTAAGATATAATGAAATGGAAATCCCTCTATTTGAGTTCTTTTAAAAGAGCCAAGGAAAGACCTTGCATGGAACCAGGTGTATTCACATATGATGGAATAAATTTTAACTTCTTCAAGTTTATTATGCCATGTTGAATTCTTTTTTTATGCCATGTTGAATTCTTAAGCATCAAAAACAACAGGTTACAAACATGACAGTATAAGGATTTATACCTGCTAACTTCTACTTCTCTTGTTTAGAGCAGACTCATGTATGTATAACATGGAGGATAATCCATAGCAGAAGGTCTGATCCCAGTCCTTCTTCCTCTCTCTGCGTTCTACATCATTTTCTTATAGCAAGTATACTTATTTTTTTAAGATTTTATTTATTTATTTGAGAGAAAGAGAGCACAAGGGGGGTGGGGAAGAGCAAAGGAAGAGGGAGAAGCAGACTCCCTGCTGAGACTCGAGTCCAGGACCCTGAGATCATGACCTGAGCTGAAGGCAGACCCTTAACGCACTGAGCCACCCAGGCGTCCCCTTATGGCAAATATACTTAAAGGGACCATCACCAACAGCCTCTAGTGAGGGAAAGTTTAACACAAAAGGACAAAGATGAGAACTATAGAATGAGAGTTTGGCAGTCTGGTCCTTTTCATTTGATGATGAAATGAGAGTTGGTTTTATGGGTACTATTCTGAAATTATAAAAATATAAGTGATCTAAGTAAATCATATCTAGTGATAAATCTTGCTACTACATGTGGGTTTTCTCATAATGTTTTTTTTATTCTGATTTTTTTTTAATAAAATGGAAAAAACCTCATAGGATGCTTAAGGGAATTTTTTGGAATATATTCCTGCTAGTAACAACAACAAAAAAGATTACAACTTCTGGTGTGGATCTACTGTATGGAAATAAAGTTTCTAGGATTAAGATATCCTGGAATGAAGTCTTTTCTCCATTATTTTTGTAGGTATTTTCTTATTTTCAACATGTACTTATGTAAAAATTTGTAGAATTTTTCTAACAGAATTCTTCTGTTTGTAGAGCCTGGAAACGAACATGACTGAAGTCACTGAGATTAGTGAGACATTCTGGAGGGAGTGAATGTTATATATTGCTTGTAGGGAGAAAATTTACTAGTGTTCATTCTTAATTCTTTACAAAGGACTCATAAAAAATTTCCAAGAAGTAAATAAAAGGAGCAGTCAAAAGATGAAACTATTTGAGAAATAAGTCGAGTTAACAAGTTATAATGAGTTAATAAGTTAAGATACCATGATTATAGCATACCTTACTTATTCACTCAGCCATTTAAAAGTGGAATATAAGAAGCATACAATAGAGTTGAGACTAAATCACAATGATGTGATTGTGAATAAGCATCAACTGGCTGGCCACTTCCAAAAACCATTCTTAATGACATTATACACACTTAGCCTTTCAGTTTCCAAGGATATGATAGAAAATGGAAAATAACTGAGGAAATTTCTACATAACAAATATAATAACTAAAAATTAATCCCTGGATACTTTGAAATAACCAAATAGTAGGCACCATAGAGATAGAGACAAAATTCTGCAACCTTGACTTCCATATTCATCAAATTACAAAATTTGTGAACTACAACTTTTTCATTTGTTTTATTGGAAATGACCTTATATTTACACATAAACTCTACATTTAAAGATGAGGAAAGTGAGTCACAGATGTTAAGTTAGTAACATATCTAGCTCTGATCTATCTACCTAGCCAGCTCCCTAAATCAGTTTTACTACTCACCATGTCCAATGGGATCAAAGCAAACCAACTACCTAGAAAAAGGACAGTTTTTTTTCTTTCATTTTTTTTTTTGAGGGGGGAGGGATTGGTGTATTTAGACTAATCAAGAATATCTCCTAGGTATCTTTATCAAGTAAGAGGCAATACCAAGAAGCTCAGAGAGGATAAGCGATTTGCCTAAGTTGGCAGAGCCAGTAAAAATGTTATGCCCAGTGTTCTTCACTATTAATATAAGTATGGGAAGAGCCCTCAAAATTGGAATATTGATCTTTGGATTGATTTTCAGTGAATAGGGTAAAAATTACATGAAATGAATCAAAGACTACTTTTTTGTGTGAACACTGAAAATAATTACAGATAACTACAAATAAAGCCTGTATATTTGATGTGACCCGGTGGTTTAAAAAAAAAAAAGAAAACGCTTTTAAATAGTTTGGCAGTGAGTCTTATCTTAATTAGCTTAAATAATATCCATAGACTCTATCAAGGTATAAGAAAAAAACTGAAAATTGAAACATTTCCTCATTTTTTTCCATGGTGCTTTACACTTGCACCACAAAGGGGCAACTTGGTTTCAACTAAACACTCAAACTCCTCAATGAGTAGCTTGACTTGTGGATTAAATTTCAATTGTGTATATCATAGAATTCTATAAATTCTATGTAATTCCTCAAGTGTACTCTGAATACTTTATAGGTGCCAACATAGTGGTAGGGATTGGCATATTAGAAAAAAATTTAAAGTATGATGGTATATTCACCTCCTCTGGATTTTAAATGCATTTATCAGAATTCTGTGGCAAAAAAATATGAACAGAACAAATGATAGCTGACAGTAGTAAAACAAGACTGAGTTTTGATCTATTAGTCTCCCAGTCATACACAAGAGAGGCTTTCCTTCAGTGTTCACTATGAGAACATTAATAAAAACATAACACAAGAATGGTCAGCTCTAGACTGCTGCCAAAATATAAAGAAAACATAGGTAATTTTTCTACAGGTGTTGCTAACCACCATTACTCATCTTTTTCTTCCAGGGCATTACACTTAGGTCTAACTCTTGGTGTTTGGCAATACACTTTGTGGTTTATATGTTTTATTCAAAAGGCCCAGATTCATATTTGGTGGAACAAATCTTACATGTATTATATATAAATCCAGTGATTTTGATTTCTTATGATTCTCTTCTTCGTCGGCTGCACACCTTCACTTTCTACACAATACCTTCTAGTGTGGTGCTTATCAAACTTTAGTCTACATCAGAGTCCCCAGGAAAACTTGTCAAAACACAGAGTTCAGGGCCATACCCAGAAATTCTGATTCATTTGGTCTGGGGTGACGATCAAGAATTTTGCATTTTCTGCAAGTTGATACTGATGCTACCAGTCTACCAATCATTTTGAGCAGCACCGCTCTAGCGGTTTACTACTGCAAGTGTGCTCTGCAAACAAGCAGAACCACCATCACTTTGAAGTTTGTTAGAAATGCAGAATCTTGGACTCCATTACAGATGCTTTCCTCAGATAGTACCAGGAGGTGAAATTACACACCCATACAGTAAAATCTGTCATTACTCAAGAATACACAATGAAGACCCTTTAGAGGTCAAGGATCTGTGCTCAATTCGCTTGCTTCCAGTTTAGGTTTCTATTATCAAATACAGTTCTTGGGTCCTTGTGCTAGTTTATAAAATTAGCCACTATACTTGTAGCTCCTCCCATCAAGAGGTGGAGTCCCTTGTCTCACTTCTTTAATTGGGGCTATGTGTTTGGTTTGGATCAATAGAATGTGCTAGAATTGACACTGTGACCATTACAAACCAAGGCCTCAAAAAGTCTCACAGTTTCTTCTTTAACTGTTCTAGAAACTTCAGCTGCTGTGACCATAAAGAGAAGCTAGGCTAAAGTCGTCAGGATGTTGTGGAACATGTGGGCCACTGTTGCCTCAATCAACAACCAGCCAACCTGCAGAAACACAGTTAGCTGACTGGCAGCTGAATTCAGATACATGAGAGAATCTAGTCAAGATCAACAGAAGAATCACCTAGCTGATTGCAACCTGTATAGCTAAGCCAAAAACTTATGAGCTAAATAAAAGGTGTTGATTTTTACCAGTGAGATTTGAGGTGGTTTGTACAAGGAAAACGTATTGATACGTGCTTCACCTTACTAATTCTTTTTAAGACCTATAAAGACTAATTAAAAGAGTATTATGATAGAGCAAGCTCTGATATTTCTGCTATTTTTAGCTGCTTGGCTCTGTTTTTCCTCACTAAGTCAAGACATAATCATTGACAATAGATCAAGGACTAAATCATAATTCTAGCAAATAAACAAGCAGCAACTTAAAAAAACACTTCTTATTTTTATACATGATGTAGAGGAAAAATAACAATCTTTGAATATATTCCTGAAGAATCTACAAGAACTAGTTTGAATATCTTAGGAGATCCAAGTCAGTGACCCAGAGAAACCTCAGGGGTGGCTGACATACAGTCACTCACAGCCTCTTATCTCTTGGAGTCTCTTCAGTACCAAGGGCTTAGAAGCTCTCACTCATATGTTCAGGTTTGTTTGGGAAAGTTTAACTTCAGGGCTGGATGTGTTTCTCATACAAGATAGTACACAGGTATAAAAAGATACCAATTTTTCTCAAATATATTCTTTATATTAGCGAAAGTACCACCGATATTCTAATGATTTTTTTCAATTAGAAAAGCTAATATTCGAGTTCATTTTGGTAATATAAACAGGTGGAATTAACTTAAAGAAAAGAATTTTAAACAATAGTGATGATGGAGAATTAACATGAGAAAATATTACAAATAATATGAAGCTACTAAAATTAAATCAATGTAAAATTTTTCAACAATAAACAAATTAATGTTTAAAACTAATACCTGAAAGTAGACCCTATTCTATATGAGAACTGAGCTTATGAGAAAAGATACATCATAAATCAGCACTCTATAACATGTTGAAAATAGTATGAAGCTATATGTATCCAATAATGTAGTACTGTTGCTTGAGTAGAAAGAAAGAACAATGAAAAAGAATATAGATCAGAACATGACTAATTAAGTATATGTTAAATAAATTTGGCATTTTACATAAGTGGATTAAAAATGACTTGGTCAGTGGTGCCTGGGTGGCTCAGTCTGTTGAGCGTGTGACTCTCGATTTTGGTACAGGTCATGGTCTCAGGGTCATGGGACAGAACCCTGTGTCAGGCTCTGCGCTCAGTGTGGAGTCTGCTTGAGAGTCTCTCTCTCCCTCTCCCTCTGTCCCCCACCCCCCATGCATTCTCTCTCTCTCTCAAATAAATAAATAAATCTTTTGAAAAACGACTTGGTCATTAGGCAGTATTCAGATAACTTGGTACACATCTGAAAAAAATTGTTATTTTCTATCATGTCTTACACATAAAATTCATTCAGATAATCAAGGTTTAAATCCTAAAAGAAAAAAGTTAAGTATTTAAAATGGAGAGACTGGAAGAATTTTTCTTATTATTCAACTTGAAAAGATATTATAGAGCATGACAATAAAATCAGAAGCTCTGAAAGAAAAAATGATATAGTAAACTACACAAGTAAACAAAACATCTGCTTGGCAAAACATAGCATAAATATAATCCAAAGGAAAAAAAAAACAACTCTTGAAATACATAAAAAAGAAATTTTTCTCACAGAAAAAGAAATAAAATGGCTCTCAAATATATGTAAAGATGTCAGAATCTCCTTCATATAAAATATGTGAAAAATTTTTTAAAAATATATTTTTGTTTTGTCAGATAAGCAAAGATCAAAAAGTTTTATTATTCAGGGAATATAGGGAAACATGAGAAAGTAAACAGGTATAACCTCACAGATAGCAATCTAAAAATATCTACCAAAATTGCAATCCATACACCTTTTACTCAAACTTTTAATTTGTGTCCTGATTCCCCCACACCCCCTCCTCAGGACACAAATTGATTAACAGAAAATGAAAACAAATGGGAATTCATCAAAAAAGGAAATCCAATGAGTAAATAATATATAAAAAAATTCACCCAAATTTATAATAAAAAATGAAAGTTAAAGTAATAATAATAATTTTCCTATCAAGTTAGCAAAAATTTTTAAAAATCAAATTAACCCTAAAACACTGTTGTTACAGACATTTTTAAAGAAAATGATCAGGCAATATATAATAACTCTGACAAATATTTATCTTCTCTGAATCTCTATTCATGAAATAAATTAATACTTTTAAAAGAATTTGTATGCAGATATTCACAGTAATTTTATTTATATTATCGAACAGCTGGAAACAACTGAGTAACTGTTAAAAAATAATACGTGATTATAGGTAATTAGATTGGGATTTAAGGTTGGTTCGAGTAGAATTAATTCAATCATTCTCACCAAATTACGTTAGTCAAAAGCAGAGGATATAAAAATGAGAAACACAGGTCCATTGACATGTAATCTTGAATCAGAAAAATAGTAAGACTGTGGTAGCCCAACCCAGCCTACTGCAGTAGAGTATTTTGAAGAAAATCAAGAACGTTTTATATAAGGTTTGTTGGGTTAACACATAGGTGTCCTCATCTATAATAACACACTTCCTTAGTGACTCTCAGCTTTTCCCCAAAGTCCCAAATTCTGAATTTATTATGTCAATATCAAACAACTCCTAATTTTTCAATAGAGCTTTTGCTGATGACAACTGTTTATCACTTTCTGACCTGGCCAAGAGGTGCATAGGAACTTAAGAGTAAACTACCTCAATTAGGAGATATATATACAATGGAATATTCTGCAATCATTAAGCATTATGTTTGCAAGGAGTTTTCAATAATATGGAAAAATATGCCATCAATAAAAACAACTTATAAAGAAAGAAAAACACTAAAAAGAATTAGCAGGAGCTACCTGTGATGGCAAGAATTATAATTTATTATATAAATAACTTTTCAAAATGTATGCATTATTTTTAGAACAAAATAAGTTTCATTTTTAAGTTTTACTGTGATATTTTTGAGTAATAACAAAGGAGTGGCCAATGAAGAAAACTTTGGCAAGATGTGAAGGAAATAATGAAAGATGTTGACAAATGGTTGTTGTCTCATAACTCTGGGTCCTCTTCCTGACTTTCCACCACTCTTCCCATTTCTCTGACATTCTCAATTATTTTCCCTTGTTAATAGGTTAGTTCGTGGTTTTCATTTTTGCTCCTTTTTCAGAGTCATAACCAGCTATCAGAGTTTCCTGATTCTAATGTCAGAGTCAATCTGACATTCATTTTTCCTTCTAGAATATATTCTCAAGAAATATTTTCATGAATAGCAAATTTTATGAGTAACGGGAACTATTCTTCTATTTTATAAAAATAATATTTTCTCCTACATTGTCTTTGTTCCCTAATTCTGGAATTCTTATAAGGAGGATATTGGCTTTACAGAGTCATCCTGAAGAGCACTTCACTTTTCTTTCATATTTTCCATCTCTTTGGCACATTTTCACGTATGTTATGGAGAGTTCCTTCATTTTAACTTCCAGATTACCAGTTCAGTCATTAGTTTTAAACAGTTATTATTTTATCTGTTCATTAATTTTATTTTCAATTTTTAACTAACATTTTATTTTTAATCTTCATAATCAGATTTTTAATTTCAAAGAACTCTTCACCGTTTCTTGCTCCTTTTTCATGGTCTTTTCTAGTTTTACTACTGAAAAATGTTCTCAAATATCTCAGATCATTTTAAGTTCTCTCGTTCATCCTCCAGGAGCAGTTGTTTATCTCGAACCCTCTTATTCATGCTATGACTATTCCTTAACCATTTGTGCATATTGCTGCACTAAGGACCACTGATTAAGAGATGGCACAGGTTTCATTTACAGTGTGTAAGTCTATTTCCCCAATAGGTCTCCTCCATAAATGGTAAAACTGAAAGGACCAGATTTTTCCCTTGAGCAACCTTGGAAATGACTGTTCACATCTCCCGTGCTTCAGAATCTTATGTTTCCTCAATTGTTTTCCCTCCTGGCCCTGTTTTCTGTCTTCCAAGGTTTCCTCAAGATTTCTGCTCTTCTCTTGCTTCCTTTCTTGCTTTTCAATGGTTGGGATTTTATTCTTTTTCCTCATTTATATATTTTCTCCCACTTTAATGAGACTTTCAAGGGAGATGAGATAGATGAATATTCTCAATCTAGTATCTTTATAGTTCTATGTATCTTTCATAAGTTACATATCACATTCTGTTTTGTATTGTATTTAATATATGTGTGTGATCTAGCAGACATAAGTCTCGTGACCTTGCTGGCTCATTATACCTTAATCACCATACCCAACAGAATACTGATAAAAAAGTTTCTACTAACTAAATGCTAACTGCCACATCCTCCCAATGCTATCTCTAAAATATATTTTTTAAGATTTATATATTTATTTGAAAGAGAGAGAGAGAGAGCACACACGTGCACATGTGCCAGTAGGGGGAAGGGCAGAGGGGGAGAATCTCAAGAACGTTCCCCACTGAGTGCAGAGTCCCATATGGAGCTCGATCTAGACCTAACGACCCATGAGATCATGACCTGAGCCAAAACCACAGTTTTTAACCAACTGAGCCACCTAGGTGCCCCTATTTCTATAATATTTTTATATTTAGTTATTTTATTTCCTCCCCCTTACCATCTTCAAGCTTTGATCACCTATTTCTTGAGACATTTAAACAGCCTCTAACTGTTCTCATCACTTCCAATCTCTCCTCTCTCCAGCCCCTCTTCTGTACCACTGCCAAGGTTAATCATCCTGAAACCCAACACTGATTATATAAATATATATATTTATAATTTATTTGTATATAACATAAATAAATATTTATTTATATATAAACTTATAAATAAATAAATATAAATTATAATATATATTATATAATATATAATTATAATATATAATATATGTAAGTATATTATATATGATATATAAGTATATAATAATATAATATAGAAATAAACATGCATTTATTTATATAAATGTATGTATAAATAAATATATAAATTATAATATATAATATATATATAAATTTGCTCCAAAGTCTCCATGACCTATACAGTAATTCCAAAAACTTAGCCTAATATCCAAAATTTTCCAACATCTAAGTCCAAAAATTTTGCAACTTAAGTTCTTAAGATTAAGATTGCCCTGTAAATTGCCTTTTTAACAAAGTACTTTCTTCTCAAACATCTCCCGCCCATCCTGCCTTGCCCATTTTCACACATCCAAATCCTGCCAGCCTTCAAGTGAAACTCAAATGCCACCACCTCCACAAAACTTTCTCATCTCTTCAATAATCTTTCCTTTCTCTGAACCTACAAAACTCCTTATCAGTATTACTGCTTTAAACTTCTTCCTTTCCGGGGATTTTTTTAAATGTATATGTCTGATAGCCACTCTCTGACAACAGGCTTCTTGTCTGAGTCACTATTTACACCAATCATACACGCTAACACAGGAACTTGTAGGGTTAAAAATAATTTTCATTTAAAAACAATAAAATCAGATATCAATTACTTGCCTTAATAAATGGAATAACTCAGAAATTATTAAAATCCAGGTAATCCAAACTTTATTAATCATTGGCCTCCAAATCATTCACTATTCACCCTTCATAAACTATGCATATTAGAAGTGAAAAAAAAAAGAGAAGAGAAATTAAAGAGCTAACTTATTAACTGATCCTCTTTAGAATAATAAAATGTACTTCTTTTTACACATAGTAGAATCCTAGATGACACAGTCTTTCATTATTCATAGTTACATGGATCTCTGGTTATTCATGTTTGTTTGTTGGTTTGTTTATTTGTTTTACTCCTTATATTTATAAGCAATCAAAATGTATAATACAAAACGAAACTTCACCCAGTCATTGATCTTACCAAAAAAACATACTATGAAAGCTTCAAGCATAAGCTTTGACAAATACTGCTCAATAACTGTTGACTATGAATGGAAATTCTTGTGTAAGTATTCTTCACTTTGAAACAAAGCAAAACATTAAAAAACATGTTATCATTAGTGATAAAGATTAAAATTATTAGATTCCATCAGCAGTGGGCTCTTGCTGCCCTATGTCCAAGACCAAAAGGGCAACATAGGAGCCTCATGAACTTACCTCCTCCCATGGATACACAGAATCTACACTGCACATGGAGAAATTCCCTCTGAAAGAAATGCCGAACCTAGCTGAGTGACTCCTACACTTTTGGCAAATGAGAAAATACCCATGTCACTCATATTGAAGTGGGTAGGACAGGCTGAGACACACTGTCCTCATAAATTCCACCCCTGACACAGTGCTATCAGGAGGAAACTCCCAACTCCCAGCTTCTTCTGAGGAACAAAGTAGTTGGGCCCTACAACTAGCATCCCAACTTGTAAGACTCCCATATGTGGGACAGGCCCCCAAAACAACTAGCTCTCTAAGCCAATGGTGCTTGCATCGAGAAGACCCATGAGACTATTGCAAACTAAGAAACAGATTTTAAGGGGCTTTCTAAGGACTCACAGTGGCTATCCTGCCTGGGTTTAGCACAGAGGGAACAGAGAGAAAACCAATCTCCTAGTCTTTCCCTCAAAAAGGTCTATTGGTATACTTTAAAAGCTGCTGTTTGAGGAGGTCAGACTTCTAAGTTAGCATGCCTTTAGGTTCAGACTGTGATCTCCCCCAGGGAACAGGAAAGCATCTGGATGCCTCCCTCTCCCTTTAGCCTGCTCCAGTTGCCAGTACATCCCTGGAAAGAGCCTACACATATGTCTGGCACCTCAGCTTTTTGGGGCTGCAGATCAAAAGATGGACTGCTGGATCACCTGCCTCTGATGGCCAAGAGGGCTTACATTCATGAGTCCCACAGAACTATAGCAAACAAAGAGGCAGTTATTACAGACACAGGAACATCCTAAACACTCCTCACCCCTGCAGCTATCTACCAGGCCCAAGACAGAGGAAACAGGCAAAAAAAGCTCACCTCTCAGTTTCTTCATGTATCTTAAATGTAAGTGGACTAAATTCTCCAATCAAAAGATATAGAGCAGGTAAATGTATAAAAAGAAGAAGACCTATCTGTACACTGCCTACAAGACAACATGAAATGTAAGGACACACGCAAACTGAAAGTGTAGAAATCGGAAAAGATATTCCATGCAAGTGGAAACCAAAACAAAGCAGTGGTAGCTATACTTATATCAAACAATGTAGGCTTTAAGACAAAAGCTGTAAGACAGAAAGAAGGTCATTACACAATGATTGAAGGGTCAATCCAACAAGAGGCTATAACATAGGAGCACCTAAATATATAAAGCAATATTAACAGACCTGAAGACAGCAATACAATAAGAGTAGGGATGTCAGTACCCTAACTTCAGTGACTGATAGATCATCCAGAAAGAAAATCAATAAAGAAACATTGGACTTGAACTACATTAAGACCAGAGGTACTTAACAGATAGTTACAAACATTCCATCCAACAGCACCAGAATATACATTCTTCTCAAGCACATATGGAACATTTTCCAGAATAGATCATACATTAGGCCACAAAGCAAGTCTTAGCAAATTTAAGATTGAAATCATACCAAGCATCATCTCCTACCACTGTAGGAGAAACTAGAAATTAATTATAAGAAAGTAGAGATTAAACAACATGCTACTGGATGACCAATGGGTCAAAGAAGAAATCAAAACAGAAATCAAAAATTATCTAGAGACAAATGAAAATGGAAATGCAAAATTTATGGGATACAGCAAAAGCAGTTCTAAAAGTGAAATCTGGGGCACCTGGGTGGCTCAGTTGGTTAAGCGACTGCCTTCGGCTCAGGTCATGATCCTGGAGTCCTGGGATCGAGTCCCACATTGGGCTCCCTGCTCAGCAGGGAGTCTGCTTCTCCCTCTGACCCGCTCCCCTCTCATGCTCTCTATCTCTCATTCTCTCTCTCTCAAATAAGTAAATAAGATCTTAAAAAAAAAAAAGTGAAATCTGTAGTGATAAATGCCTACATTAAAAAGAGAAGACACAGAAGGAAGATCTCAAATAAACAACCTAACTTCATACCTCAAGGAATTAGAAAAAGAAAACAAACTAAGCCTAAAGTTAACAGAGGGAAGGAAATAACAAATAGCACAGGAGAAATAAAGTAAATGGAGACTAAGAAGACAATAGAAAAGATCAATAAAACTAAGAGATTTTTTTAAAAAGATAAACAAAATAGACAAATCTTCAGCTAGCCTTACTGAGAAAAAAAGAATACTCAAATAAATAAAATTAGAAATGAGAGAGGAGACATTACAATGGATTCTACAAAAATACAAAGGATCATAAGAGACTATAATGAACAATTATACTCCAACAAACTGGATGACCTAAAAGAAATGGATAAATTCCTAGAAATATACAACTACCAAGACTAAATCATGAAGAAAGAGAAAATCTGAGTAGAGAAATTACTAGCAAGGATATTGACTCAGTAATCAAAAACCTCCCAAAAAACAAAAATCTAGGACCAGATGGCTTCACTGGTGATTTCTACCAAACATTTCAAAAAAACTAATACCAATCTTTCTCAAGCTCTTCCAAAAAATAGAAGAGGAGGGAATACTTGCAAGTCATTTTATGAGGCCATCATTACCCTGTTACCAAAACCAGACAAGGATACTACAAGAAGAGAAAATTGCAGGCCAATATCCCTAATGAACACAGATGGAAAATTTGTAAACAAAAATCCTCAACAAAAATATTAGCAAGCTGGGACACCTGGGTGGCTCAGTCAGTTAAGCATCTGCCTTTGGCTCAGGTCATGTTCCCAGGGTCCTGGGATCAAGTCCCATATTGGGCTCCTTGCTCAGCGAGGAGCCTGCTTCTCCCTCTGCCTGCTGCTCCCCCTGCTTGTGCTTTCTTTCTCTCTGACAAATAAATAAATAAAATATTTAAAAATATATATATTAGCAAGCTGAGTTCACCAATACATTGACAGGATTATAAACCATGATTAAGTAGGATTTATTCCGATTCAAGGATAGTTCAACATTCATAAATCAATCAATTTAATAGACCACACTAAAAAAATGAAGGATAAAAGTCGTACGAGCATTTTAATAGATGCAGAATAAACATTTGACAAAATGGAACATTCATTCATGATAAAGACTCTCAACAAACTGAGTATTGAGGGATGTACCTCAACACAATAAAGCCTGTATATGACAATCCCACAGCTAACATCATACTCAACAGTACGAAGCTAAAAGCTTTTTCTCTAAGCTCAGGAATAAGATAAGAATACCTTCTCTCATCATCTTGATTCAACATAGTACTGGAAGTCCTAGCCAGAACAAGTAGGCAAGAAAAAGAAATAAAAGACCTCCAAACCAACAGAATGAAAGGCAACCTGTAGAATGGGAGAAAATATTTGCAAAGCATCTATCAGATAAGGGGTGAATATGTAAAATATATGAGGATATCATACAACTCAATAACAAAAAACAATCAGACTAAAAAATTGCCAGAGGACCTGAGTAGATATTTTGTCAAAGAAGATAACATACGGCCAACAGGTATATTTAAACATACTTAACATTACTAATATTCAGGGAAATGCAAATCAAAACTACAAAGAGATATCACCTGACACCTGTTGGAATGGCTATCACCAAAAATATAAGTGATAAGAAATGCTGGCAAGGATGTGGAGAAAAGGAAACCCTCCTGTGCTATTGGTGGGAATGTAAACTGGTACAGCCACTATGAAAAACAATGTGGAGTTTTCTCGAACAATTGAGAGCAAAACTTCCATATGATCCAGCAATTATGTTTTGGGGCAACTATCCAATTAAAATTAAATCACTATTTCAAAGCCTTATCTGCAACCAAACGTTCATTACAGCATTATTTACAATAGCCAAGACATGGAAACAACCTAAGTGTCCAAGGATGGATGAATGGATTAAAAAAGGGAGATATATACATAAAAACCTATAATGAAGTGTCATCGGCCACAGTAAAAAAGGAAATCCTTCAATTTGCAACAACATGAATGAAACTTGAGGGCATTACATTGAGTGAAATAAGTCAGAGAAAGACAAATGCTGTATGATCTCACTTATATGAGGAATCTAAAAAAAAAAAAAACTCATGGAATTAGAGAGTGGATTGATAGTTGTCAAGGGTAGTGGGGTGGAGGAAATGGGTGAAGGTGGCAAAAGAATATAAACTTCCAGTTTTAAGATGAAAAATTCTGGAGATATAATGTACAACATGGTGACTACAGTTAACAATACTAAATTGTTCACTGAAAGTTGCTAAGTCTTTAAAAGTTCTCACCACAAAAAAAAAAAAAGAGAGATAGCTATATGAAATGATAGATGTGTTAACAAATCTTACTGTGGTAATCATTTCACTATATATATATGTATATATATAGGTCAAATCATCACTTATACACCTTAAAATTGCACTTATATGTTGTATGTTAATTATATCTCAATGAAGTTTGAATAAAAAAGAAAATTTTAAGACAAAACACAGACTGGGATAAAATATATTAAAAAATACATGTCTAATAAAGATTTTCATTTATGTATGTATAAAGGATTTTTACAGAATCCTGAATGTATAAAGAATTTTTATCAGAACAAAACTAACACTTAAAAATGGGCAAAATATTGTATCAAAGAATATATACAGAGGTGAGAAGTAAGTACTTATAAAGATGCTTAAAATCTTTAGTCACCAGGGATTTTTCAGCAGAAATAATCTCGAGGAAGAGTGCGTTAACTTTTACATAATTAATGGTATCTTCCTTAAGGTCATCCTTTTTCGTAAAAAGAAAATGAAGAATGAGTGGTAACCTATTGAGTGTGTTTGCATTTATCTTTTAGAAGTACAGCTATTGAAAATGCAACTATTGAAAAACCATTGGAACCCTGTACAAATACATTATATAGTCTGAGGTCAGCCCATTCACCCAGAATGAACTATTGTTAAATACGAAAAATGCCAGTGATCATTAACTGATAACATACTGCAATTCTTCAAACGTTTAATGATTATGTCATCTATGTCATAATGATTATGCAGCCAGGATGCATAGAAATGTTTAATGATTGTGTTGAAAATATAAAGGCAACCTTCTACTACAGTTTCTAGGAAAGATGTCAAATGCCTCTTATTCTCCCATTTTTATTTAGGCAAGTTTTGGCAACCATCTGCTAGAAGCATCTGGAAGGACACAAAGGATGATATGGGTTTCCAAGAACAAGCTAGACCAGCTGGCTTGCCAAATGTCAGCATATGGGGGTGGGGAGGGCTGTTGTTTTTGATTTATAATGGTCATGCTATGTGGGACGAGCGGTAAATACCTCTGTCAAAGAACACCACTGTATGTCTAAGTTTAAATTCATCCTGATAGTTGTATAAACAGCTTAAAAGTGCAAATAAAGATGTAACTTCCCCATGTGGAAATTATTGCTTAAAACCAATATTCTCATTAAAATAGTCAACAACACACGGCAGGTCTAAATGTCAGTTACACATTTATGCCAATAAATATTACTTTAGGATCTACAAATAAAATGATACCACTGGCCACTTCTTTAGAATGGATTTTCAATCACAGCACTTTATGAAGATGAAAAAAACTTTTTTTTCAGGTTGACAGGTTGTTGGTGGTGCTACCATCAGAAAAGTGCTTTCCCTAAGTAAACCTATGTCCAGATTGAACACTACTGTGACAGGAGAGATGTTCAGTAGACTCTCAGAGTCCCACAGTATACTTCCTGGGAAAACATTCAATTTTGATTTACCAAAGGTATAGGGAAAATGTCTAAGACATCCAGCTATTTACCCCTTTGTAGTGAACAGCTAGACTCCAGCCAGGATGCAAATTAATTTGTGAAGCAGTTCACTATAGGCATACAACTCAGTAATGATCTAACAAGGAAATGTACACTCGGAACATATTGTATAGTGGATTTGGAGATATCCTCACTGAATACTAAAAAATGAAGACAGCAGGGATGAGAAAAAGCTTTTCAATTGTGGAAAATCCATGTAAAAGATTCTCAATTTTTTTGGCAACTGTAGTAATAAATGCTTTTTCTCCATGAAGTATTGACACCAAAAGAGAAATGTCATTGCTTCCTGCAGAACCACCTCATGTCCTGGATTTTCCTAGAAGAGAGAAGTCATATGTCAAGCAAAATATACTGTCACCCTGGTGACTGAAATATTGCAAAAATGATTTCAAAAACAAGCATACTGTATGTGGCCTGGAAAACTCCCACATGTGGCACATTCTTTTAGGAAATTCCAAGCCTTGACTTTCTACAGAATATTTGAGTCCAGTAAAAAAAAATGATATGTTTCTAAACATATCTCTTTAGTGCATGCAGTGTCTCCAACTTCACTGTGCCTAAGAATCATATAAGAATATTTTTTAAATGTGGATGCTAAGGCAGCAAGTTTAGTAGGGCCCAAGACTGCATTTCTGACCAACTTTTCGTTGATATCAATGCTGGTCTGTGGAGGGACTTTGAACAACAAGCCTTTAGAATATTCTACACTAACGCCTGAATACTATAAAATTTATCATCTATTTGGGCAGTAGCATTCTGCTAGTATTGGGGAGGTTTTGTTGTTAAGAAAATAATATTTGAAAATACAACCTATTCACTTGAAAAGTGTGTAACTGGGAAGGGAAAGTTCAGATGAGGAGAATGAAGACTAAAATGGACTCTCAGAGTCCTAGAAGGACTTGCAGGGAAAGCCTTGGCTATGAATACAAAATGGCCACAGTCAGGATCCCATCCTTCTTTGTTTTCCAAAATGATTGAATATAATTTAGCCTTGACCTTCCTCTATACTTCTGTGCCGCTACTTGAAATTCTTTTAATCGTGCATGTATTGGTTTTCTGGGGCTGCATAACAAAGTACCACAAACTGGGTGGTTTAAATGAAAAATTATTTTCTCACAGTGTGGAGGCTTGGAGTCTGAGATTAAGATGTCAACAAGATTGGTTTCTTCTAAGGCCTCTCTCCTTGGTATGTAGATGGCCCTCTTCTCCCTATATTTTCACATGGTCTTCCCGCTGTATGTTTCTGAGTCCTAACCTCCTCTTCTTATACAGACTTATAAAGATATATTGGACTAGGCCCAATCTTATGGCCTTATTTTAAGTTAATTAACTTTTAAGGACCCTATCTCCAGATACAGTCACATTCTAAGTACTGGTGATTAAGACTTCAACATACAAATTTTAAGAGAACACAATTTATGCCATAACAGTCCATATAAATACAGAAAACTATAAAGATAAATAATTGGTGTATATTTACATGGGTACACTGATTTATACTGACCAAAACTAATTAAATTAACACAAAACTATAATTAAAAAAATGACATCAGCATCTTCATGGTTGGTTCTCCTGGTCTTGGTGCCTAAAATGAGGAACTATAAAGTTTGATCTATCTGATCTGCAAAGTAGTAGAAAAAGGTAGGCTTTAGGTGACATAGACAATCTTCACCCATGTTCTTGTGAATCCGTCTCAAATCTCTGAATTCAAATTCCACATAATAGTTTATCAGCTCACTTAGTTTTCCAAAAGTATGACATAGCAGTTCACAATAATACTAAGATATTGCTTGCCTATTTCACTGTGTTAATATTTGCTCTGATGCTACCAAAACCAAGAGTGGGTGAAACTGTGGATGTCTAAGTGCAAAACAAAGCAGTGGCACCAAATAGAATTAGTCATCATTACATTCTTTACTGCTACACACTTGCAGTAAAAATGTCAGTTTCACTTAGGAATGTCCTAACGAAGCAGTAAAGATTATTAATTTTATTTCATTCCAACCCTTGAGTGCATGACTTTTTAAATATAAATCACTTTCGCCGTACGCTGACATATGATGGTTATCTGAAGGAAAAGCTCTTGTGCAAGTGTTGGGAGTTGCAAGCTGAACTAGCTGATTTTTTCATGGAGCACTAAATTTACTGGAAAGGATCACGGACAGATAAACCATGGTAATTCAAACTTGGGCATTTGGCAGATATTTTCTCAAAAATGAACACAGTGAGCCTGACACTCAAAGGAAACAACTGACAGCATTTATTGGCAGAGATAAAATTTGAGCTTTCAAGCAAAGACCAGGATTTTGAAAAATTTATGTCTGTCTCTATGAGCTTGACACCTTGTCAATACAGAAAGACTTTTCTAATGAGATTAACAAATGTTACTATTTAATATTGCATAATAAAATGTTTCAACATTTGGAAATCTGCATAATTCAGTGGACGAACATTTTCCAAATGACAAATGCATGATGTTACAAAATCAAGCATGGTAGAATATGCAAAGATGGTCTAATGATTTTAATGTAACAGAGTCAAAAAGGTCATTGATAAGGTTTGAGTTTGTACATTGCAACTAATGTTTAAGAAATGACCACTTGTAGGTGCGCCTGGGTGGCTCAGTTGTTAAGCGTCTGCCTTCAGCTCAGGTCATGATCCCAGTGTCCTGGGATCAAGCCCCACATCGGGCTCCCTGCTCAGCGGGAAGCCTGCTTCTCCCTCTCCCACTCCCCCTGCTTGTGTTCCCTCTCTCGCTGTGCCTCTCTCTGTCAAATAAATAAAATCTTAAAAAAAAAAAAAAAGAAATGACCACTTGTAGAGTAGGGTAATGTGAAAAGAATATACAAAATTGTTTCAAAAAACTATTAAAATATTCCTTCCTTTTCCAACTACATATCTTTGTAATGTTGGCTTTATTTTATTTACTGTGCCAAAACAATGTATCTTAATCAACTGAATGCAGAAGCAGATATGTGAATACAGCTGCCTTCTATTAAATCAAATATTAAGTAAATTTGAAAAAAAGTAAAATAATGCCACTATACTCATCTTTCATGCTTTGGAAAATATAGTTATTTTCACAAAATAGCTTTTATATTAACATGTGATGGGTTAATTATTACTATTTCCAAATGAGTTAATTTTTAATTTTTTCAATATTAATTTCTAGTACAGTAAACATTAATAACTATAATCCACATAAACAAAACTCTTTGTCATCTCCAGTAGTTTTTAAGGGTCCTCAAGGCCAAAACATTTGCAAGTCACTGTTCTAAGTTATATGCACTCTTTTATTCTGGTCAGGGATTCTGCATAAATTCCTATGTAGCCACCCTGTCTTATGATATGAGCTAGACCAAGAATGAAGTTCAAAGAGCCCCTTTTATATTTCTTTCTCCCAAAACAAAATAGAGCTTGGTCCTTCCTTTCCCCAAGATTAATCCAATCGTAGTTGTCTTTTCAGAACTGGCAAGAGGCTCAGAGAAAAAAGCCTGGTCAGTCTAAATCTTGGGCCTCCAACTGGAGAAAGAAAACCTCTAACACTTTTTATACTTCTCGCTGAAAACATAGTACAGAATCATTCCTGAGGAAGCCTTTGTTCTTCCTCCCTGAGCCTATTCAGCTTCTTAAAGGCAGGTGTATCCTGGATGAAAAGCTGAGGATGAAGCACCATAGTAAAAGTCAAAAAGATTATGAGGGAAGAGAGATTTGTCCTCATCTGGGTCTGCCTTCATCATCATTGTCATAATCATCACCTTCATCACCACCAGCACCTACCACACCCATTTATACAATACCCATAGCTAATGAGTCTTGTATCTTACCTGCCAGGCACTGTGCTAAGTACTTTATAAGAATTAACTCATTTAATCTTTACCACAATCCTAGAAGGCAGATATATCATTTCCACTTTTCAGATAAGAAACTGAAACTGGGAGGTTAAATAAATAGCTCACAGCCTCAGCTAATAAGTGGGGTTATCTGGGATTTAATTAAACCAGAATCTTAACTACTCAGTAGAAAAGCTCAGCTCCACTGCTTCCTATCAAGTTTATGTACAGGGGGATTAATGAACATCATTCTGAGAGGCCTCACTTGCATTTTGTTTTTGTCAAAGCCCCATTTCCCTAAAGGATGGGGTAAGAAAAGGGGTTGCATTCAAAATCAATGTTTACAACTTTGAGAAGTTATTCTGGGAGACTCCCTGTTATGACAGAAGCTTTATTTTGAATAATTTTATGAGGTTTGTTTCTTTGTTTATTTACATGCTAACATTGTTAATGAGACCCATCGTCGCATATGGCTTTCACTTGCTGGTAAAAAGAGCATAAAAATTTGCCTGGTAAAACTTTTTTTTTTACCAACACAAAATTTAAGGAGGTATTTATCATGTAGAGTCTTATATGAGAGATTCCAGGTTACATAATGGATAATGTCTTCAACTATCATTTCTCAAGCAATAAAGAAGTGTTGTTCAAATGGCTATTTCTTATATTGACCCCCTATAAAAGTTGAAAGCATAACATTAAATCATATATCCATGAAAGTATTTCTGAAAGGAACTAAGCTAATATCGCTCAGGTATGTTATTCTGGCTGACCTGACTTGATACAGAGACTTAGCTTAGAAAACCTAGAGAAATGAATAGTTAATATATCTTTAGCCTCCATTATTACAACTCCATAGAGCGGATGGTAAGTGTTGGCTCACAGTCAACTCTTGATTAGACTTCCTGACATTGCCTGAAGAAGTGATATTATGTTTTGTTTATTAGAAGAAATCCTATGCTTTAGATGCCAAACATTCAGGCAGCCAGAAAATCTGTTTTAAAAATTTAGGAGCCTGTCATATTCTTAGCAAGAGAAACATTCTGAAATATACCTGGTAACTCTTAGGCATGCCTTGGGGCTTAGCCTCATTTTTTTTTTTCTCTCTCAGAGGGACAGACATTGAATCTATGTAAATCCTCCATATAGGCACGCAATAGCCCCAAACCTTGAGCCCAAGTTAAGGTGAGATTGGCCCTGAAGGGGCAGATTATAGACAAAGTTACCGCAGTGGATAAAGGGCTTCCAAATGAGGAGAGGCTGGGGCCAAGGTTCATCTTCAAATGTCTCCAGGCCCAGTGTATTTGAAGAAAGGGATTTGTAGCTATAACAAGACTGTTCGAACAAAATCTGATCAAGATCTCAAAGAAATATTCAGTTGAGACCACCATCACTACCAAGTCTGCCTTTCTCACCCAGGGAAATAAGGAAGAGAAAGTCCTATTATTTCCAGAACAAAATTTTATTAGGACAGGTTAAGGATTATAAACTTCAAATATTTTTTATTTGACCTTACTTAAAATTAGCAGGAAAAATTTTAAGGCTACAGAATAGAGTAATGCCTGCTATATTAGTTTCCTAGTGTTGCCATAACAAATTACCACAAATTTAGTGAATTAAAATGGTACAAATTTATTATTTTATAGTTCTGGAGGTTAGAAGTCTGAAATGACCATCATTGGGCTAAAATGAAGGTTTTGGCAGGGTTGCACTTCTTTTTGGAGGCTCTAGAGGAAATTCCATTTCCCTGCTTTAAAAAACAAAAGATTTTATTTATTTATTTGAGAGAGAGAGAGAGAAGGCACAGGCACATGAATGGGGGAGGGGTGGAGGGACAAGCAGACTCCCTGTTGAGTTCAGGCCTGACCCACCCTGGGCTAGACATGGGGCTCCATCCCAAGACTCTGAGATTATGACCAAAGCCAAAGTCACCTGCTTAACTGACTGAGCCACCCAGGTGCCCCTCCCTGCCTTTTTTAACTTTAAAGCCTGCCCTCATTTACTTCTTCCTTCCTCATTTACGTATAAGGACACTTGTGATTACACTGGGCCCACCTGGATAACTTAGGAAGCTTTCCCCATCTCAAGATTAACTGATGAGCCACCTTAATTCCATCTGCTACCTCAATTCTTCTTTGCCATGCAACAAAATACTTCCTCAGGATCCATTATAAGGAGGCCATTATTCAACCTACCAAAAAAATTTACTTAATGATACTTATTAAAATGAGGCCATAGGAACAAGCCAGTAGAGGGCAATTTGAAGGGATGCAAAAGATTTTGACATTGCATTTGTTCCTTGAATCTATTAAAACAAACCTTTCTTTATGATAGGGAAGCTCTTTGACCTTTAGCAAACAAACTAAGAAATTCAAATTTATCTTAAGAAGATACAGTGTAAGTACAAAGTTAACTTAAATGTTATAATTAACTCATGTCAAGATGGCACATATTAATCAATAGATAGTTCCTGACTATATATTAATAAACTTGTGAAAGACCTTTACACTGCTCTTATATTCCTCTTAACATAGCTTTATACATTTTTTGTATTATAAACAATTCCTATATTTATTTATTCATAATGTGTCAGTAGTCAATAATGGATTATGTAGTATGTATGTAGTCATTGTGGAAAATAATATATCAAGATTCTATCTTAAAATTTGTTGAGAAAGATGACAGAATTGCATTCTGTGGGAATATCAGGATAAAGTGGCATTCTAATCTGGAGTGGATAAAGAATTTTTCATTAATATAATGTATACTAAACTTTGAGTCCATCTTGAAGAAAATATGTCTGAATTTTATTTACAGCAACATAGATATGGTCTAATCATTTAGTTTGAGACTGAAAAATTCTTTTGACAAGGAAAATTCTGACATCCTTTTCAGCTTTAAAATTTCAAAATCAATGAGGTTACTGGATCAAGCTGTAAGAAAATCCTGGAAGTTAGAAAATGCAAATGAATATGTCATAAAACTGTAAAACCTAGAGAAATAATATGCCTAGTCATCATTAGATGATTTCAATCAATCATTTATCTTCAGAAGTAATTCCATGAGAAATAGCATTCCCCACTGTACCTTCATGATTGAATTGGAACTGATGGCTGAGCCCAAGACTCCCATTGATTTAATTCAATTTTTTAAAGAATAAGTTACTTATAAAAGGATTTTAACCTAATACATTTATGTGTGACTTCATCTGAATTCCATTTGAGGTGTTGTCCCTCTAACTTTGCCAATTATTTTCATTATATTTTGTTTTATTTTTTTTTCAACTTCCTGGAAGTCTTGATCAAGAAATGGGGTTGGGAGGCACAGTTCAAGCACAGAGCAGTCAAAATTAATTTATTGACAGTTCTTTCTAAAACACAACTGAGATGATTTGTCATAATTCCTTGGACTCAGAATGTTATTTGTGAAACTAAAGCAACCATTTCTCTATTTTAACTTTCTTCTGTCCTTTGGTCAGACTCGGGGCAATATGGCGGACAAGATTAACAGTTATGGCGATTGTGGTCATTTTCAGCCCTGACTAAAATATTCATTTCTAGAATTAAACCAAACAAACAAACAAACAAAAATGATTATTATTAAGAAATAGTATCAGGCTTCTAATTGGATATAACCCTTTAGATTTACTCCATACACCATCTGTTGGAGAGATACAGTTTTTAGTGCATGCAGGTAATTAGTCATCTGACTCCCAACTATATTCATCAATACCGCCTTTCCTCACTTCAGTGTTCCAAATTCACTGGGCTTTCACCTTCTTCCATGCAGTCACGTGCTCAAGGAAGGTGACTTGATCCCCAGCCCCAATCCCTGCTCCCTTCCCATGAGCAAGCCAAAAGCTATAACCTAGACTCCATTATCATTTCTCCTGTCGTTTACAAAACCCTCAAAATGCATGTAAACTGTGGAAGACCTTGAAAAGAATACATGAGTCAAGACGGCAAAATAAAGTGTTCCTCCACTCTTTCATCTTTAAACCACCTTCCTTCTTTTATATATCTGCATGAATCATTAAGTCATAAACTCTTGTCTCAACCTGGTAATAGAAGTAGGGACACGAAAGAGGTTGAGCTACTTACTGTATTTCTCAAAAGTATTTAAAGTTGCTTAGCTTCTAATTCTTTCATTTCTAGCCAGTCTCTTTCATAGTAACTACCCAAACACCTGCTGAGCGTTTGGGAACTCTCATTCTCACCAGGGCAAGGTTCTGGGGTTGCTTCAGCTTAAAGACAAGAGAAGTTGGCAACTCAGTTGACATACACCTTTTCATAGTGTAGTAGAAAGAAGGAGAAACCCTACTTAAGTAAAAAGATGATGGCAGACACTTTCATTGAAGAAAACCCTTTGATGAGCCCATAGCAGATCTTTCAGGGTAAGAAACATCAATATGCCGAGGCAACTAGAGCTGTAGCACCCTCCACGGTAACAGGAGGGCAATACAAGAGAGGAAGTGTACAAGGAGAAAAAAGGGAGGAAGAGACAAAGAGAAAAAGAAACCTGATTAGCAGTCTTCTTGATACCTATCAAACCCTTCCAGCACAATTCTAGTTCAGTCCAGAAGAAAACTTTCAGGGTAATAGAATATAAATTGCCTCTCTTTGTTTGCTGTGATTTAAGTAAAAACACAAGAAAAAGAAAGAGCAATAACAATAGAACCACAGCCTCTATTGCTAAGACCAAAAGTCTAATATTTTAGAGACTGAATTCTAAGCATCTGTAAATAGAAATAAGTTCATTACAGTGAATATATCAACTTGAACTGAACCAGAATGGATAACATGGGATACAACAGGAACAACATGGATTGAAGAAACAAAAAGACTTCTATATAAGAAGTAACAGAGCTGGACTAGTAGATTCACCAAGTAAGCAAAAAAACAATTTGTACAGAAAAGCAGTGTAGTACAATAAACTGGACATGGGTTTTGTCTCAGACCTAAAATAGGCCTGGGATCAAAATGTTATCATTAAATATTTGCACTAATAACCAGACATTTCTAGATACACCTTATTTTTTTTACAAGTCTATATTTATATTTTGTTTCATATATGCTTATTTATAGTAACATACTAGTTTTATATCATTGATTACAATGTATTTATATTGACTAATCCTTTTGTTGCCAGTATATCGTCCTGGGATAAAGAACAACTTCAGCTCTTGCTAAGGAGAGGTAGTTAACTGTGTTGGACTTAACCAACATCTCTTTAGACTGGTGCCCTAACTGGGTAGACATATCCCTTACATTTCATTTCACCACAGTGCTGTGGACTTGAGAAAGGATAACCTGAGGCATTTTGTATGTTCCTGATGTATAATAAGTCTTAATAAATTATGTCATCTTTATGCTGCAGAAACCCCTTGAACAACAGTTGTGCTGAAATTTAACATAACATATACCAAGGGGCACCTGGGTGGCTCAGTCTGAGAATCTGACTCTTGATTTCAGCTCAAGTCATGATCTCAAGGTCATGATCTCAAGGTTGTGAGTTTGAGCCCCGCCTCAGGCTCCACGCTGGGCATGGAGCCTCCTTAAGATTCTCTCTCTCCCAGGGCCTGGGTGGCTCAGTGGTTAAGTGTCTGCCTTCGGTTCAGGTCATCATGTCAGCGTCCTGGGATTGAGCCCTGCATGGGACTCCCTGCTCGGTGGGAAGCCTGCTTCTCCCTCTCCCACTCCCCCGGCTTGTGTTCCCTCTTCTACTGTGTCTCTCTCTGTCAAATAAAAAAAAAAAAAAAGATTCTCCCTCTCCCTCTGCCCCTACCCTCTCCCCCACCACTCGCAAGGGCTCTCTCTCTCAAAACAAACAAACAAACAAAAACATAACACATACCAAAACATTTCATCTATTTACAGATCTGTCCTCATATAGATTTTCACTGTGTGTCTCAGCTTTTACTGGCTTCCATTATCTGAAAACAAGCTCTGGCATACTTTTTACAATGTAGACATGTGCAATGAAGGGGTAGAACTTAGAGCTGCAATAAACTGAGACTAAGCCATATTATTTCAAATGAAATTGTTACAGTTGTGTGTGCTTTTCTCAACCGACCTGACCTCTAGTATCTTTCACAACTCCCCCACCCTGTCTGCCAATATTCAGCTTATTAGATTTGATTGAAATCCTTTGATTTGCATTAAACAGTTTTTGTTTGTTTCTTTTGGCTTGAGATTCTGTGATCATTGAAAAAATGCTAATGTCATGTAGACCAGCCAAACGCTTTTGCTCATAAATATTGGATGTGCTAGTATTTTGCATGTTTCATACTTCTTTTAAATTTTAACATTTAACTGAGCATAGTATCATTTACTGTCATTGCTCACTGAACTAGAAGTAGAAGTGTAAAAGTGATAATAGAATGACTGTGATCTTTTTAATAAATATCAGTAATTATGTGATAGTAAAAAAGAAAAAATATATACTTCTCTTTGTGGTTAAGGTAAGGCAAAAATGTCTTGAAAAGAAAACATTACTTGCTCACATCATTTGCCAAAAATTTCAGTAAATTATTTTACTAAGGATAATACCATTTATCTTCCACTCAATCATCATTCTCTTACATGATTTTTTTTTCATGTTTAGAAAATCCCTATTATTGGTCAATAGCTTGGCTTCATTCATTATCTACAATGTCCCTGAATCAATAATAAAGTAGGAAGTTGCACACCAGAGGCTTTGTAATATTCTTAAGTACTTATATAAAGCTCTGTATATGACAAGCAATTTGTAATATTTTATATTTCTTCTCAACATCCCAATCTATAACCCATATTTTAAAACAAAAGCCAATGGAAGGCTATATTATTTTCAACAGAATAATAAATGGTAATATCTTACAATAATATAAAAATTTCACAAATGCAGGTTATGTTTTCAATTTAATGCTAACAGTATGATAGAGATAAATAAATAGTCACTCAATTCATCCATTTATTCTGTTTTCCCCAAATATTCTCAATTTGATTCTGTATGTACATATTTGCCATGATTTCCAACTCACCCTGGACTCAGAGCACTGCAGAACAATAATGTCTTCAGATTCTTCCCAAAAGAAAACCTAGGAAGTTCTAAATGCCCGCTCAGACAAGCAGACCTGGAAAATGTATGTACAGGATCGCTACCAGAAAAATTTCAATAAGCACTAGCAATTACAGCGCTTACCATTATAACGCCATTAGGAACATTCACATTAGTATAAGTCATGAACCTGGACCTTAAGTTACTTATCACCCACTTGGGAGCCTTAAAACCTTAAAACTTGCATCCACTTATTCATTGCATTCATGTTTTTGGTATACCCACTTGATCAAGGATTTTGATATCATAATATAAGGCAAAAGACTCCAGCATATAGTGGAAAATGACACTTCTGGAGTCAAATATTTTGAATATTAGATCTGTCTCTTACATGTGATTTGGGGAAATTAATTTGAATATACTAGTTTAAATATCCCTAGCTTTCTGTTCTTCAGAATAGGAGTAATAATAGGAATTGTTTTTGAGTATTGAGATAATGTACTTATTTAGTATATAATAGACATGAAATTAATATTATAGAACAGATGGAAAAAGAGAGAAAGATGAAATGTATGGCACAAACTAAAGGATTTAAGAGAAACAAGAGACCACATAGGCTAGAATTACTGAGGGAAATACTATTAAAAGGTAACAGCATTACTGGGCTTTAAAGCCAGAATAGAATTTGACACAAGCAAAGATGGTACCAGGCTACAGAAGCAAATTACAATCTGAAATCAGACTGTGGACCATCCTGAATGACCCACTTGAGAAGAGTGGATTCAAACTCCATTATCTACTGCTTCACTGAATCACGTGAACTAGGCTTTCACTTTCAAGTCCTATCCAAGCAGAAGGCAGTGATCTTCTCTTCTATTGCCAACACTAGCCTTTCCATTATGGTGGATTGTTCCGATTTTTTAGTTTAGAAATAACAATAAGATTCCAAGTGCCCAAGATAGTGTTTGTGACATTATTACTCCTGAATAGCCACAAAAATGTCTCTAAGATTACTTCCCTGGGATGACTATCAATTTCTATACATTGCTTATTGGTTTAGTGTGAATGGTTTTCAAAATTCATCTTTTAAAAAGGAATCCTTTGAAGCCATGGTAAAATATGTAAGATTTAAATGGAAATAACTGTGAAATGTTTCTTCTGTTTGAAAGAATTTTTCAGACTCCTTGGTATTAATATACCCATGCTGAGATGTAAGGATGGCATTTCATTGACAAGCTATCACTAATCTAGTGGGTAAGAGGTATTATCATGTATACATGAGGAACACAACTTGTCAGTGGTACAATTGCTGATTTTAAAGGTTTTCTTATAATTATGGTATTGGGTATTTTGAAATAAATTACAATTAAAGAAAAAATGTTCTCCCCAAATTGTTTTTAAAATGGAGACTATAGGGCACCTGGGTGGCTCAGATGGTTAAGTGTCTGCCTTGGGCTCAGGTCATGATCCCAGGGTCCTGGGATCAAGCCCCACATCGGGCTCTCGGCTCAGCGGGGAGCCTGCTTCTCCCTCTGCCTCTCTCTCTCTGTCTCTTATGAATAAATAAAATCTTAAAAAATAAAAATAAAAAAATAAATAAAATAAAATGGAGACTATAGAAATAATCATAATTAATGTTATTTCCTAAATCACTGAAAATTATGACAACCATGTAATTGATAGTCACAATGATATATATTCTGAGTATTTCCTTTAACAATGTTATCAATTAATATAAATAAATCTGCTAATGAAGTGATATATATTTATATTCATTACTACTTACTACATTATGAGTATCGTATATGTCCTTGTTTTATAATACACTAGACGTAGATGTATTGAAAAGTAAGAAATCCTCAAGAATAGAGAATATTTACTAAATGGTACTGTCTTTAATAAATATCTAAAATGGTCTCTAAAAACTGGATATATTTCTGTAGAAAATCAATGAAGATTTACCCATCCACTAATTTGACCGGCATTTTGTTTTTGAAAGAGCAATTGACTAGAAGATTACTTAAAGGCTTATTTTGTGCCCTGATTCCTGTAAATACGAATATGAAAGCAGGGGGTGATATATGTGAGCATATTTAACTTCACTAATTTATTCAGATTAATCAGGGTTGATTATCAACAATGTACAAAGAATCTTAATAACATGAGAAAATATATGGGTAATTGCCAGGCATTGTCTTATTAGAATAAATAGTAGTTTATAACACAAAGTGACTCATCAAAAGAAAATTAGAAAACATGCAACATACCCAGGAGATACAAGTTATCAGCAACATCTCTTGAATGGTTTTACCCTAGATTTCCTTAAATCATGGTGTCTGTAACAGAGAAAATGCTATTACTGCTACTTTTCCCTGGTCATAATGTATTTTCTAATTTTATTTGTCATTATCTGGGGATTTATACTGCATCTCTTATTTTAATGTCTTAATACATTTATTCTTCCTAATGCCAAAGTGGTAGTCCAGTTTGACATAGATCCTTTTACTACTTTCCCTTCTAATGCCTCAACTTCTACTTTATTTCTTTGAAAACAAAATATGAAGGAAAAAAAGTTGCCTCTGTGTCCTGCTACATCATCAACTACCACAATCTTGCAGGTTTATTTACTGGTCTTCAAAAACATATGAGCCAGGGGTGCCTGGGTGCCTCAGTCGGTTAAGCGACCTACCCTACTGACTCTTGGTTTCCACTCAGGTCCTAATCTCAGGATAAGCATTGAGCCCCACCTCAGGCTCCTCCCTCAGCCTGGAGTCAGCTTTAGATTCTCTCCCTTTCTCTTTCCCTCCCTCTCTGTCCCTCTCCTTGCCCTTCTGGTTTGCATGGAGCATGCTATCTCTCTCTCTTTCTCTCAAAATAAATAAATGAAATCTTAAAAAAAAAAAAAAAAAAGAGCCAGAGTCTTCAATTAGCATAAGGGGAAGCAGCTTGTTCTTGCAGCTATTTCTATTTAACTCATCACAATACCCTCTTGATACCTCCTTTGTTATAAAAATCCAGTAATTTTTTTCAGTTCTTTCCCCAACTCATTTAAAATTCCCAATGATATCTAGCTTATCTTTCTGAGTTTCTTACCATATGTTCTTAGTCACTCATTCAAGTCTGCATCTGCTCATTATGTAGTGTACCATGTCCTCGATATCAACTCTGAAACAACTGGAGTTTAGTGTTAAGTATTTGTACGCTGCAGTAATGAATCAACTTCTGCTTCAAATTATTATTTTTTTTTTCCTTAGAGAGAATTACAGTAGTACACTTAGTATACTAGTGAGTTATATTAGGACATACTTGGTATATTAGTGAATTTTGACACAGTGTTTTAACCTGGGAAGTTCAGCTATAGGGAAATTCATTAGTTACCCTTCTCTGAACTTTATACTATTGTATCATTCATTATCTCTACATGAAATATAATGAATAGTATATAAGTATATTTTTCCTGATCTCTCTCAGGTTCCTGTCAACCAAGATATTTTTAAAAATTGAAAGATGTTTGAATATGTACTTTGCAAGTAGGGCATGATTACAGACTTTGCTCTCAATATTTTTTCATAAAATGGTAATTTGATGGGAAAGCAAACAATTGAGCATGAGTGCTAAGTATTTAAGAGAAAAAAGAGTGCTGAATATTTCATATATTTTAGTTACATACATAGGCAAATTGTATTTTAGGCACCGATACAAATTTCCAGAAAAAATTTATTAAAGGATATCATAATAGAAGTTAGATTTTTAGATATAATAGTTTCAGTCTGTCATTTTCACAGGTGTCTGCTAACACTTTTAGTGGTACACAGAACCTCAATACATATTTGTTGAATGAATGAATGAAAGTGTCTTAGGGTGATCCTGGCTTTGTCTAGAGTCTGGTAATCTTTAAGGTCCTGCATCTGGTGATATGCAAATTGTCCACTTTAAACTAGTGACATATTGGGCAACCCAGACATGTGGGAATATGAACTTGTACAGAAGGTTTGGGAGTAGGGAGAGGCAAGCAAGGTAAAATCAAACTAGTGCAAAAACATCAAAAATGAAAAAAAAATCAGAATGTTAAGTGATGGCTGTTCCCATTACTTTGAGGATCAGATGAAATGCTGGCCTGTGGGTTCCAGAAAACAATCCAGAAGTGCAGAGAGTGGTAACATCCAATGGGTCTCACTTTAACCAGTGAAAGACAAGAGATAGGAAGAAGGAAGCAAACTCTCAGTTCTTTCTCTTTCTGACATGATTCTTCCAAGCTGTAGTGTTTCTCTATGGCTGCCCTGAAAGACATCCCCTGCACTGAGTAACCAGCTGTGTCATCTTGTGAAGCTGTGATCAGCTCAGAACAATGGCCTAATATTTTTCTTCCCTCCTTTCCTATCCTACTTCCTCTTTGACACACTCTTTCTGCCCTGAAATCTCACCTTTCTATGAAGCATAGCACATAACAGATTCTGCTTTGTAGGGAACCCCACCAGCTAAGACTACAGGTGAGTACAACATTGTCCCTGCCCTCAGCGGTTTAACAGCCAAGTGAAATCTACCACAGATAAATTCAATGTGGTGCAATAAGAGCTCTGTGAGCCCTCATGAAGAAGAACTAGGCACTAGGTGAGATGAGTGAGTTTTGAAGAATGAAGAAGAGTTTACAGACAAAGAACCAGCAGGTTAAGTATATTGCAAGCAGAGAAATAGAGTAAACAAAAGCAGAAGAGTTGGCACGGAACAGCACCTAGAAGAGCTTATTATATTCTCATGCATTACAAGGTGCTTGATTAAAATATCTTTCTAGAGGCCTCATTCTCATTAGCTCTAAAACAAGGATTAGAAGATGTCTACTCCATAACATTACTAATTGATTAAATAAAGGAATACATGAAAAAGCCCTTAGAAAATTGGCAAATACCAAGACTTGTCTCCCAGCTTCTGTACGTGGCTGATACACTTTTAAAATCTTATTTTCAAAGAAATGCACTGAGATTGCCACTCCATCGAGTCTTTTCCATCTTTGGACAAATTGTATTGCATGTTAATAATTTGAGCCATTTTAATATGCATTTCCATTTAAAACTGACTAGTAAACATCTGTTGAACCGCCTAGAAAATGGATTCTGAAAATGAACTAGTGACTTAATTTAATAATGTGCAGGAATTCATCTATCTATCAAACCTCAAACTTGACATAAATAAATTTTTTGACATTTGTGTTTTTCCACTTTCACTTTTTTATTAAGAATCTATACTTGTGCTTTATGGAACACTGAGCAAAAATTACTAATGCTGCAACTCTGTGCTGTTTTCTCTTCTTTCAATAATCATTTTCTGAAACTATTTTTACCATGTACCTTTTTTTGTTTGCTTTGAAGGAGACAGAAGTGCCAAAAAAAGTGGTTTTTTTTTTTAACCTACAATTTTTCTGGTTAAAAATATCTTTAATAAATTAATGTATATACCTATTCGCTTCTACTAAAGTGCAGAACATCAGCACACCTTGTAAAGAGGAGAGACTTTATGTTGGCTAAACAACTTTTGTGTTTTTATTACTTCATTCAATAAATATTAATTGCTAGGTTCAGTAGAGATTGTTGGGTTTTTTTTTTTTTTTTAGTATACATTCCCTTACATCAATTAAGTTCTTATGATTTGAAATATGGAAACCTGTTTAGGGAATTTAAATAAAAAGCAAGATGTGACAAAAATGAATGTTACAAATAATTATGCTTCAAGAGTTTAGAATAAGATACAGCTTATGGACTGAAGCCCAGGAAGATGATACATGAAATAAGAGTAACATAAACACAGTTGAAAAGATACTCTAGCTGCAAGCTGTAAATCCACATAATCTGTCACATGATCATTATCTGAAGTGGGAAAAGTTCCTGAAACAATAATGGGCTGATACTGTTTTCTGTATGTCCATGGCTTAATCTCAAACACACTGGAAATACATATAAGTGAACTGGTAAAAGTATTAAGGACTTGCTTAAAAAATTTTTGAATAATCTACCGCCTGTATATATTCTACTACTAGGTATTTGACGTTATAGGAAACCAAATAGACACTTATAAGAGGTGGTAGGAGAGAAATTAATTCTATAACATGTCTTGTGGGTTTGAATTTATCT
Source organism: Eumetopias jubatus (assembly GCF_037043125.1). Taxonomy (NCBI): domain Eukaryota; kingdom Metazoa; phylum Chordata; class Mammalia; order Carnivora; family Otariidae; genus Eumetopias; species Eumetopias jubatus. Next base: position 51,747,998 of record NW_028274807.1, read on the forward strand.
TTCTCCTCTTTTTTCCCTAATCCTTTTGAATATTTTTTTCATCATATTATTATAAGGAACACAGGAAAAATAAATAATCTGCAGTAACATAAATTCATAGATCTTTTAGGCAGACTCTAAGTAATCTATACTTAGTTTCTCCATGCGTGAAGAAACAGCAATAAATCTTGCAGATGTTTTTTCTAATATCCCTATCTATACCAGTAATTACAAGCACTATCTCAAAGACACAGTTGCCATGTTTCCTCCCATGTTGTAATATCAGGCTTCTGTAATCATAGCTTAGTAAGTTAGGAAAGAATTCAAATAGGATTTTGATTCCAACAAAAATTAAGTTCTGAATATTCCACTGTTGGTCTGCAAATTGGCCCCTGTACACAGAACATGAGGCGAGACAAGAAAGAGGCAGCCACTCCAGATTGGCAGGTGGCAGGTTTAAGCCGCAAGGAACTTACTTACAGGCTAGTCTCAGCAGCCGCAAAAGGACGTCTGCATCCACACGCCAGAAACGGAGCAGTTTATATAGAGGCCTTACCTGGGTTAAGTCAGGGGTACTGTCCAGATGGCCTCAGCTCTCTCAGGGCTCTGTCCCGGAAAATGGCTCTGGCCCTAGGAACGAGGACAGAACGGGCATTCCAAGGACGGGATGGGGGAGGAGCTCCCATCGCCCACAGCCAGTTTATGGGTCAGCAGCGGTCATGTCCTCTCAATGACCCCCTCCAATACTCCACTCCTAGGGACCAGCTCTTTCAATCTTACACACACCCCTCTTCCGAAATGTGCCCTGAGCAGGCAGAAAGGGTTTTCATTAGCATGGAGGTGACTCCTTTGGCGGCTATCTGGCTATAATGGGAGATACCACAGCAACCGTTCCAGCAGGTGCCCGAGAAAACACAGGTGAGATGATGATTCCCAAAATAAGTAACAAGTTTTTCCACCAAAAGCTCCATGATTCGAACCACTGATTTATTAAGTCCCCTAAGCTGAGGTTTGGTCACTCAGGGCGTTCACTTATGTGACTTAATAAAGATGATATATTAGGAAACTCATCAGGTATGAACACACAATATTCTGTTTGGATACTAGCAAAGGTGTCCCCTTGTGAGGCAGTAATTAATGTCCAAGGCTATTCTACTTGGAGGACAGCTTTTCTCATTAGAGACATTTCAGTCTTTGGTAAAGAATGCCTTTACTGTGATTTCTTTTTTTTTTTTTTTTAAGATTTTATTTACTTATTTGGGAGAGAGAACGTGATCAAGAGAGAGAAGCAGGAAGGGGAGAGGGAGAAGCAGACTCCCTGCTGAGCATGGAGACAGAGGTGGGGCTCGATCCCAGGACCCTGAGATCATGACCCGAGCTGAAGGCAGATGCTTAATGGACTGGGCCACCCAGGCATCCCACCAGCTTTCATTTAAAGTTTGCTGGGTGAATTTTTTTAAGGGCTTCTATGTGTGCTGTAACATCGTTCTAGGCCAATGGAGTGAACAAAGATAGCAGCCAAATGATTATACCAGGGGAAAACAATGTGTCCATCTGGCTTTGAGAAGAGGGAGGTTGGCAGCTTTAGGAGCTTATCCTGCTTGTATATGCCATACTTGTGGGCTGGGGGAGGCAGCACTGTCAGGCAGTGGACTGGGAGTGGGACACGCCAGACCAGGACTCCCAACTTCCATCTTTCAATGGTGTCTGTTCCATTCCAGATATAGTATGTTTAAACAGGGCCAGCTTGCTGCCAGATAATAGGATCCCAGTGGAAACTGAGTAATTCCCCCTCACCTAGGAGGGCAAAAGAAATCACCCATCCCAGTAGGACATCCCATTGCAAATTCCAGTAGATAGCACCTTTCCCAGGATGATGGGGCTTGGTGTTCTCAGCAGCATAACTCATTGAACCAACGTGAGAGCCTGGGCAATGGCTACTTCCTGAGATTTCCATAACTGTATAGTGTTGGATGCCTCAGCAAAGTTCCCCAGTCTGACATATGAAGCAACAGGCCTACTGGTTGATCATTCATATGTCTTAAAACCCAGAGGAGTATGTTAGTCAACCCAACCAAGGTGGTTTTACCTGTTAATAATTTAACCTGCTGCTCTAATATTCCATTTTCCTTTCTACCAACCCTGCTGCTTATGGATTATAGGCAAGACAAAATCTCCATTCAGTGTCATTTTCTTTTGCCCAGTCTTGCATATGATGAACTTTGAAATGTGACCCCTGGGGCACCTGGATGCTCAGTCAGTTAAACATCTGACTCTTGATTTTGGCACGTCATGATCTCAGGGCTGAGAGATCGAGCCTCACATTGGCCTCCATGCTGGGCCTGGAGCCTGCTTAAGATTCTCCTCTCTCTCTCTGCCCCTCCTCCCCATGTTCTCTCTCTCTCTCTCAAAAAAAGTGACACTTCCTCACTGTCTATCCAACAAGGGTAACTGTATATGTCACTCAGCTTCTTTAATCCCCTAATGGTGGCAGCCTGGTTTGTACAGTTAGAACCCTCACTTGGAGGGGGAGCAATGTAATCAACCCCTCCCTGGTTAGGAACTCCAGTGGATGGCTCCAGACTCCTTTGGCAGTTGCCTTGGGTGTTGTTTAGAATACAAAGGACATGCTGTTACTATTACATTAATTAAGTCACTGTATTTCAAGGGCAATCCAGCATCCTTGGCAATACACAATCCCACCCGGGTTCTAGAGTGATCACTCTGGCTTTGCACCAAATCTGCTGTATCTACTCAAGGGTCAACTGCCCAGGTCAGTTGTACCAAGCTAGGGTAGCAGTTTCCTGATTGCCAGGGAGTGTCAGTGCCTTATGAGCTGAGACACGGAAGAGAGTGAAGACTGCATCAGGTTCTTGCAGGTGAACACCAATGTCTTCCCACATATCCTGCCCCCACAAGGGCTTATTCATGACTATCAATCCTTTGGCTTCCCATTGTCCAAGTCATAGGGTTAATCCCTTTAGAACAGCCCAAATGTCAGCACGAAGGGGTAACAGGCAGGGCTCAGGAGTGATCACCAGCCAGTCTGCACTGACTTCAGCCTGACGGCTGCGGCGGTTTACTCCTGTTTCCATCCTGATGGCGGTGGCATCGGGCTGAAGAGTGATGGCAATTCCTGGAGGCAGGTTGCCCTGAACTAGACTAATGTGTTTACCAGGCATCAGTGGGAATTTCCTCACTCCTTCTACAGGCCATAGGGGCCCCCCACAGGAAGAAGGGTGGCGGCATTTGGAGGCTCTACACACTCTACAGGGCCTGGTAGCACCTGTTTCTAGAGACAGTGGGCCCGCAGAAAGGCTACTCCTCTGCTGCAGATGGGCATGCCACTTCGTCAAAGTGGGAGTTTGAGCAATGGCAGAGGTCGGTCAATGGAACATAGTCTCAACCCACACCTCGACAGAAGCGACTTCTTACCATGAGAGGCCATTCCTTCATGAGAGGCTCTACCTAGAGGAGCACTGTGTACTCTGCTAGAAGCTGTTGCTCTATGGGGAAATACCTCGTTTCTGCCCCTTCCAGCGCGAGGACCAAACTCCTAGGGGTTCTCTCTCTTTCTGTTTTCTCTGCTAGTGTCCATCCCATACCTCCTGGAGTCACAGATACATCTAACTTAAATGGGAGCCTTGCTTGGGGGATTCCCAGAGCTCTACTCTGCATCACCGGTATTTCTGCCTTCTCAAAGACAACTGGCGGCTCTGATCCCCAGTCCCACACATGCCCTTTCTTTACAAACTGCATAAGGAGCAGAGGCATTGCCCCAGGTGAGGAATCAAGGTCGTCCCAAACCGCCAAATCCCTACGAATAGGCTTATACCTTACCAACCATAGCTTCTAGGACAACATGAGTCTTACCCAACCAACGCTCCCGAAAACTTGATGGTGCTGCCTGGGCCTTGACTTTCCTGTTTCACTTCCTCTCCTCTCCCTCACAGAAGTGCAAACAAAGTCTGCACAATGTCTTGCATCAGCGTAAGACCTCATGTATTAACATACTGATGTGAGGAAGGAAATCAGGGACAGCTGTCAGGCTACCATCCCATGACATACCATAAGGCTGTGTAGCCGTGGGGAAGCACTTGAAAGGTCCACTATTGCCCTTCTCACATGAAGGCAAACTGATCTTGTGACTCAATGGCCAGAAGTATACTGAAAAAAGCATTTGCTAAGTCCAGTACAGACTGGCACATGCCAAGGACCATGACCAAGGTATCTAGGATGGCAGTGCTGGGCACAGCCACATGGATGGGAGGCACTGCCTTGTTCAATTCTCCATAGTCCACAGTCATCCACCATGAGCAGATCATCTGGCTTTCTTATTGGTCATACCAGGCTGTTGAAAGCACTAGGGACAGGGCATAAAATACCCAGTCAGTGCAGTTCTTGGGTAGTTTCTCCAATTTCCTTATGCCCTCCAGGCAACTGATATTGTTTGACAGTTAATATTTTTTGTGGGTTCAGTAGACTTACTGGTTCCCAGTTGGCTCTTCCCCTCAGCACTGGTTTGATTACTCTAACCCAAAGTTTGGTCTTGTAAGATATCAATGCTCAATATGTTCTCTGGTATTAGAAAGATAAAGCCTCATATTCTCATGGGGGAGAACGCCCAGTTTTCAGTGTCAAAGGGACCTTTCTGACCATACTGTTTGCCTCTCAAAACCCATAGGTCGTGTTGAGGGGGCCAGAAAATTTCTGCGGGTTAGTTACCTTGTATTAGAGTACATTTGCCTTCAGTCTTAATAGGAGCCATCATTTTTTATTTCTGCATGTCTACCAGCCTTGAAGCTAGCAGAGTAGTAGACACCTGCATGTCCTTCTCTGATCTTAGATCTTCTTCCAGCTTTCTGACTTGAGCTTCAGCCTCTAGTTGAGCATCAGTATCCAGCCAAACTGCCCACAAAGAGGCCAGCCCACTCACTGCAGCACAATTACTTCCTTCTCTGCCTCAGTGCACTGTGCACAATTCATCAAATAAACTCATTAGACCAGCTGGTATTATCGGGACATTTCTGTACTCACACAAGGCTCCACAAGCATCTAACATAAGGGCTACCCTTCCAGGAGAGAGGTCAGTAGCCAACGTGGGGTTTCCCCCAGGATGCCTCTTTCCTAAAACCCATTTCTTAGGTATCCTGGCTGGCTCACCAATTGTTGGTTCTCAAACTGGCCCCACAGACAAAGGGCAAGAGAGACTGAAGAAAGAGGCACATCTCTCCAGATTGGTAGGTGGCAGTTTTAATAAGCTAGGGAACTTACATCTGAGGCTTGTCTTGGGCAGCTGGAAGTATATCTCATCATCTGCCCACCGAAATATCAAGAGTTTATATAGATGCCCTTCACTGAATTCAGTCATCTGGACTGAATGGTCCAGATGGCCTCAGCAACACCTACTCTTAAGGCTATATCCTTGAAATGGCTCCAGCTATGGAACAGTGGGCAGACGTACATCGCAAGGACAGGGAAGTCTATGAGGGAAGGCTATGAAGAAGCCTCTGATTGTCTAGGTCCAGCTCACAGGTCAACCAGTGGTCATGTCTTCTCAATGACCTATCCATCATTAACTATATTTGACTAATCTTTATTTATATATTTAGCTGTTTGTTTTATTTTCCTTCTTTCGTTTTTGCCTTCTTTAAACATAAAATCAACTCCCTTTTGTACACTATCTAGGGATAAACCATTTTCTCATTATATAGGGTTCTTAATTACCTCTCTCTGACCACCCATTTATTCAGAATTTGAAGAGTTCAAAAATAATATACTTGATGACCCCATATATTGCAGTTCTGAATTAGGCTGGCCTACTATATCATTCATTAGCTGTGTGATCCCAAATTCCTTAACTTTTCAGAGTCTCAGCTTCTTCAATATACACGGGAAAAGTAAATCTACCTCATGGAGTCATCATGAGCCGATGAAATGAGATTACACACATTAAGTAGCACCAGACCTAGAGCAAAGCACATGCAATACATTTTAAACATTGTCATTATTTTTTCAAGTATTAATTATTCTAAATCACTTTTTATTGGAGTGGACATTGAAATTTTAGTCCAACTCAACTCAGCAATAGAGAAAACACATTTTAAAATAAAATCCTGTGACATATCACAGCTAAGCATCATTAATTTGAATAATCATTTGTTAGTATGTTAATAGGAACTTAATACATTTTAGCATTATTGTTGTCATTATTTAAAAAATTAGCCAAGCCACAGCCCCTTTTTTGTTAAAGTAGACAGTTGAGAGCTGAGTACAAGAAATTACATTAGAAAAAAAAATGGTCTATTACAATTGCTGTGGTACATTAAAACATGAACATATGCATATACATGGACATATATCTCACTGTTGGCATATTGCCAAATTAACGGATGATAAGCGCCATGATTTGTCTTTCAGATAATGTAATTGGATTTATCAATATCCAACTATATTTATCCAGTAAATTGTGAATTCTATCTCTGTACTCTACTGTTCCAGTATATCTAATCAGAAACACAAACAAAGGCGCCTGGGTGGCTCAGTTGGGGGCGCCTGGGTAGCTCAGTTGGTTAAGCGACTGCCTTCAGCTCAGGTCATGATCCTGGAGTCCCGGGATCGGGTCCTGCTTTGGGGCGTCCCTGCTCAGCGGGGAGTCTGCTTCTCCTTCTGACCCTCCCCCCTCTCATGCTCTCTCTATCTCATTCTCTCTCTCAAATAAATAAATAAATAGGCAACATGGCGGAGGAGTAGGAGACCTAGATTTTGTCTGGTCTCAGGAATTCAGCTGAATAGGGATCAAACCATTCTGAACACCTACGAACTCAACAGGAGATCGAACAGGAGAGTAGCAACAACTCTCTGAACAGAGAAGCGACCACTTACTGGAAGGTAGGACGTGCGGAGAAGTGAATCCGAGGCGATATTCGGGAGGATAGACGGCGGGGGAGGGGCCTCCGCCGGCCGCTTCTGGCAAGTGCTAGAGCCACGGAGCACAGAATCGGAACTTTTAGAAGTCGGCTCTGCTGAGGGACGTCGCTGCAGTGGCTAAGCGGGGGGTGGAACCCCCGTGGGACAGTGTGGTCTCAGGACCCTTGGGGGCACAGAAAGACCGGGGGTGCCTGAGTGTGCCAGAGCTCCCAGGTATCGGAGCGGGGAAGCCGGCTGCAGAGACGGAGCCGAGGCGCGGCCTCTCAGCTCGGGGTGGCCATAAACTGTGATCCACGGCCCAGTCGGGCCACTGCTTCTCCAGCAGGGACCCAACAAGCGGCAGAGCCGGGGAGACTCCCCTTCCTCCCCCGGGAGGAGCGGCGCGGGAGCGCACCGCAGGGATCTGCTGGGTTTGGAGACTCCACACGGGGTCGGGTGCCAGAGATAGCAACGCTCGGTCACAGGCCGGGTGAGCACGGAGAGCGGCCGGAGACCGGGGACAAGGGAGTGACTGCTTTTCTCTGGGGGCGCACTGAGGAGCGGGGCCCGAGTTCTCAGCTCCTCTGGGTGGAGATTGGGAGGCCACCATTTTTGCCCTGGTCCTCCAAGGCTGTACCGAGAGCTTGCAGGGAACAAAAGCTCCCAAGATCAAACCCGAGCAGCTTGCTTAGCCCGGACCGACAAGGGCGGGGCAATTCAGCCTCCGGCAAAGACATTTGGAAACCACAGCAACAGGCCCCTCCCCCAGAAGATCAGCACGAACAGCCAGCAAGCCAAGAACAAGTTTACCGATCAAGGAGAACGGGAGAACTCCAGTGCTAGGGGAATACTGCACATAGAATTCATGGCTCTTTTTTACCATGATTCATTACTTCATCAAAGTTAATTTTTGTTAACTGTTTTTTTTTATTTTTCTTTTTCCCTTTTTCAACCAACATCTTATCAATCTCTTTTTAAAAAAAAAAAAACATTTTTTATTTTTCATTTTTAGAGTCCTATTTTATCCCTTCATAGTAGTTACCCTTATTTTTGGCATATATATATAAGTTGTTCTCTCTTTAAAATTTTGAGATACAGTTTCTTCTAACAGGTCAAAATATACCCTAAATCACTAGTGTATGGCTCTGTTCTAGTCTCCTGCCTGATCATATTCTCTCCTTTTTTTCTTTCTTTTTTTTTTCTTAAATCGTCTTTCTTTTTTCAAACAACTTCTTAACTTATCAACTCCTTTTATAAAATCTTTTATAATTTTCATCTTTACAGTCATCTTCTATCCCTTCATTGTATCAACCCTTATTTTGTACATATATGTCTTTCTTCCTTTAAAATTTTAGGAGGCACTTTTTTCTAACAGACCAAAATACACCCAAAATCTAGTGTGTGGCACTGATCTATGCACTAGCCTGATCATATTTGATCATATTTTGCTTTTTTTGTATTGTTCTGTTTTTGTTTTTATCTTTTTTTTTCTTTTTTTTTCCTCTTTCTTTTTTCTTCTTTCCCTTTCTTTTCCCCTGGTTTCAGGTCTTTTCTCATTTGTATACAGTATATTTGCTGGGGACGTTGTAAACCTGTTAGCATTTTGTTCTCTCATTCATCTATTCTCCTCTGGACAAAATGACAAGACGAAAAAAATCACCTCAGCAAAAAGAACAAGAGGTAGTACCGTCAGCCAGGGACCTACTCAATACGGACATTAGTACGATGTCGGACCTAGAGTTCAGAATCATGACTTTAAAGATACTAGCTGGGCTTGAAAAAAGTGTGGAAGTTATTAGAGAAACCCTTTCTGGAGAAATAAAAGAACTAAAATCTAACCAAGTCGAAATCAAAAAGGCTATTGATGAGGTGCAATAAAAAATGGGGGCACTAACTGCTAGGATAAATGAGGCAGAAGAGAGAATCAGTGATATAGAAGACCAAATGATGGAAAATAAAGAGGCTGAGAAAAAGAGAGAGAAACAGCTACAGGATCATGAGGGCAGAATTCGAGAGATAAGTGATACGATAAGACAAAACAACATTAGAATAATTGGGATCCCAGAAGAAGAAAAAAGAGAGAGAGGGGCAGAAGGTATATTGGAGCAAAGTATAGCAGAGAACTTCCCTAATGTGAGGAAGGAAACAGGCATCAAAATCCAGGAGGCACAGAGAACCCCTCTCAAAATCAATAATAATAGGTCAACCCCCCGACATCTAATAGTAAAACTTACGAGTCTCAGAGACAAAGAGAAAATCCTGAAAGCAGCTTGGGAGAAGACATATGTAACCTACAATGGTAAAAATATTAGATTGGCAACAGACCTATCCAGAGACCTGGCAGGCCAGAAAGGACTGGCAAGATATCTTCAGAGCACTAAATGAGAAAAATATGCAGCCAAGAATACTATATCCAGCTAGGCTGTCATTGAAAATAGAAGGAGAGATAAAAAGCTTCCAGAACAAACAAAAACTAAAGGAATTTGCAAACATGAAACCAGCCCTCCAAGAAATATTGAAAGGGGTCCTCTAAGCAAAGAGAGAGCCTAAAAGCAGCAAAGATCAGAAAGGAACACAGACAACATACAGTAACAGTCACCTTACAGGCAATACAATGGCACTAAATTCATACCTTTCAATAGTTACCCTGAATGTAAATGGGCTAAATGCCCCAATCAAAAGACACAGGCTATCAGATTGGATTAAAAACCAGACCCATCCATATGCTGTCTGCAAGAGACTCATTTTAGACCCAAAGACACCCCCAGATTGAAAGTGAGGGAGTGGAAAACCATTTACCATGCTAATGGACACCAAAAGAAAGCTGGGGTGGCAATTCTTATATCAGACAAACTAGATTTTAAAACAAAGACTGTAATAAGAGATGAGGAAGGACACTATATCCTACTTAAAGGGTCTATCCAACAAGAAGATCTAACAATTGTAAATATCTATGCCCCGACCATGGGAGCAGCCAATTATATAAGGCAATTAATAACAAAAGCAAAGAAACACATCGACAAAAATACAATAATAATACAATAATAGTGGGGGACTTTAACACCCCCCTGACTGAAATGGACAGATCATCTAAGCAAAAGATCAACAAGGAAATAAAGACTTTAAATGACACACTGGACCAAATGGACTTCACAGATATATTCAGAACATTCCATCCCAAAGCAACGGAATACACATTCTTCTCTAGTGCCCATGGAACATTCTCCAGAATTGATCACATCCTAGGCCACAAATCAAGTCTCAATCGGTACCAAAAGATTGGAATCATTCCCTGCATATTTTCAGACCACAATGTTTGAAAGTAGAACTCAATCACAAGAGGAAAATCGGAAAGAACTCAAATACGTGGAGGCTAAAGAGCATCCTACTAAAGAATGAATGGGTCAACCAGGAAATTAAAGAAGAATTTAAAAAATTCATGGAAACCAATGAAAATGAAAACACAACTGTCCAAAATCTTTGGGATACAGCAAAGGCAGTCCTGAGAGGAAAGTATATAGCAATACAAGCCTTTCTCAAGAAACAAGAAAGGTCTCAAATACACAACCTAACCCTACACTTAAAGGAGCTGGAGAAAGAACAGCAAATAAAGCCTAAACCCAGCAGGAGAAGAGAAATAATAAAGATCAGAGCAGAAATCAATGAACTAGAAACCAAAAGAACAGTAGAACAGATCAACGAAACTAGGAGCTGGTTCTTTGAAAGAATTAACAAGATTGATAAACCCCTGGCCAGACTTATCAAAAAGAAAAGAGAAATGACCCAAATCAACAAAATCATGAATGAAAGAGGAGAGATCACAACCAACACCAAAGAAATACAAACAATTATAAGAACATATTATGAGCAACTCTGTGCCAGCAAATTAGATAACCTGGAAGAAATGGGTGCATTCCTAGAGATGTATCAACTACCAAAATTGAACCAGGAAGAAATAGAAAACCTGAATAGACCTATAACCACTAAGGAAATTGAAGCAGTCATCAAAAATCTCCCAAGAAACAAAAGCCCAGGGCCAGATGGCTTCCCAGGGGAATTCTATCAGACATTTAAAGAAGAATTAATACCTATTCTCCTGAAACTGTTCCAAAAAATAGAAATGGAAGGAAAACTTCCAAATTCATTTTATGAGGCCACCATTACCTTGATCCCAAAACCAGACAAAGACCCTATCCAAAAGGAGAATTACAGACCAATATCCTTGATGAACATGGATGCAAAAATTCTCACCAAAATACTAGCCAATAGGATCCAACAGTACATTAAAAGGATTATTCACCATGACCAAGTGGGATTTATCCCTGGGCTGCAAGGCTGGTTCAACATCCGCAAATCAGTCAACGTGATACAATACATTAACAAAAGAAAGAACAAGAATCATATGATCCTCTCAATAGATGCAGAAAAAGCATTTGACAAAGTACAGCATCCTTTCTTGATCAAAACTCTTCAGAGTATAGGGATAGAGGGTACATACCTCAATATCATAAAAGCCATCTACAAAAAACCTACAGCGAATATCATTCTTAATGGGGAAAAGCTGAGAGCTTTTCCCTTAAGGTCAGGAACACAGCAGGGATGTCCACTATCACCACTGCTATTCAACATAGTAGTAGAAGTCCTAGCCACAGCAATCAGACAACAAAAAGAAATCAAAGGCATCCAAATCGGCAAAGAGGAAGTCAAACTCTCACTCTTTGCAGATGATATGATACTGTATGTGGAAAACCCAAAAGACTCCACCCCAAAACTGCTAGAACTCATACAGGAATTCAGTCAAGTAGCAGGCTATAAAATCAATGCACAGAAATCAGTGGCATTCCTATACACCACCAACAAGACAGAAGAGAGACAAATCAAGGAGTCGATCCCATTCACAATTGCACCCAAAACCATAAGATACCTAGGAATAAATTTAACCAAAGAGGCAAAGGATCTGTACTCAGAAAACTATAAAATACTCAGGAAAGAAATTGAAGAAGACACAAAGAAATGGAAAAACGTTCCATGCTCATGGATTAGGAGAACCAACATTGTGAAGATGTCGATGCTACCTAGAGCAATCTACACATTCAATGCAATCCCCATCAAAATACCATCCACTTTTTTCAAAGAAATGGAACAAATAATCCTAAAATTTGTATGGAACCAGAAGAGACCCCGAATAGCCAGAGGAATCTTGAAAAAGAAAAACAAAGCTGGCGGCATCACAATTCCGGAGTTCCAGCTCTATTACAAAGCTGTCATCATCAAGACAGTATGGTACTGGCACAAAAACAGACACATAGATCAATGGAACAGAATCGAGAGCCCAGAAATGGACCCTCAACTCTATGGTCAACTTATCTTTGACAAAGCAGGAAAGAATGTCCAATGGAAAAAAGGCAGTCTCTTCAACAAATGGTGTTGGGAAAATTGGACAGCCACATGCAGAAGAATGAAACTGGACCATTTCCTTACACCACACACAAAAATAGACTCCAAATGGTTGAAAGACCTAAACGTGAGACAGGAGTCCATCAAAATCCTAAAGGAGAACACAGGTAGCAACCTCTTCGACCTCAGCTGCAGCAACTTCTTCCTAGAAACATCGCCAAAGGCACGGGAAGCCAGGGCAAAAATGAACTATTGGGATTTCATCAAGATAAAAAGCTTTTGCACAGGAAAAGAAACAGTCCACAAAACCAAAAGAGAACCGACAGAATGGGAGAAAATATTTGCAAATGACATATCCGATAAAGGGCTAGTATCCAAAATCTATAAAGAACTTATCAAACTCAACACCCAAAGAACAAATAATCCAATCAAGAAATGGGCAGAAGACATGAGAAGACATCTTTCCAAAGAAGACATCCAAATGGCCAACAGGCACATGAAAAAGTGCTCAACATCACTCGGCATCAGGGAAATCCAAATCAAAACCTCAATGAGATACCACCTCACACCAGCAGAATGGCTAAAATTAACAAGTCAGGGAACGACAGATGTTGGCGGGGATGTGGGGAAAGGGGAACCCTCCTACACTGTTGGTGGGAATGCAAGCTGGTGCAACCACTCTGGAAAGCAGTATGGAGGTTCCTCAAACAGTTGAAATTAGAGCTACCATTCGATCCAGCAATTGCACTACTGGGTATTTACCCCAAAGATACAAATGTAGGGACCCGAAGGGGTACGTGCACCCCAATGTTTATAGCAACAATGTCCACAATAGCCAAACTGTGGAAAGAGCCAAGATGTCCATCGACAGATGAGTGGATAAAGAAAAGGTGGTATATATACACAATGGAATATTATGCAGCCATCAAAAGGAATGAGATCTTGCCATTTGCAACGACGTGGATGGAACTGGAGGGTGTTATGCTTAGTGAAATAAGTCAATCAGAGAAAGACATGTATCATATGACCTCACTGATATGAGGAATTCTTAATCTCAGGAACAAACTGAGTGTTACTGGAGTGGTTGGGGGTGGGAGGGATGGGGTGGCTGGGTGATAGACATTGGGGAGGGTATGTGCTACGGTGAGTGCTGTGAATTGTGCAAGACTGTTGAATCACAGATCTGTACTTCTGAAACAAATAACACAACATATTTTAAGAAAAAAGAAAAAGAAGAAGATAGCAGGAGAGGAAGAATGAAGGGGAGTAAGTCAGAGGGGGAGACGAACCATGAGAGATGATGGACACTGAAAAACAAACTGAGGGTTCTAGAGGGGAGGAGGGTAGGAGGATGGGTTAGCCTGGTGATGGGTATTAAAGAGGGCACATTCTGCATGGAGCACTGGGTGTTATGAACAAACAATGAATCATGGAACACTACATCAAAAACAAATGATGTAATATATGGTGATTAACATAACAATAAAAAATTTTAATAAATAAATAAACAAATAATCTTTAAAAAAACGCAAACAAAAGCAAAATCTTTTGATAAGCATTTTCTTCTTCTCTTTATACTAAACCTGATTCTGATGATTGTTTCAAATCCTCAGAGTAGCAACGATCACTCAGAGCAATCATACTCACTACTCTGGGGGTATGGGCATCATTTAAGAAGGCCAGAAGATATTTTAGCCAATATATTTCCAAGAATTAGAGAGTAAGGTGATTTTGCAACAAACTAGAAAATCAGTATATAAGAGCAGTGATTATATGCTAAATCACCTGAAAGAGACCCAAGAAACTTGGTAAAATATAGTATTTTACCTATGTATTTATTTATGTCTATGGTATTTAGTATATATCCACAGTGTACTATATGTATCTATAGTATCTCTAAGCACTCACAGTATATATAAATATGTGTTTAATATATAGTATACTCTCTATATATACATCCATATATACTATATATACCATAGTTATCTTTAGACATATATGTATATATATTATGTAGAGAGATAAATATGTATTTCTACTCATATATGTCTGTACTATATATACATATACACATCTATATATAGTATATATATCTATATATAGCTTCATAGATATGCATATACAAATGTATATATACACATATCTATAGTTGTTCAGTCATGTATATAGTCATATGTGTGTATATACATATATAGTTATATATAGTGATCTGTATATATAGTTATATATACAGATAGATAGATGATAGGTAGATATACTGTAGATAGTATAGTATCTGCCTACCACCAACAAGCAACAACTTGTTAGCCATGTGCGAGAGCCATCTTGGAAGAGGGATCCTTCAGGCTCAGTAAAGCCTTCCCATGATTGTAACCATAGCCAACATTTTCACTGAGCCTCATGGGATACTAAGAACTGCTAAACCAAGCCACTCTGAAATTATTGACCTACAAAAAAACAGAAATAACAAGTGTTAACTTTTACTAAGCATTAAGGTAATGTGTTATACAGCAGGAAATAACTAATATATCATTCTAGTTGTTTTTTTCCAAGTAATGAAACCATGACCAACTGTGAAACACAAATTTGTATTCTTAAAGAGATCAATGAAATTATACAATATTTCATAGTACTTCTATGTTGCTTTCTATGTACTTCTATGCTGCTGTGTTGAGAACCACATTAGTGTCTAAGTTCTATCACTTTGTAACGATCCCTTATGCCCCGAAGGGGGTATTAGTCCTTTTAGCAATAAACATAAAATCATCTTTTGCTTCCATTTCTTTCTCCTTGTTTCATTAGCCTCCTCTAGTTATTTCAAGCACAGCATCCTAGGAAAAGGTGGACTTTGACATCTTTATCACACTGTTTCACCCCATAGCTTTTACAGTGGCTCCGTTTTTTCAATATGAGAAAGCTTTTGACAACAGAGCTCAGAAACTTCCTATATACCATCTCCCATGCAGTTCTCTCAAGTTAGAAAGTAAGTTGGGGGAGGGTCAGGGGCCTTGACTGCTCCAAACTCCACTCTGGGCTACCAAATGGTCCGCAGCGAAGAGTTCCAAAATTCTAACTGATGAAAGTACTTAAGGCACATTGTTTGTATGCCTACATAGTTCTCCACTCACTAACCATAGTTGGTTGAACATCTTTATGTGCCAGGCGCTGTGTTGAGTACTGGACACCGGCAATCTTAAGGTTCTTTGGTTCTATTTTCCATCGCTTTTTCTTTTTTCCCTTTCCTGTAAAAGGCAAGGGACAGAAAAAGGAAAGCAGAATTATTTTCAAATGTATATAAAGAAACATATTTTTTTTAAATTATAGAAGTTTTTTATAACATGTTTTATTTATAGAATTTATAATACAGTGCTCACTTCATAATACAGTGTCTTTGGGATTAGTGTAGGTAAGCTGCTCCTCCAGCCTCAGTGTGGGATCAGATGCTATCAATAGCTGGCAATCGCAATCAATGCCAAATGAAACCCTAATAGAAAATTGCCAATAAGGTTGGGCTATTTATGACAAAAAATGAAAGAATCACCATTCTGTGGCCAATAAAAATATCAATGAGATGAGTACAGTGGGGAACAACTGAAAACTGTGAAAGTAAACAGACCATAAATACTTAAGTGGATTTTCAAAGATTTTTTCCTGCCATGTCTCCAGATTTGATTGATCTATACTATCTGCCATATAAGCATCTAGGAATTTATTTTGCTTATTTTTTATTATACAGAAGAATCCCATAGAGTTATCACTGGCAGAATTAATTATGCCTTAACATCTATAAGGGTGTTGGAATTTACTCCAGAAATATTTAGGATTCTTTCCAACTGTACTGCAAACAGGAAGAAAGCATTTATTTGCTGATGGTAGATATCTCTCAAGTCTTGATATAATGTATGTTGCACCTTATTAAGGAATGAATTTTGAAAGTGATCAGTCATTCCAAAGAACTACTGATTTTCTGTTCTAGCCACCTCAGAAAGATGTTGTTGTTGATATTATACAAACTATCCAAGCTTAACATCCAAATGAGCATTGCCGGAGCAATGAAATTGCTGCTAAGACAGTATGACAGACAGTGGTAACATTCAAAGCAATTAGCAGAGTGAATGGCATTGGCATCAGCCAATCAAAATTGACACTGGCTACAGTGCTAAAGTGGGGTTTGAGACCCCTTGCTATTCCATGACTTAACCCAGTGTAGGGATGAGGCAGCTGAAGTTGGGGAAAACATATGCAGGGGAATTTAGGTCAGGAGCTATTAGTATTAGGTACAGAGTTATTTCAATATTTTAATAACTGGTATGGCTATACCACATATGGGTGGAGTTAACATGGCTTGATTAAAGGCGAAAAGGAGTCTAAAATTATTCCAAAGATATTGTCACTTCCTAAACCGTGTGTGGAACTCCTTTTTGGAATTGCCTTCAGAGCCAGTTTACAAGCTTACACAAGTAAATGTCTCATTAATTTCATCACAACCCATTTTTGACAAAAATGGTATTACACAACTTGTTCATTTATATTATTCACTACACTTGGCTCTGAGTGGCTTTTAGCTATTTCCAAAAAAACTGACTCAAATTCCAAAGACAAAGATATATTGAGGATTTATTTTAGTGTTTTCTATAACATCTAAAACAAATACAAGTGAGGAAAAGAAAAATCAAGTTTACTAAGTTCCTATTACATATCATTATAGTAATAGAAGCTTATGTATAGTTATCTCATTTAATTTTACATTATTTTATTTTACACTGTTGATTCCTTGGGATTCTGACCTCCAGACACAAACAAAAACTTCAGAACAAAAATTTACAACTCTCTAGAGAGACTGACTTTCTCTTGTAGGTTATTCTATCTCCTAATTATAACTTGTGACTCTAATTAGTAGATTCATGGATAATAACATATTGAAAGAAACAGACAAAGCTTCCAAGTATCTTAAAATAAAAGGAAGCTAAGATTTATTGACTGCCCATTACATGCCAGGGCTATCACATGTTAGAACTAGTTATTGCACATATGTAACAGATTTTAGAAGACTCTATATTTGAACTGGCAGTGTGTTACATTTCTATATCTTTTGGTATTAACCAATTGCTAACTGAAAAAAAAAGTTCCTATTGTTGTATTTTTAAACTTAACATTTTTAGGCACCTACTATATAATAGATGTGTGAAATTATTATACATTATATTATTTAACCTCTATAAAATAGGTATTAAACTATTAAAATTCTCATTTTAGGGCCACCTGGGGGGCTCAGTCCATGAAGCGTCTGCCCTCAGCTCAGGTCATGATCCCAGGGTCCTGGGATCGAGTCCCATGTTGGGCTCCTTGCTCAGTGGAGAGCCTGCTTCTCCCTCTCCTCTGCCTGCCACTTTGCTTACTTGTGCTATCTGTCTCTCTGTCAAATAAATAAATAAATAGTCTTTTTAAAAAATCCCCATTTTATAATGACGTTGAGAAATTTGTCTGTGGTTACAGGGCAGAATCAGGATTTTAACTCAGATAGCTGATTCTAGAACCATGTTCTCATCACTATGCTACATCAAAGGAATTGATGAGAACATTGACATAAGCTTGCTACTTGTTAAAATCAGAATTGTTGGCTATATGCTTAGTAAAGAGTTTATGCTCTGTTTTATGACTTGTATACAGATGGGCACAGATGAGTTGACATACCTGGAAGACAGAAGAGAGAAAGATGGAGCTTGCATTATGTGATAGAAAGAGTACTGAGATGCCTGGATTGCTCAGTCAGTTAAGGGTCTGATTCTTGGTTTCAGCTCAGGTCATAATCTTAGGGTCCTCAGATGGAGCCCCGTGTCAGGTTCTGCACTCAGCAGGGAACTCTGCTCGGGATTCTCTCTCTCTCTCCCTCTCCCTCTGCCCCTCCCCCTGCTCATGTTCATGCTCTCTCTCTCTCTCTCTCTCTCTCTCTAAAATAAATAAATAAATCTTAAAAGGAAGGAAGGAAGGAAGGAAGGGAGAGAGGGAGGGAGGAAGGAAGAGTACTAATCCCCCAACATCCACAAAGTATCTTCCCTGACGTCTGGTCCCAGAATGGCTGAAATTCCCTCTATGAATCCATCTTCTGGGTAAAACAATGATTATGATGTCTTGACACGTGTATTGCGAACTACATGTCACAAATAGTTACTTATGTACTTCAAATACAAAGTTTTAAAAATGCTTACTTTTTAAATTTGCTTTTTCAGAAAAGGTTTTGTTATTCAATATATACACACAGAAGAGAAGAAATTTATGTAATCACCACCCAGTAAATAAGTACATCAATGCTAGTAATACTGCTTTTTCCCAATCTTTTCTACTCCCTCCTGCACAAAGACAGCTCCTCATTATCTCGACTTTTGAGATTTCATCTCTTATTTTTCTTCAGTTTACCATTCATGTAGTTATCCCTAAACATTAAGTTTTTTAGTTTTGCCCTTTTTTTAAACTTTATGCAAATAGAATCATCCAGTGTATATTCTATGACTTTCTTATTTTTTTAGCATTTCTGTGACACTCATCTATGTTGATGCGTAGCTTTGTTTTTGTGCCTATATAGTATTTTGTTGTACATCTCCATTCACTTATTCTGTCTATTACTGATGGATAGTTTATTTCGTCTTTTTGTTACTAAAACAATGCTGCTATGAATATTCTTGCACAAAGTCTTCAAGTGCACCTTTAGAAATAAGTCTTTCAAGTACATACCTACAAATAAAATTGCTGTGTCATAAGATATAGTGGATATTGCTCATTACTATCCACTCTCTTCCTATTCCATAAAAACAGAACACTAGAGAAGACATTTCCCAGCCTTCTTACAGCCTTTTGCAGTCATGTGACTAAATTCTTGTCAATGGAGTCTATCTAGACTTTAACAAATGGATGTGTACTTCCTTATATTCTCATTCACCTTCCCACACTCTGGGACATTGATATGCCTGCAATCCAGGTTATAGCCCATACCATGAGCATCTGTATTTCACATGAACAGTCATTAATGTGTATTGAAAGGGGAAAAAAAAGATTGGAAACAACAGGTTGAAGGCATTGTCTCCAGAATTTTCTTTAATGTGAATGAATAAAAATAAATATTAAACACTGTTGCTGGGTTACTCATGTACAGAGTAAGCTGGACCTGGCTTATCAGTGCCTTGTGTGAAAAAGATGTGGGGTTCTTATTTCACTTCTAATGTGTTGACAAGCTAGACATACCTCCAACTGTGTGACATGATTGTCAAGAAATCTAATAAGATCTCAGCCTCCATTAAGAATAGAATGCCCAGATCATGGAAGATAATAGCTTCCCTGTAATCTGTACTAGTTAAGACAACAATTAGGCTATTGCATCTTTTTCTGGTTTATTTCTTGAAGAGGCACAGAGGTAAACTAGATATCATCATGAGGAGAGCAGTCAGTTCATGGTGGGGTGAGAAACCGCTACAGGTAAGGGCAGTGGAAGGAATTGGAAAATCATAGCTTGAAATGGAGAAGATAGGGATGGGCTACAATTGTTGTATTTAGAAATTTCAAAAATGTCCTTGTGAAAGAGATGGCACATGTCTTAGTCAGCTCAGGCTACTATAACAAAATACCATAAACTGGGTGGCTTAAAAAACAAATGTTTATTTCTCACAATTTTAGAGGCTGGGCAGTCTAAGCCAAAGTACCCGCAGATTTAGTTCTTTGTGAGGGCTCTCTTCCTGGTTTGCAATGGCCCCTATTTTGCTGTGTGTTCATATGTCCTTTCCTCAGTGTGTATTTATGTAGAGAGAGCTCTCTTGTCTCTTCCTCTTTCTTTAGGGCACTAATCCCATCATGACAGCACCAGTCTCATGACATCATCTAAATTTAATGACCTGCCCAAACCCCATCTCTAAATAAGATCACATTGAGGGTTAGGGCTTCAATATATGATTTTGAACAAATGTTCAGTCCATAGCAATACATATGCATACTATGTTTCTCCAAGTAAGCACTGGGGACCAGTGGATGGAAGCTATAAGGAAGCAGGTTTAGGCTAATTATAAAGGGTCTTTATAGCAGGTGGACAATGTGTCTTCAAGTAGAACTAATTGACTCAAGAAAGTGGTGATCTTCTTCCCCAACATTGATAGCATTGAAATAGAGTCTGAAAGATCATTTGTCAAAGATGTTATTAATCATAGATAATATTTATTAGTGGTTGCTACTGGCAAGGAATTATTCCATGCACTCTCCCTGAATTTTCCTATTTAATATTCACAGTGGCCCTAGGAAATAAGATCTATTTTGACATCATTCTTAAATGAAGGGCCTGAAGCTTAAAAAGGTTAAGTAATTTGCCCAAAGTCACATAATTTGTAAAAGGCAGAAAGCACATCTGTCTTACGTCCAGAGACTGAATTCTTACCCACATTGCTTTTCACTTGCCAGTGTTGTAGAAAGATTTGCTTCACCAAGAGAGAAGCCATAATATGTGGCCTTCCAATTCTGAGACTACTTGATTCTAACAAAATAAAAATGTTACCTCGGAAGCATAAAACAGTATGGAAAGCAGACACCAGAGAGAATGGAAAAAGGGACAGGTAAAATTTAATGAGGAGAGAAAAAGTCTGGAAATATCCGAGGTTAAAGGCACTGGTCCAGGAAAAATACATTCCTGGCTGGGTGTAGGCAGGGGATATTTCCTGAGGGCTGTGCACATAGGAGGGCAAAATGAAGGGGAACTAGAAGGCAGCAAAGACATAAGACATACAAAAATACTCCCTGCCCATAGTAGAGGCATCATTTGGAGACCTGGAGTTAGATTCCAAACACTGCCTTTTATTGATATTCAGAAAGAACTAAGGGAAACATCTCCATATCAAGTGTCCAGGGACCTTCAGGGAGCTTATTTTTATTTTTTTTTCTTGTAAGTAATTAATTAGAACCCCTTAATTACACAAAGCAGTAGCAGAAATTTGCTATTCAGATTCAAATGGACAAATGGACCATTTTCAAGCATTCTTTCATATCATGCAAGATACTCAAGCATTCATTCATTCATACACATGCATTCATGTGTATTCATTTAACAAATATATTCTGAGTGCCTACTATTTGCTAAGCACTTTTTTTTGGCACTAGGGATATAGCAGAAAAGAAAAAGTAGTCCCCACCGGCACCTCCCTCCCCCCCTTAAAATAATTCCTTATCTTCACTGAGTGTATTCTCTGGAGCAGAAAGCCAAGATGAATATGTAAAATGTAAAGTGCGTTAAATAAAAGTGCTAAGGAGAAAAACAAAACAAAGAAACAGGAAGTGAGCATCTATGGAGAATTTTTGAAAATTTTGATAGAATTTCAGTTAAATACTCAAACTAAAAAGGAGAGAGGGAAATGGTTTAGAAAAAGTGTATGTTTCACCTGGGTGGCTCAGTTGAGCGACTCTTGATCTCAGCTCAGGTCTTGATCTCAGCTCAGGTCTGGATCTCAGGATCATGAGTTCAAGCCCCACATTGGGATCCATAATGGGCAAGGTGCCTACTTATAAAAAAGGGGGGATGTATTGAAGTCCATGTGGTTTTAAAGTTCATGCTTGTGAATCACAAATACTGTGAAAGATTTTGCGGCAAAGTGAAAAGTACAATTGGAAAATCACTTCCCTTATTTTTAAAAAATATTTATTTGAGAAAGAGAGAGAGAGCAGGAGCGGGGGAGGGGGAGTGAGGAGTAGAGGGAGCGGGAGAAGCAGACTCCCCGTTGAGCACAGAACCCAACTCTACATGGGGCTCCATCCTAGGACCCTGCGATCATGACCTGAGCTGAGGACAGACGCTTAACCTACTGAGTCACACAGATGCCCCTCACTTCCCTTATTTTATCTACATTTCCTCATCTTTAAAATGGGAATGCTAACATTAGCCCTCAAGGCAACACAGGTGTGCGTATATCTCAAATGGACATGGCCTTCAAAATATAAAACAATGTATACATGTTACTTCACTTTACTACAAAAAATAATTTATATTTTTGAAAATGTCCTCTGAATCTCTGACTATATACACACATATATATATTCAACTATAGATATACATATATTTACTCTGAATATCTGAATATATAGATATATATAGACACTCAAACACACATACACACAAGCACACACACACATTGCATCCATCCCATCTCATAGCTCATATAATCCATCTAGTACAAATATTCTGACAAGGAATAGGCACATCTATCCTATGAGGCTTCCAGGAAACTCTCAGCAGACCAAGAGCAACACACTCCTTCCCCACTCAATTCTTCTTGGATTACTGAACACTTTGCAGAGCTTTTTCAGTCACCTCCTTAAATGCTGGTTTCCTTCCTCCATCCAAGATACTCAACAAAATGGAACTTGTCAACTGTGCTTATGGTAATAAATCTCCTTTCCAGCATTTCTCCTGACATTCTAATGCCTTCCTGAACATAATAAAAAGGTCATTTTCCACCTGAATTCATCTTCTCCAAGCTACTTTATATTTCTGCAAATCTAAGTTTCAACAAGTTTGATTTCATTTCTTCTACAGTATTTTATTTGCTTTAACTGAGCTAAAAATCCCAACTGCAACTGCAACCCTGTGCTCTCCTCTAATTGCTTGAGTGGGGATTATATTTTATTGGCTGACTGTATAATGTAGATACATTGTGAAACCTGAACTGTTCCTTTCTCTTGAGTGGCAGAGAATTAAATGCTCCTTTTCAGATATGGTCCAAAGATTTATAATTTTGTTTCCCACATCAGTTCAATAACTTTCTATGTATCAATTATGCCATGATCAGTATTCTCACCTAAATATAAAAAAATCTCCCAGAACCACTCAGACATTAGCAGGCCTTTCACTTTGGGCAACCAACTGGGCTGTAGTGTCAGGTATTTCACAAGTCTGTCTCCGGTTTGGAGAGGAGCAATTTAAGGAGCAGCCTTCCAGAAGTTACATATTCTTGGTTCCCGAGGAATTCCTTCCAATTACAGTAGCTGCATGTATCCTTGGGGAGGTCCAGATATCCATTTAAATGTGATCATCATTTGTAGACATTATTATCTGGAAAATAACTCCATTTGTAATGGAAGTTTATGAGGTGAGTGCGGCTCCTAGGAGAGCTCCCAGGCAAAAATCTGGGAAAACCTTGGACTTCTTGCCAGGGATAATGACAGGGCACACACAGTACTTGTTCATTCTGTTTTAACACGTTGGTGACATTCTTCTCTGTAGGTCAGTCCATCCACTTCCGGGACATGATGAATCATTGACTTCTGATCGAGAAAGCAGGCATGGTGGCCCTTTACCTAGAGGAATAGGATCCCAGGGCAATTTGCCCACGACCTCTGCTGCGCAAAGCAGGAGCCACGCGATCCTGGGGGCGTGCGGTGCCCCAGGCTGCCGGCCCAGCGCGTCCACCGCTAGGGCGCCCCCAGCCGGGCTCACCCAGGGCCCAGCCCCTGCCTCAGCCGTCCGGAGCCAGCAGCCAAGGACAGCGCTCGTTGTCTGCCCCGCGGGATGTGGACAGGACGGTCCTCGGCCATGCAAATCACTCTCTTTCTTGAAGACGAAGGTGGGAATACCCTGCCAATTCTCCAGTAGTACTGGCGGGCTCTCCTTCCTCCCGCCGAGTCTGCGACGCCGGTAGGAAGCAGTTGACTGCTAGGCAGAGGATCCGAGGGACCCGCGGGAAGTGGAGGGAAGGAACGGGGTGGGGAGGACAGAAGACCTGAGGTAGAGAGAACTAGGTTAGCTTCCTGGCCGGTGCGGTCTCCGCACCACACCCAGTTCTGGGCTGTAGAAAGGATAGAGTGGTAAGCTGCTGGGGGCCTGGAAAGGCGCAAGCCTTGGACAGCAAAGGAGAAGAAAACCTGAAGACTTCGCTGCAAGAAAGGAGGAGGAAGAGAAGACGAAAGCATCCCTCTTTTTCTTGTTTTTTTTTTTTTCCCCCCCTCCCCCCCTTTTTTTTCCCTACCAAGTGCAAAAGGGAATCCAGCCGCCACTCTTGACCTGGGGAACATCCATTATTTAATGAAAACAGGAGAGGGTTTTTTTTTTCTTCTTCTTCTTCGTGGTCGTCTTCGTCCTGTTCGTCTTTGAAATAAATGCTGTAGCACTGCTTCTCTCTGTACCTCATTCTTCTGCCCCAATTTGTTTTCTCATATACCACCCTCACCGCACCCCTAGTCTAATTCCCTGGTCTTTTGGATTAATTGAAAGAATTTGTCTCAAGTTTTTAAGTCCTGTGGATCAGGTTTTTATCTGCTTAAATGCCTTCAGAGTGAGCTATCCCACTTATCTGGACTTCCATTCTCAGTGTTCCAGCCCTTTCTAGTCCAAGGGTTTCATTATCAAGTGAGCTCTGTCCCTCCCTCCACCTCCTCCTTCTCTGCAGGAACACATTTTCATTCCAAGACCCTTGCATTCCAACCCCTTGCTGGGTTGCTTGCTGTTTTGCCCTCAGGCTCTCCAGGCACTTCAAAGAAGTTTGCTTAGACTGTCCTTAGACCCAGGTGGTGCCTAGCGGTGGGGCTGTTCTCCAGATTGGGAATCTGCACCTCTTCACTCCTGTTTTAATTTTTTTTTCCTGAAAACTGTTTCAGTTCCTGATAACACAAACAATCGGAAATGCTTAAACAAAGCTGCGAAGTAGGGTGATTTGACTTGTAATTTGCACTCCCAGTATAATACTTGTCTCTCCCCCCCTTTTCTTCCTCTACTCCCTCTTTCCATCAGCACCTCAGTTTCTGACATCCTAAAAGTTAATTCAAAATCGTGGACTCACAGATGAGAAAAGAGCTGGTAACGATCACTTTAGCTGTGC
Source organism: Eumetopias jubatus (assembly GCF_037043125.1). Taxonomy (NCBI): domain Eukaryota; kingdom Metazoa; phylum Chordata; class Mammalia; order Carnivora; family Otariidae; genus Eumetopias; species Eumetopias jubatus. The sequence continues at coordinate 51,773,122 of NW_028274807.1, forward strand.
TGTAAAGTAGCACAACATTCAGTCAAGAAACAGGCATTGAACACTTACTAGGTGCCAGACACTGGGAAGTGGTCCAGGGACTGTTAAGTGCGTTTCTTTTCTTCATCACTCTTTCTCCTCCCACCGCTCTCCTCGCTCTCCTACCTCCCCTATTGTGTTCATCAACATCATCTTTTACAATATTCATTCAGCCCTTAATGTATGCCAGCCATACAGCTAGGAGCTTTACATGCATTTTCTTTTTTAATTATGCTGACTTTTAAAATGGAGGATTCCATTTTATAGGTGAGAAAACTCGAGATTAAAGAAGTTGAGTAGCTTCCTCAAGCTCATATATATAGGGTGTGCTGGTGCAGGGGTTTGTCAACCAGACAGTCTGACTCCAGGCTTGTGGTACGGCGCTTCTAAAGAGTCAGTGGAGGAGCGAGACTTGTAAACAGATAAATATAATTCAAAGAGGTAAGTGCTAGCACTGTAGAAATACAGAAGCAGCATGACTAACACTGCCTAGAGGGATCAGGAAGGGCTTAAAAGCCAACTTGACTTGTGAGGTGGGTCTTGAAATAGGAGTAGGAGTATCCCAGGAAAACAAAGGCATGGGGGTGGTTGGTGCATTTCAGGCTGAGAAACTATATATGCAATGCCTCAAGTTGAGAAAGGCTGCCATGGTATGTTTAGGAAACAGTCAGTTCAATCTGATTACAGCATAGGGTTCATGAGACAGTGTTGTGATATGAAACTAAGATTGTCAAGTAGGAAACTAGGAGCAAGAATGTCAAGGACTAGAGATTTTGCTGGGAAGTTTAGCTTTCATCTTACAGGTAAAATGACTCCAACAGAGATTTTAAAGAAAGGGAGTGACATAATCAAATTTGTCTTTCTGTCAGACTGTCTGTCGTAAGATGACCAGGGGAAGTCTGGAAAAAGGAAAGTAGAGCCAGATGGCAGAGATACTGGTTGGAAACTTGCTGTACAGATGATGGGGGCCTGAGCTAAGAGTTGTGAGACTGGAAAGGAGGGAGTTTGTTCACCAAAGAATATTGGCATTAAGTGGGCTACCTGTTTCTAGAACACAGGACTTCAGGCATAGAGAATTTTGTTCAAAATAAAAAAGACCTCTTAAGAGAGCACCATACCAACCCTTTTATTTTTACAGACATAGTTAGTCTGTGAAGCTTAGAAGATTAAACCACACAGTCAGCTAGTGGAAGAATGATCATTGCCACCTTTTATTTAGAGATTACTATCTTTTAAAACATTTGACCCTTCTAACTTTTGAAAGTAAGTACAAAGCTACTCTTAAGTCCATTTAACAGATGAGGAAGCTGAGGTCAGTAACTTGGTGAAGGCTGCACAGATAATTAAAGACAGAATGGCGATTCAAAACTAAAGTTATCGAATCCCAGAGTTCCCATAGTTTTTATATGTTATGTACTGAGATTGAAATTTAGACATCTTTACCCTAAAGTGGTGCTCTCTTCACTAGTTGTTGCTGCCTTTCTCTTCTGCAATGTGCTATTTAAGCATCATTGGGCATGCATTCCTGATATCTGAATGCTGTAAATATGCCTTAAAGTAGCATTTACTGGGGATTCACTGTCTATCACATACAGTAAGCAAGATACTATGATGATCCATTTTTAAAACTGTGGCTTTTACAGTGAAAGAAAGAGCAAATTACAAGTGACATCAACATGCAACCAGAAACACAGCTGATCGACATTTGGAATGGTACAGACATGAAGGATCAAGGGCTCTTGGAACCATAGCTGATGTTAGTCAGCACTCTCCTGTGCCAGGGGCTTGATGTGTATTATTTTATTTAAGAACACTGACTTAGGTGAAATAAATTGCTCAGTGTCACATAAATACTAAATGGATGAGCCAGAACTGGAACTCTAGTTTATCTGACACCCAACTCTGGCCCTTCAGCTCTGTTGGAGAGGTTGGTGAAGACTGAAGTTGGTTTCATGGACAGTAGTATACCAGTAAATGTTTCACACCCAGCTCTCAAACATGAAAATCAAAACAGCTCTGAGTTTTAGTGCTGCCAATTCCAGTTTCCAGAGGGTAAAAGTAACTCACAATAATAGATTTCAAGCTGCCAGTGTGACATCTCTGAAGTCAGCATTGGGAAGTGACGCACATGAGGGGCTCTGGAGAGCGTCCAGCATGCAACTGTACCACAGAGGAGGAGACACTTGGGCAGTGTCTTAGAAGAGAAGTAGAAGAGATTTGGGGTAATTCTTTGAGAAAGAAGGGGTGGTGAAGGCTGGAATGAGGATTGGGTTAGTTATATTCTAAGAAAGTGGACAGATTGAGCTAATTTGTGGTTAGATCAAATAGAAAGTGTGATTTAGAATTGGCTGGGGGCAGCTACTTGTTTAAACTTTACTATTCCTGAGCGGTGGAAATTTGCTTGAAAAAAGAGACCTAAATATTGATTTATCTTAAACTTTCAGCAGACACTTGTCTAAAAGACTGATATAACCGAAAACATACTCAAAAGACTGAAATCAGGGCTAAATGAATAAAAAAGATTGGCCAATATGGATTTCTGTCTAGTTATCTACTTTTCTCTTTCTTTATGGCAAGAACAACAGCAGACTGATAAAGGTGATAAACTGATGGAAAATCAACCTTAGCAAATATATAGACAATAAAGGTGAATAAAGTTACTCTGTGCTCACTTTCAAAAGAGGTCCTGAGGGGCACCTGGCTGGCTCAATCAGTAGAACATGTGACTCTTGATCTTGGGGTTGTATGAGTTTGAGCCCCACATTGGGTGTAGAGATTACTTAAAAATAAAAAATCTAAAAGAAAGAAAGAAAGAAGAAAGAAAGAAAGAAAGAAAGAAAGAAAGAAAGAAAGAAAGAAAGAAAGAAAGAAAGAAAGAAAGAAAAAGAATATAACACAAAAGAGGTTCTGAAGAGATGTGTTTTCTCTGTGAGACTGTGTAAATGTACCTTATAGTGACCTCGTAGCCACAGGAAATTAATATATTTGCAAATACTTCAGATATTTATCTTGTTACTTTAATTCGCATCTTTCTGAGCATAAAGCAACACCAGTGCTTCTCTTATTCCTACATAACCAGATAGTGCATAGGATAATAAGGAGAAAAAAATGTAGCAAGTACCTGCAAATGAGACCTGTTTTCCCTCTGTGGCAATAATTTAGCCCTTTAAAAGGAGAAAGCATGAAAATAAAATTAGTCCTCATAATGCAGAAGATTTCTATCCCCTCCCCTGTCCCCCGATAACCAAAAGCTCTTGGACACAATCTTAGCGGAAAATATAGTGATCCTAAGAACCAATAAAAAATAATATAAAGGAAATGAAGTGGAGGTCTACTGTTTTTGTCTGCCCTTTGGAGAATGGCCCCCATTCCTGTGATTTTGAAATACTATCAAGTGTGACACCCACCTGCCCTGGCTGCAGGGGTGGACATTTACCTCAGGCCTGGTCAGTCATGGTTCTGGATCTTCTGATTCACAGTAAATTACTCAGAGCATGAGCAAAACCAATCAAACTTTTTTTCATGAATGAGAGGGTAGCTCTTCCTTTAGGATTTCAGTCTCTATGGATATAGGTTTAGGTCTGAAAATAATCATCTTTTTAGTATGTGGGCTGCAAAAGAGGAAATCGAGAAAACAGTCAAAGACAAGCAAAGGCATGTTGAGCTAAAATACAGAAAAAGGACAAAGAAACTTGACAGCTTTGCTCAAATGCCTTGATCCTGCTATGCCTAAACATACACATTACTTTTGGAATTCTCAGTCGTTTAAACCAATAATGGTTTGGTTTACCAATAGGTTACCTCGTGGTTGCTTTTTTTTTGGTTAAACTCCTTGGACTAGAGTTTTTTTTTCACTTTCGGTTGAAAGTAACCTATTACAGAAACCTTAGTAAAAAGTCCCCAACCTGATGATAAACTGCTGGCTGCCTAGATTATGAAAATAATGTCTCCCTAACTTAAAAAAAGGCAGAGCAGAGGAGAAGGGAAATACCAAGAGCTACATTTCTTTCTTGGCCTGTATTCTAAGGTATGCTGATTTATTTTCTTTAGTTTCTCTGATCCGTGACTCATCTCTCTCTGGACATCTCTTTCTTTCATTGGCATACAGACCACAATACAATCATTTGTTTATTCATAAATTATCATGGCTTTATTATATACCTCAAAATGTTGAGCCTTCACAGAACAGGCAAAAGACAAGGTATTAAGCTGGGAGGGAAAGAAAGGAAAAAGAGATGCTGATCATTTTAGAACTGGAGGAACAACTCAGCACCAGTTCTTTTCTTTTAAAATTTCATGGCAGATATTTGAGCAGATGGTGAAGAATCACCTCAAGATAGAGTCATTTGGAATTTTTCTTAGTTTTTCTGAGATGATCCCAAAAGCTGAAGACTGTAGGAGGGACAAAGTGAGAATAGAAGATGATTCAGTTGCTGGTCTGGGGAAAAGACTTGAGTAACTAAGGGCTACTTTCTCAGTCCCGTGAGTATAAGTCCCCCTCTACTCAGCTTCTCAAGCTGCCCTTTGATGTTTCTTTGCCTTTAAAGGTTGAGTCTAGTGACTATTTAGTCCTGAAGTCAAAATTTGTCTAAGCCCTGAAAAAAATCTAAGGAATAACTCTGGACCTTGCATTCTTTTGAAATGTCCTTGAGCCTAGGAAAACTACTTGAGAGTTATACTCTTTGGGGATTCTCTTGTAACTTGATATGTTAACCACCTCTGGACAAAATACCTCACTCTATAACTTGGATGTCATTCTCTATAAAAAAACAAATCACTTTCCTTAGGAGATGTATCAATTAGTCAGGTTTTTTTTTTTAAGATTTTATTTATTTATTTGACAGAGAGAGACACAGCAAGAGAGGGAACACAAGCAGGGGAAGTGGGAGAGGGAGAAGCAGGCTTCCCTCCAAGCAGGGAGCCCAGGACCTTGGGATCATGACCTGAGCCGAAGGCAGACACTTAACCAACTGAGCCACACAGTCATCCCCAATTAGTCAGTTTTAACAGAATTTCAAAACTGGAAGCAATAACCAAAAATTATTTACTTTACCAGCTAGAATACATCACAGAATTCTGCCAGCTAGAAAACATCACAGATTCTGGTGATTTCAATGAAATCATGTACATGTTTATAAATCTTTTCATGTGTTGGCTTATATAGCTTTTTAAATATGCATTGCATTTTCTCACAAGCTTTTCACCTTGAGGTACAATTATTAAGTGAATTTCTTGCTCTTACAAAGAAAAGTAAACACATTAAACACCTCCATGCAAAGTTAAAATGCTGGACATTAAATTAAATATTTGTCCTATAACACTGTTAACTTAATAGGTTATGAATCATCTGTGTTTGTGGAATACATTGCTTTATATTATAATTTTGCCAAATCCACTCTGTAAAGAACAAAGTAAAAAGAACACTGAGGCTTAAGATCTTGAATACTGAACCTCCTCTGTAGACTTTGCAATATTGATACTGCACCCATAATCATGCCTTAGTGAAATGTTATACAGAACATTATTCAGAATATTTGTTCTGAAAAGAGTTTGGATAAATGCACCATATTTGAAATTGATTAATGCTGTCTGATAAGCATCCAAATTTGTTATTATCCTGAGAATTTGACTTAAAAGTTATAGGGTATCTTATGTATTTACTGTAACTGGAAGTGGCTCACTTGAGCAAAAGTGGTAGCCAAAGCTGTGTTAATCTTGGTTAAGTCTCCTGACTTCTGGGACGTGTGTTACCTCATCTGTCATATGATGTAGTTGGATTGGCCCAGTATTTTTTTTTTTAACTTCTTTCTTTTTAAAATATATTTATTATTGAAATATAGTTGACATACAATGTTACGTTAGTTTCAGGTATACAATATACTAATTTGACAATTCTGTGTATTACTCAATGCTCAGCACAAGTATAGTCACCACCTGTCATCATACAATATTGTTACAATATTATTGACCATATTCTTATGCTGTACTTTTAATCTCCATGATTTATTTATTTTATAACAGGAAGTGTGTACCTCTTAATCCCCTTCACCTCTTTTGTCCATCCTCCCATTCCCCTCCCCTCTGGCAACCACCAGTTTATTTTCTGTATATATGTTTGTTTCTATTTGTTTGTTCACTTGTTTGTTCATTTGTTTTGTTTTTTAGATTCCACATATAAGTGAAATCATATGGTATTTGTCTTTCTCTGTCTGACTTATGTCACCAAGCATAATACCCCGTAGATCCATCTATATTGTCACAAAAGGAAAGATTTCATTCTTTTTTATGACTGAGTAATATCCCATTGTGTGTATATACCACATCTTCTTTCTCCATTCATCTATAGATGAACATTGGGTTGTTTCCATATCACAACTGTTGTAAATAATGCTGCAATAAACATAAGGGTGCATATAGCTTTTCAAATTAATGTTTTTGTTTTCTTTGGGTAAATATCTAAAAGTGAAATTACTGGATCATATGGTATTTCCATCTTTAATTTTATGAGAAACCATCACATCATTTTCCACAGTGACTGTACCAATTGGCCTTCCCACCAACAGTGCACAAGGATTCCTTTTTTTCACATCTTTGCCAACACGTATTATTTGTCTTTTTTTTTTTTTAAGATTCTATTTACTTATTTTTATTTGAGAGAGAGAGAAAGAGAGCATGAGTGGGTGGAGGGGCAGAGGAAGAGAGAATCTCAGGCAGACTCCATGCTGAGTGTGGAGCCTGACATAGCACTCGATCTCAGGACACTGAGATCATGACCTGAGCCAAAACCAAGAGTCAGACGCCCAGCTGACTGAACCACCTAGGCGCCCCTCTGGTCTTTTCGATTCTAGCTATTCTGACAGGTGTGAGGTGATAATCTCATTGTGGTTTTGATTTGTATTTCCCTGATGATTAGTGATGTTGAGCATTTTTTCATGTGTCTGTTGCCCATCTGAATAGACATTTGGAAAAATGTCTATTTAGGTCTTCTGCCCATTTTTTTAATCAGATAGTTTTTTGGTGTTGAGTTGCATAAGCTCTTTATATGTTTTGTATATCAACCCCTTATCAGAGAGATCATTTGCAAATATCTTCTCCCTTTCAACAGGTGTCTTTTTGTTTGGGTTTTCTAATTCTTCTGAAAAGCCTTAAAGTCTGAAGGAGGCAGTAAAACTTCAGGTTGCTTGTCACACTTTAGCTAAAGAAGCTCCACCTGTATCAGTTTATTAATTACCTTGCATAATCATTTATTATTCATCCATGTATTCATGAATTGGTTAAATAATTAATCAAATAGTATTGTGTGCTACTATGTGTCTGCTATTCTATGCATATAGCAGAGAATAAAACAGACATAAATTTCTGTTCTTGAGCCTTCAGTCTAGTACAGAGAGGCAGATATCAATATTCAGTTTTCAAGATATCTAAGTTAAATATATATTATGTTATATGGTGATAGAGTCTATAGAGAAAAAATGAAGCAGAAAAGGGAATAGAGTATCGGGGCTGGGGATTGAAATTTTATTTTATTTATTTATTTTTTTAGTTTTTTCTTTTTTAAGAGAGGGAGCAGTGGAGGGTAGGAGAGGGGAGAGAGAGCATCTTAAGCAGGCTCCACTCCCAGCGTGGAGCCCCATATGGGACTAGATCTCACAACCCTGAGATCATGACCTGAGCCAAAATCAAGAGTCAGATGCTTAGCCTGCTTAGCGGCTGAACCACCCAAACTGGGGGATGAAATTTTAAATAGTTGTTCATGGAAAGGATCAATAAGAAGATAACATTTGAGAAAATACCTTGAAGAAGATGATGGATTAAGCCTCAGTAATAACTGTGGGAAAAAAGTTCCAAGGATTAGAAACAGCAAGTGCAAAGTCTCTGACGTGGGAATGTGGCAGGTATCTTTAGGAACAGTGAGGAGACCACCACTGTTTGAATGATTAAACAAGGGAGAAATAGGGACTTGCACTTCGGAATAAGCCTACATTAAAAGAAAAAGGTTTATATTTAAATAAAGATTGAAAACTCTTCATCTAAATTACTTGTAAGGCTCTGAAAAGCATTAAAATTTTAAGACTCTTATATTGCATAATCAATGAAACTTTATTCAGTGTTATTAAACCTTCTTTTTTCCTAATTAATATCACTCCTTCAGGATTATATGTTTAAGCATTTCTTTTTCATACTTTCCTTAAAGTCAACCATCTTACTTATTTTAAAGGGAAACTATATGGATAAACTGAAACTTGTATTAATTAATTTGGCTTTCGAGAAGTCCATTAAATCCATGGTGTTTTGTTTGTTTTAAAAAATCAAATATACATTGTTTTCATATTTCTATAGTCATTATATGTCCACCTCAAATTCCTGAATGAAATATTCATGGATTGAGATGGCTAGTAGGTACATGACAAAGCAAGTAGAGAAAACTCTGGAAAACTTCATGAGAATTAATCAAGTTAAAATTTCCTTTAATGTATGAAGCATCTGAATAACCACACTCTGAGTCATATTTAACTTATTCAAAACTGAAAGAAAGTTATTTCAGTTGAAAGTTGAAAATATGCAGAGAACTCTGAAGAGAAACTCTCAAGTTATAAGGTGGAAATAAACCAATATCCTTTTTGAATTAGGTTGTATGCACCTACTGAAATCACTAATGAATTATGAGAGTTTGATACACTAAGAGTTTTTGACATTCATTTTATAGTTATAGCTAAGTTTCATGGTTAAATAGCTTAGCTAGGACTCTTTTCTCCATTCTTCATGTCTAAGACAAGAAGGAAAATGACTAAGTGGATTTCTACTTTGAAATAGCTATGCATTTCTTTTTGTACCCACACACTGAGCAATCTACAGTCTGAAATAAGAACATAGTGTTTACCATAGGCTTTGGAAGTTTTTGCCCTCCTGAGCTCCAGGGATAAATATTAGCTAGCATTATTGAGGACATGAGTTGCAAAATTTAATTACTATTAACAACTGAAATTAAACAATAAAATTCAAGGGAATATTTCTTAGTAGGATGGATACCAATCGGTCATCCAATCCATATCTAGAGTGATTTTAGTAACTACTGACTTTAAAAAAATCTTGGGGTCCAGAAATGAAACAGAGTTCTATCTTATACGTACATAATCTCTACGACTCTTTAGTCTTATCTTCCTGGACTTAATATAAATCCAATTTAGCCTTCTGTTTCAATCTTTGTCAGCAGTGCATTAACCCAGGTCCTAACCCATCTCCTGCCTGGTTGCCTAGAAATTTTACTAGTCAGGCTTCCATTCTCAGCATGCTGCCCTCCCCTTACCACCCCCCAACCTTGTCCTTTTTTTAAATAAAGAGGCATGGCCTTTTACATTTTATTCTCATTAATGTCAAATAGTTTTTATCACTTTCTTCCTCCCATAGATTAAGTTTCTTCACTTCTATTTCAAAGTTTTCACTACGGTGACTAAGACTTGACTCATTCCCCTTGCCTTTCCTAAACTTCAGTCTACCTAGTTGTGATATCGTTATTTATCATAAAAAGTAGGTATTTGGTCTTGGACCCATTCCCAGTCACAAAGCTCATAAAACCCTTGGAATTTTTTAAGTGATAAGAGTGATAAAGGTGTATTTGTTATGTTAATGAGCCACTTTGGGAAAACCCTGGGGTAATCTAAAACGGAGGCTGGTTGCTAGGAGACTCAACTGGGTGATTAGAGGGTTGGAACTTTTAGTCCCACCCTTCCTGGGAGGGGTGAGGAGCTCAGAGACTGAGTTAAATCATCAGTGGGCAATGATTTAATCAGTCATGCCTATGTAATGAAGCCTCCAAAAAACCCAAAGGACAGGGTTCAGAGAACTTCTAGGTTGTTGAATATGTGGAGATTTGGGGAGAGTTGTGTGCTCAGAGAGCATGAAAGCTCTGCTCTCTTTCTCAACACACCTTGCTATACGTATCTCTTCCAGCTGGCTTATGCTATCTCCAGGTAGCTACTGTCAGAATTGAGTTGAATTGTAGGACATGCAGCTAGTGTCTGAGAATTGGTTGGTGGTGTGGGGAAAAAAAACTACACATTGGAATTAATACCAGAATCATACTAGTCTAATCATTTAAGATCCAGTTGAAACTCCTTTCATCCCCTTATATCATTCTCCTTTATAAGTTTGTTTCAAGGTTTATGTTCTATGGAAAAAAAAAACAAAACAAATCCAACTCTTTCTCATTCAAACATAAATATTTATAGAGTGCTCAATGTATTTGCAAAGTATTAGCTAGAAATGTGTAATCATCAATGGGGGTGGGGGGAGAAGAAAGTGAATTAGATTTGTTGCAGGCCCTTGAACTGCATACAAGTTTTGTTCAAAAACTAAGAAGGCACACAGAGCACTGTGATATAAGGTGGTAGGAACAAATGTCACCAGTCTCCAATGCCATCTTTGGTGAAATTTCATTTCCAGTGGGAAATTGTTTACATTAGAACAACAACAGCAAACAATCATCTCAACTTTTCAAATGTTCACATGCCTGATCTATGCTGTCACATATTGTTGGTCAGTGTTTTAATACAGGACAAATGGTCCTGGTCTGAGCCTTAGGGGTCCTGGGTCCTAAGTTCTCATCTCAATGGATTCCAAGTAGGAAATTAGCCTACAGTGCTGTGTCACTGTTTTGAACGTACTGTCCTGACTGATGATTTCTTTTATACTGAAGATGCAAAACTCTTTTCATGTTCTTGGTAACATGAAGTATGTTTTTCTCTGGCTGAACATTGTTCATTTTATTTCTTATAGTAAGAAGTACCCAACATCATGCTCTGATGCATGACTAAACTGGTAAATATCACTGGAAAACTGTGTATTCTCAGTTGTAACAAAAAGCAATTGTGATCCAGATACAGGTGGGAAAGTTCTTCCTCTTAAGAACAAGATAGGTGGATCCAATCCTCCATTCCCTAGATTTCGAAGGACAAATACTCTCTTCAATACATTATTTTGTGGGTCTTACATTCTCAAGTTTCTTAACTCTTGAGTTTTTGCTTATGGTAAATTATTTCAGTCTAGAAACGGCCTTGACATCTCATATGCACTGTACATGGCTCATAAAGATAGGATGCACTGCCTGATTAGTTAATTTCCCTAAGGAAAATGTGTTTGAGTGTAGAAGACTTTATTAAAGTTTTCAGAAGATGAAGAAATTTGTATCTCAATCAAGCCTCCCAAACAAACAAACAAAAAGTCATAAATTTGTTAGACATCTCTGATAAGCAAAGTGGATAATGATGAGCAAAGTGGATAGGAATGAAGCTCTAAAATCAAATATGTTTTCCTCTGGCTGAACATTATTCATCTGACCTCTTGTAGTAAGAAGTAGCCATTATGATGCACTGATGCATGACTAAACTGGCTGGTAAAATATTGGAATCATCTAGAATCAAAGTGCCTGGGGTAGAAAAGAGGCTTTACTAGTACTCTCAATCATTATGTGACCTTCATGTCTCTGGGCTTCAGTTTCTTCATGAGTAAGATGAAGATGCCAACAGCACCTACCTCATAAGATTTTTTTGAGGGGGGAATTATTTCATTAGTTCATATAAATCGCTTAGACTAACCTAACATACAGTAAGTTATCAATAACTGTTACTATTTAATTAATTAAAGTATATTTACAGGTCTTCGACCATTTCCAAACTCATATGATTTGGTCCTTGACCTTTCCTTTCTCTCAGTATCTTCCCCCTCACTCCCCTGTTAAACTCCTATTTATTTTTGTTATTTTGTATAATTCCTATCTTAATTTTTATTGTGTTGTTTAATATAGAGTAGTATGACCATAACTTTGTGGCCTTAGCTATATATAACTAAAAGCCTTTGGAGTTACTGTTGCAAGTGGCTTATCAAGGCATTTTCCTAAACTAGGACATATTCCTCTGTAAAAGGGACTCTTGAAGCAAGTGACTCTACGAACAAATATGTATTATACATACACATATGTGTGTGTATATATGTTGCTTTCAGAATTCCATACATGTGCATGGGTGTGCAAAATATCTCTAATTTATAGATTATATTTTGATCCAATCTAGCCGCATACCTTTGAAGGTGGTACTCTCCTATGTCACCAAACTTTAATTACGAAAGACAGACTTTTGTTCAAGGTCAGTCACTGAGTAAGTGCAGAACAGAGATTTTAACTAGACTGACTACTTTCCAAAGCCAGAGCTCCTTCTATTATACCTAAACAGTTATTTCTGTGATATCACTTAATCCTCACCAGTCTCAACAGGGTGGCACTATTGTTACCACTTTTTACAAGTAAAGACACTAAGGCTTTGAGAGGTTACGTGAGTTGACCAAGATCATGAGGCTAGTGAATGTCAGAGCCCAAGTCTGTCTTTTGCAGATCTACTTTTTAGCAATTATGCTGTTTTAACTCCCACCCCAAAACAAAGGGGGTCAGGTAGACAGAGTGGGGGATCCAGGTTGAATATATAGTTGGGATGATTTGTTGTAGTGGAAGCTACTTAAAGTTGCTGTTAAAAGAAAAACAATTTCCTAAAGGAATTCTGAGATCCCTTCGGAATGCTAGCAATTCCCAAACTCAGCTTATGAAACACTGAATTAAAAGGCATCTGTCTCCTAGCGTTAGCCTTCCTACGGGTTCACAAGATGCAAATAAAATGTTAATGTTAAATCCAAGCCGGAAAAACTACTTATTTTGAAAGGAAAAATAGAAGATCTACTCTAGAATACTGTTGCTATAAAGAGAACCGGGAGGACAAGACAGGCAGGCTTTTGACAAAAAATCACAACTGAAGATGGAGCTTTAATAGTTTCCAGCGGAAAAAGATAAAAGAATTCAGCGATCAGTGTGTGTGTGTGTGTGTGTGTGTGTGTGTGTGTGTGTGCGCGCGCGCGCGCCTGTGTATGCTTGTTTTAATAAGCTTCTCCAGGTAACCATCTAGCTGGTGACTAGAAGCCCTCTGATGAAAGCGCAGTATGTGACGATTACTAGTTGACATGCTCTGATGGAGACTAGCCTCACACAGGGGTGACCCTGTGATGCACGAACGGCTATTTAATGCCCTGGCGAAGTGGTTCAGGTACCACAATTTTATTATGCTTCCGGGATAAGAGTTGTAATCCCGTATCCCTGATTTAGAGCCACTTAAGGCTCCGACAGCTCCAACCCGGAGTTCAGAGAAAAATAATTCCTTCATGGTCTCTGTCTGATCTGAAAAAGACACAGTTTCCCGATGTTCCGCCTGGGAGATGTTTCAATCTTTAGAAACTGCCAGAGAAGCCTGCCCATCTGCTGGGATGCCTGGCTTTCTGGAACGGACGAGGAGGAGCTTGGCTTTTAATCTGAGTAACTTGAGAGGATTTGCTGTTTGTAACTTAAAAATCGCCGCTTAATTCAAAAAAAAAAAAAAAAAAGACACGCTCTGGCAAAAAGACACTGGGAAAATCCGTGTGACGAAGTATGGTCTAGAAATTCCTCATTTAATTTCCCCCGGAAAGAGTAAGTATTTTCTATTTGGTACTGGGCAGTCGACTCAAGTGATCTGCCTTCAAAAGAAGGTATGTTGGAGAGGTGGGTTGTTGGGGGGCGAGGAATTAGCCCAGTATTTGGATTGCCCCCGGCCGACCAGCAGCTGTTCCAGTTAACTCTCAGGAGGCGAGGGTCCACCTCTGCCACGCCCTCCAGACTTTTCTTCCTCCTCCGCTCCCGCCCTTAGACCCAAGTGGCGCCCCCTCCCTCCTCCCCCCGGTGAATTCTCCCCCCCCGCACCGTCCTGCCCCAAGACTCTTCACTGAAGATGGAGGCTGCAACATCACCGCCGAAAAAATCCCTGAGGAGAGAGCCACTGTAATAGAAATCTGGGGCAAGCGGTTTCTGAACCTGGCGAGGCTGGGTGGGCACCAAGAAATGGGAGTCCGCACCGAGAGGGCGACGGTAAAGCCACTGGAAAGAGGCAGTCGCGCGAGCCCAACCGGCGCGCGCGGCTCCTGTGTCTGCTCCCTTTTGGCGAGAGGGGCCCCAGGGGCGGAGCTACGGGAAAGCCCCTCCTACTCGGGGGCCTAGGGATCCGGCGAGCGCCTCCCCCGCGAAGTGCCAGAGCCGGACTGGGTCTGCGACTCGGTCCTGCAGCGCCTCTAGGCTGCAGGTCGGTGCTCCAACCACCTGCTCGGCGCCGCGTCCAGGGAAGCGGGGAGAGAGGAGGGAGGGGGGGAGAAGGGAGGAGGGAGAGGGGAGGAGGAAGGAGGGAGGGGGAGGAGGGAGGGAGGAGGAGGAAGGAGGGAGGGGGAGGAGGGAGGGGGAGGAGGGAGGGGGAGAGAGGAGGAGAAAGGCAGCTTACACACGCCTTCCAGTCCCTCCACTCAGAGCAGCCCGAAGACCGCTGCCGCTGCCGCCGCCGCCGCTTTCGCTGCTACCGCTCTGCCACCTGAGGGGACCGCCTGGACTCGCCGCCCCTGTTGCTACCCTCGGCGATTCCTTTCTAGCACCGGCCTTTTTATGCACACTGCCACTACCATTAAATATTATTATTCCAAGAGAAGGAGAATAACAGACCAGACTAAAAGAACCACGTACACCTTTCCGAAATACTCAAGTGTCTCCAGGGAAGAGAGGGTCACCGGTGCTTGGAAGGGCAGCCCAGGGGCCAAGGGCAGGTGTTGAAGGGGAGGGAGGAAGAGTTGGGGCACTGCGTGGTGGAAAGTTGCTTGCGGCGGAGACCCAAAGGTCCAGCGCCCAGAGCCCAGGGGGGCCGTGTGTCTGGGAGAAGCCGCTGCCCCTGCGTTCGGACCTGCGAGCTCGCGGGCAGCGCGGGGCCGGGGACGACGCCCCCTCCTGCGGCGCGGACTCTGTCGGTGGCCCCCGAGGAGGAGGAGGAATATGGAATCGAAGGCGGGCCCCTCCTGCCGTCTAGTCTTCTGCCTCTTGATCTCCGCTGCTGTCCTCCGGCCAGGTGAGCAGGGGCCTCAGAGCAGCCCCAGGCCGATGTGGGCCGGGGGTAATTTCCTAAGTCCCCGGCCAGGGCCTCGCACCTCCCGGGCAGTGCGCCCGGGCGTGTGGGGGAGGTAAGGGGACGGCGGTGCGGGCACAGAGCTGGCCCTGGGTTCAGTCACCTGTGCCGCACGTTTGGGCCTGGCCGGTTGGCTCAAGTTTGGGCAGGGACTGGGGGCATTGGGTAAATCTCCAGGAACTTTGGGTGCTGCGGGCGTTGGGGCTCCAGGAGCCCGTGGGCAGGATTCATCTGGTTCTCTCTCCTTCCTCCTGCAGCTCCCGCCTAGGTGGCGAGCCCTTGCCCTCTGACAATTCCTTCAGTCTCTGGATATCAAAGCCCGCGTCACTGCGCTCGGGGCAGTTTTCCTTTCGCTTAGCTCGGTGGCAATAACTGCCCGCACTTTTTTGTATTAAATTCCCTGGTAACTTCCCCCCGGTAAGAGGTGAAGAAGGGAGGGATGGAAGAGAAGGGGGGCGCTTTGATCACTCCCTTAAAAACCTACAGCTTAAATCATGGTTTGAACTCCCCTCCCCCATTGTCTGGATGGGTAGTGATTGCAGGGGTGAGTGGTGGTAGGCAAAGAACACAGCCTGAGCTGGAATTAGCATCCAGGGTTCTGAGACCTTAATGAGCGATTTGTGGATTTTTTAGGACCTGTGATTCAACCTCAGTTTTTAGTTATGTACTGAGTCCCAGAACAAAAATAGGCAAAATCCCCAATAACTAAAATATCTAGTCGGGAATCCCTTTCCGACCCTAGGGACGGCCCCTGGGGCTGTCATCCTGAGACCCATCAGTCGGCTGACTCGAGTTGGTCCTTACAGGGCATCTTGTATGTTCGCCGTCAGTTGATAGAGCATTAGGTTCATTTTATCGCTAGACTTGAGGATTTTTTGGAATTTTTTTCTCCATTTGAAGTTTTATCTCTAGCCCTTCATAGATAATTTGCAAGTAAAACTCCTACTTCCTGGTTTGTTTCTTTGTTATTTTTTTTCGGCTTCTGTTTGTTCTCGTGCCCTTTTCTTTAGTTTTTGTTAAAGAAAGACTCACTTCCCTTTAGCATCTTTAATTTCTGCCATCCCTTCAGTTGTTGGCAAACTGAGGCCAAAAACAGGTTTGAAAGCCTCTGGGTCTCTCCCAGGAAGAGAGGGAAAGTGAGGCTGGGGACTAGAGTCTGAAGATCACGAGTGTTTGTGAACTGCTGCTACTGTGTCGCTAGTGGTGGTGGTGCGGGAGGGGGGTGCCCTCTCCGGATCTCTTTATGATAAAGTTACATTTCTGGGTGAGGTAATGATCTCACCTGCAATTCTGAGGCTAGAGAAAGAAGTGTCTGTGACAAATCTCTGGCTCTGGGGCGGAGCCTGTGAAACGCGAGTAGAACCGAATTTAAAGCAGGTGGGGTGGGGTAAGAACATCCGGTGGTGGGAAGGGGAGACACCCTTGACTTTGGCACATATGTGTATTTCACTTTTTCAAGATCCGATTGTCCCATGTGAGAGGGAAGGGTACTCACTCTGGAGCCGAGGGGAGAGGAGGGTTGATGGGGTGAGGTCGTTGGTAAAATGCAAAGATCCATCCTCCCACAGTTGGTTTTCAGTTTAACCCTCTGGTCATTTTGAGAGTGCAGTCTCACCTACACCCACACTCCGGGACCACTCGCACACTCCCAGTTCCCTTTTCCGTGCGGTCGCTCTGGGATTTATTTTCCGTTGAGCCACCTCGGGGGACAGATTTTCCCTCACATTTAACTGCTAAAAAGGGAAAGGTTCCGCTTTCAGACTTCCTTGTACGGGATTCTTTTGGAGCGGCAAGCTCGCGTTTCCACCAGTACCCAGCTGCGCGCTTTCGGTGAGCGGGGAGTGTTCTCGCCGCGCTGCCGACCTCGGCTGATCTGAGGGTCAGAAACCTCAGCCCCTCAGATCAGTGGTTTCCTTGAATTTATCGGGCTGGCATATGTGCGGAATTTTTGGTGCCGTGTCACTGTGTTTTTTTAAAGAAAGGGTTGTGGCACTAAAAGTGCCTTGTCCAGACTTAGGACCCAAGTCCTGCAAGGGAAGTGCGCCTCCTTCGGAGCCCTCTGCGTAGCTGAGCCCGGTGGGGCTGCAGTTCCAATGGCTGGCTTAACCAGAGACTGATTTACCCGCCGGCAGCCCTTCATTTCCGGAGCACTTTTAGTAGTATGTGTCGAGACCTAGAGAACAAAAATTCGAGTTTGTGAAACTGCTCCTGCAGGTCTTTTGGTCTGTAGTTGCCAAGTAGTCATTGATATGGTTCTGGCATGACATGTTACCTGTTTTGAAGGGAGGGAGAGAATATGCATGAACCACAGAAACTGAATTTGGAGATAAAGGCAATGAAGTAAGTGCTCAGCATCCGAGGAAACAAAAATCTCATTATCCTTGTAGAAAGAGCGTCAGCCTGTGGTGACATTTTGCATTGCTTTAAAAAATGCTTTCCTTGATTATTTGCAACAAGGAGGTGGGACCCTGCAGTTAACTGTTTCTTCTCAGGGGTCATTTGTGTGCACCGCTCTCAGGAATTTTTCTTAATTTCTTACAAGGTTAATTCCAAGACGTAAGCACACTTAAAGTTTCCTCCCCCCCCCCCACACACAGTGGGTTATTATGTTTTCAGCACATTCAGTTTTACCTCAATAGGCCATGGGGAAAGCATCAACTCAAATAATGTCCTTGCAGACTGCCTGATGTGGGACTACCAAAATTTATTAATTTAAAAACTGCAAACTGCTTAGTTACCAGTAAATATTGCTTTTTCCTTGATGATTTATTTAATCCAATAGCAATTTACAACTTAATGGGGTACTATTTTCAGTAAACTGCTTTTCTAGGCTTGGCTCAACATCATTCACCTTTGGGCACTTGAGCAAGTTATTTCACATACTCGGGCCTTGGCTCTCTCATGTGTAAGTAAAACAGTGGACTAAGGATCTATTCTCTGAGATCTCTTTAGATCGAAACAGTTTCTAATGACTTAAGGTAAAAAGCTGATTTGGGCAAGGCAGAGTCGTTATCCAGTTGTATTTTTCTAATGCTTTCAGACCGACTGAATGGATACAGTTCATATAAATTGTGTTGCTAGAAAATGTCAATGGAACCCAATTGCGAATTTTCCATCTTTTTTCCTACTTGTATAAATCCATTATAATATCTTGTGCTTACTCCTCCAGGCCTGAACAGGGCTATTAAAAAAAAAAAAAAAAGTGTGATAGAGAGGAATTAATATCTCACTGTCCTGGGAAAAGAGACCCCAACAGTGGGAAAGATTTTTAGGTCTCAAAAAACCCCATTAGGTAACCCATCTCTCCTGGAAGATTGCCTCTATTTTAACTGCATATGTGGTTCCTAGAATGAAATGTAAGTGATGGTTGATGCTAATATGTTCATGTGACAAAGCCTGTGTGTACATCCTAAAGATGCCCCTAAACAAAATAGTTGGTTTTAAGTGCAATATAGAAGGAAATAGAAAATTGAAAAGTTTTCCTGTGGTTTTAAAATCTATACAAATCCAAAATATTTTTGTGACAAAATTCCAAACTTTTCCGGACTTTTATCTAACTTATCTTTTTAAATAGAATTTTGGAAGAGAATGCTTGTTTGCTGTTAACTTATTAAAAAGAGGAAAATCAATAAAAACCTACTTTAATAGTCTTGAGTGTTACCAGAAATTATTATTATTTTTTTTATTGGAGTCAGCACTCATGTGTTCAGTTTTCAGTTATGCCATATAAGAGTGTTCTGACTTAGGGAAAGCTATTTTTCCGTTCCTTCTTATTTCCCATTTGTAAAATTTTCTTCCTTTGTAATGCATGGTTTTGATTTTGATGAAATTAGTAATTACCTTGCTCAGCATTTTGAATTTTTCAACTAAAACATGCTATATTAATTAAGACTTTTATTATATTATTAATAGAAAAGCACTATTACATTTAATTATCATTGTGACCATTTTTTTTGTCAGGCAAAAATGTCTGTTTTCTTTTTTCTCCTTTTTCTTTTTTTCCCTCAAGTTTTCATGTCGCTAAACACAGGCCTTTGTAAAATTGAGCACTAAGTTGTCTGCATAACTTGGTGTTAGATGGCAGTATTTTGTCATACAGTATCTTAAATGCTTTATAATCTCCTTGTTTCATAGTCTTAAACACATTTCTTTCTGTTCTGGCCATTTATTTAGCATAAAACATCATCAAAGAGTTCTAGCTCTCTAAAGCTGTTAACTCAAGCAGACACATGCATATATATCCCAAATATGCAGGAAAGCAACATAGGTGCAGCTATGATAAAATAGCATGTATAGGGCGCCTGGGTGGCTCAGTTGGTTAAGTGTCTACCTTAGGCTCAGGTCATGATCTTAGGGTCCTGGGATCCAGCCCCGCATTGGGCTCTCCGCTCCGTGGCAAGGGTGCTTCTCCCTCTCCCTCTCCTTCTGTGATCTCTCTCACTCTCACTCTCTCTCAAATAAATAAATAAAATCTTTAAAAAATTTTTATTTATTTATTTATTTGACACAGAGAGAGAGAGAGAGAGACAGAGAGAGAGGGCATACAAGCAGGGGGCGTGGGAGAGGGAGAAGCTGGCTTCCCGCTGAGCAGGGAGCCCAATGCAGGGCTCAATCCCAGGACCCTGGGATCATGACCTGAGCCGAAGGCAGACACTTAACCAACTGAGCCACCCAGGCGCCCCTAACATATGTCTTTTATATTTAAGAAGAAGATATTCTAGACTATTGGATGAGGTTAAATCCTATAGTTATTACAAGTATCCTTATGGTATACAAACTATTATTATATATTTGGAGTCACTGATATTTCCATCCAGTTGATTCTTTGTTTAAATAACAAAATTTATATGCTTCCCTCCCCACCTTATTACTAGATGTAATATCATACATATTTCAGCTAGGACTAGTTCTAAATGTGCTGTGGTATTCAGTTTTGTTTTTATGGTAACCTATTATCATAGTCCATTATTGTAGTGTATGTTCCAAGAATGAAATTGGCTTTTAGTGTTTACTCTCTTATTTATCCAGTTAGTTCTCAGTTATCCATTCCATTCAAGGGGAAATTGGTCCAACCCAAAATAATTCTAATCAAAGGATTACTTAATTCAACTTTGAGTTGAAGTATTTCAATGAACATGCCTATGTCTAAGAATTCATAGTATTGCAACATAATGAAACTAAACTCCAGGAGAATAGATTAATCAGAAATTAGATCCCTGTCCACCTTCTCTGGCTTGTTAGCCAGCCCTGCCCCCCCCCACCTTTTTCCCCTAAAACTGCCTTCTCTATTACTACATGAGCCATACATCCCATTATAGCCACGACAGTCCTGGTTTATCCTGATGTCCTGATTCAGTTATTAATGGTACCTTATTTCACCCTCAAAAGTGCAGTTGGGATGACAAATTATATAGCCACCATGATTATTAATGATGTGTCTGTTGATATGTCTGTCTTAGACTACTTAACTATAAGTACTGTCATCCTGACAAAATGCATATTTCTAACCTTTTTTTTAAATCAGGTACAATGAAATATCAATAAGAGGCCACAAGTACTTTTAATGTCAAGGAGAGATGTGAGGTTATAGCCTGGAACCTTAGAATATTGTAGTGGGTGTAAAACATTAAGGATCCCATATTTGGAATGGAAAGCAAATTGACCTGAGATACCAAGAGAATAATGGTGTTTGAAATTCACCTGGGAGCTATACTTCTTATCTAGGGAAGGCTGATTTCAGTCTGAGAAATTCCTTCTCAGCCATTTTGCACAATTCCCATTCTGTTCTTGTTTGAGGTTTCTCAGTAGCTCCACTATTAACTGGATTTGAAAATAATTATCAGGGATACATATATAGTTGAAGGAAGCTCTTAAGTCTTTTTGTACATGTAAGTTACAGTTGTGTCACAACTGGTGACCTGACTAGGGGCAGCCAACAATATGGCTAGGACAATTTTTGCCAAGACTGACTATTCCTAATTAGGCACCCATGTGTTATTTGGTCCATTTATATAAGTGTTTCAGGTACTCAGAAAACCCCAAAAGGGAATTGAGGTAGGAAAGGTTGAGAGAATATTATCTAAGCACACAAAGTAAAGGATGCCATGGTTTTATCCTCACTAATAAGGCCGAATGAAGGGAGAGGGCATTGGTCACTGTGGCTAAAACTCTTGTCAGCACATTTCCGAGTATTTTCCCTAATGGTCGGAGGGCTTATGGGTATGGAATTTACCTAGTTCCAAATCAAGAAGAAAACATAAAAACATGTGTAGCTACTGTTACTAAATTTTTGAACCATAGAATATCAATTAACTAGGCTGTGTAATAGAGCACTCCAATACATAGTGGTTTAAACAGCAACAATTTTATGCAGTTCATTATTTTGCATTCTGGCAACTTAGTCTGGAGAGTTGGGTGTTTTTCTGATTTTAGTTAGATATCTTCATTTTACTATAATTTGCTGCGTGTCAGTCTAGGCAGTTTTGCTTCTGGGAGTTGGCTGGTCGTCATTCAGGGAAAATTGACTCTTCTCCATGGTCTTTCATTCTCTAATAGGCTTCCCTAGGCTTAGTCTCTTGGTGGAAGCAGGGTTTTAAGAGAAAGCATAAATATGGAAAGCTTCTTCTGGCAAACCATCACTTTTGCCACAATCAGCTGGGGAAGACAAGTCCCAAGCCCAGCTCAAATTTAAGGGTGGGGAAATCATCTCCTACTGAATGGAAGGAGCTAAATAACTTGGCAAATAGTGTGGATAAACCCCAGGAGAGAGCATTAGTACCGTTTTTGCAGTCAGTCAACCAGTGGGGGATGTGACAGCAGCAAGTATCCTTACTTAGCCCCACACTCATTGTTTACACCTTCCTCTTCTAGATCCTATGAGAGAATATGAGAGATTGTAGAGACTCAAGCAGTGTCAATAAAACCACTATCCTATGGCTGAACCCTTATCGTCCCTGAAATAGAATTATGGAAAGTGTGTGTGTGTGTGTGTGTGTGTGTGTGTGTGTGTGTGCGCACGCGCGCGCATGAAAGAAAGAGAGAAAGAAGGAAAGAGGAGAGAAAGGGAGGGAGAGGGAGAGAGCACACACAATTTTGAAGTGTTAAAGGCATGCAAATCATGATCAGAAGTAAAATGTGATAGAAGAGGTATTGTTGGAAAAATGAGAAATTGCCTTGGACGTTCAGCTGGTTCAGTTCTCTTATTTGACAGCTGAGATAGATGAAGCCAGAGCTTAAAAGATTACCTAAAATTCCGTAGCAAATTAGTCAGTTTTTTGAGACAATGTTCTTAGTTTCATTTATGCCTAAACTCATAGGTTCCAGGTTTGGAGGTATAAAGGACCTTAAAATTACTTAGGTACTTGCCTAAGTGTCACATTGTTGGCCAGTCCAAGATTAAAACTCATGTAAATTAACTTGAAACTAAAATATCAGTGTATGTTAACTAAATGGAATTAAAATAAAAACTTAGAATCACTCATGGAAATTAACCATTAGCATATATAACAGCATTCAGTAATTGTTTATTGAGTGCTCAGTATGTGCAAAGCATTGTGCTTAGTCTGGGGATACTGCAATAAAACTAAGTACTAGACAGTTAAGGTCTTGTCACGCCAAGAAATTATGTTCTCTCGGGGAAATAGACATCGGTCAACTAATGATATAATTTGCTAGAAGTTTTGCTAGGTACTACAAGGACAAATAAAGAGCATTTTACATCAGAATGGCCAGACTTGGCCTGGACTTTAGGAAAAATTTGGCAAGGTTCTTTCAGGAAGTAACATCTGAGGTATGTGCTGAGGAATAATCAAGCAGAAGATACGGGCTGAGAAAACGGCATGAGTTAAGATGTCAACATGGGAAGGAACATGGCTTCTAACTCCTGGAGGTCACCAGGAATTCTTTGAAATCCTTCAAATACTTTTCCTGTAATTTCCCTAATTTACTCACCGGTTGAGGGCTTCAGAGAGGGTCTGTTTGATCTTATTCAAATACTCATATACAAGTAAATATTTGCATATATACTCCCCCCCCTTTAAAAAAATCAAGTGGGAACATACTATACATGCCATTTTGTACCTTTCCTTTTCTACTTAACATCATCACGTTTTGGAGAGTTAGAGATTACCCCATATCAGCACATATAGCTCTATCTCATTTTTGAAGGTGTTTTGAATTTTAGTGTACACACCATTTAACCATTTCCCCAGTTCTTGGAAATGTAGACAAAAAGACTGTTTCCAGTCTTTGTTACAAACATGACTGTAGTGAACATCCTAATATATGTTCTTGTTCATATGTGCCATTACGTTGGTAGGAAATGTCCTGAATGTGAAATTGCTGAGTCAAAGAATATGTGCATTTTTCATTTAGAAAGAAATTCTAAAATTACAGTTCAAAGAGTATATACTGTATTGTATATTTGGAAGCTGCTAAGAGAGAAGATCTTAAAAGTTCTTATCACAAGAAAAAATTGTAGCTGTGTGGTGAGATGTTAACTAAACTTGTGATAATCATTTTGCAATATATACATATATCACTGTGTTATACACCTAAAACTAATACAATGCTGTATGTCAGTTATTTTTCAATTAAAAAAGAGTGTATATCTTTAGAATTCTAACAAGAGCATATGGGGATGCCCCTCCCTCGGATTAATAGTACAGACTTTTGGAGAAAATATAACTTAAAAAAAAAACAGGATAATAGGTTGATTCTTATTTATTTCAAACTGTGGGAAAAATGAGAATTATAAGAGTAATAGGCACACACATGCTCACATGTAAGGCAAAAGCTTTAGATAGTTTGGTGCTTAAATTTATGACGTATGTATTGGGGCTGAAAATGGGTGAAAGAAGTGCATTTATAATGAATTATTATCATCACTCTTTCCACATAAGATGGTTAACTTTTAGAACATGAACTGTGTAAATGTAAGTTCATATTTCCTTTCATTTTGGAAGATTCATACTCAATGGGATCAGATTAACTAAAACAGTGGATTAAGAGACAACAACATGTGAGCCTTAAGAGTAGTTGATATTATTTTATATTACACAAATGGTTTCCAAATATTTGTGTTAGTTCATTGTAGGTAAATATACATTGTGTAGGCGGATTGACTAATGCCATTTTGTAAGCCCTGCATAATAGGTCTTACTAAACAGATTCAGTTATTTTTAAGTAAGTCATATTTTAAACAATTCTTCCAACAAGTGTGTTTTAACAGGCTCGTCAAAATTGCTTACTAGTGGATAAAAAGTATCATCTTCTGTAAATTTAGTGCCATTAAATATGTTTTACCCTGTAATTTTTAGACCTATTATAGAAAAGAGTAAAATGTATTTTTATTGCAACTTCTATATAAAAAATTTAACAATATGCCTATGAAGAGTTTTCAACAAGTATGTGCTGAGAATATATTTTTTAAACAAGGCAACAAATATTCATGATGGAATTAATATGAGTATGCACAAACTGTAATTTCAAAAATAAAGCAGTTTCTGCCTAGCATTTAGTTTTAAATATTTCAACTTGTGGCATGTATACTTTATTCTGCAAGCATTTTCTCTACCTGGTGATAGCTATGACACTTCCTAAGAAAAATGCTTATGTTGGTTATAAGACATAGGTTTTATATTTTTGCAGAGATGGGCTTGGCTCTAAATATGAATAATGCTTTTGCTATCAGATCTAAGAGTAAAATGTAATACATATTTGGATTTACCCTGTTGGATTAATCCTTTACTCAACCCAACCCCAGTGGATGGTAATCTGGTTCTCAAATAGAAATTTTCTTTTGGAAATGACTGTTTAGTATGAGATAAAATGGCTTTTCTTATCACACTAGAATGACAAATAAGTATCTGTTTATTAAAACAAAACCTGCATCTGCTCAGCTGTTTTTCTCTTTGCTGATAAGAAATATGTCTCCTTTCTAAAATAAGTGATAAAACGATAAAAAAAGAGTAGAGTTTCAGGGTATGGTTTAGAGGTTATCATTTTTCAGAATTGATCCAAAATGTTTGGTTAGAAAGGATTTGAACTTCCTGAGTAGTGATTTTATTGTAGATAGTACGGTTATACCTCTGTCATATTTAAAAAAAAAATTCTCTGCTTAATTTTTATGGAATGTCAGGGCTCACAGATTTCACAGACTTATCAATTCATAGCCTAAGTCCTATTGCACTGGAGTCCCAGGGCTTGGGTGGTGGATCTGAGCGTTAGTTTGATTTTCTAGCTCTTGTCTCTGTTTTCTGATTTGTAATGTGAGGATAACAATATTACCAAGTTATTTGATACGGATATCCCAATAAGGTAATGGAGTGTATAGCATTTTTCCGTGCCTGACACATAGTGCACTCTCAACCAATAATTGTTACGAATCACGTTTTTTAGTAATCATAAAACTATAATAATGTCAGTTTATTCATACCAGAAAAATAGGTGAAAATACCTCACTTCACTGCTTGGAGGATATATTTCAGTTCCATCTAAGTACATTTTGGGGGATTTCCATAACAAAGTTGGACTTCATATTCTTATTAGAATGTTTCATAGTCCCAATATCTGTCAAGCAATTTCAGTTTTATCAACTCAAGGAAAACAAACAAACAAACAAAAAAACCCCACAAATTGAAAATTACAATCTTAAATGTGATTCCTGCAAGCCAAAACTATTAAGAAAGAGTACACACTCTAAAATTATAAGGACAACTGTAGTTTATAAAATTATCCTTAGAAATTGATATTGTGTATGTGTTTATAATTTGAAAGATATTAGACATTAGAAAGAAAAAAATTTACTATTATAATAATTTTGATGATAAAATTATGATTTTATATACAAGGCACATTTTCTCAACTATAATTCAATAGGGGGAGCTCCACTACTTTCCTTTTATGAATACTGTAGGGTGCTTCTGTTTATTATGATTTTCTGGTGGTGTCTAATTTAATAGTGAAATTATTAAGAATCTATAATTTGAATGTTAACGATATTTTAGAAATTGAGTAATATCCTTATTTATGGGATTCAAAAATGCTTCTACAAATAATACATGCTTTAAAATCCTGGTTTTTAGTTTTCTATATCCTTTGGATAATAAATCCCTAGAAGAAATTAAAGTGGCTATACTCCTATAAGCATACTTCATACATTCTAATGTAGCAAGGCATTGAAGGAGAACAAAGTTTATTTCCAATTATAAAATACTGAATTTTTTGATACTACTTTTGTGTTACCTATTAAATGGAAACAGCTATCTATTTGAATAGGAGAGGAGAAATAGCTGGTATTCTTCTCAATTACTCTGCCTAGTTTTTTTTTTTTATTTAAATTCAATTAGCCAACATATAGTACATCATTAGTTTCAGATGTAGCATTTGATGATTCATCAGGTGCGTATAACACCTGGTGCTCATCACATCATGTACCCTCCTTAATACCCATCACCCAGTTACCCTATTCCCGCACCCACCTCCCCTTCCGCAACCCTCAGTTTGTTTCCCAGAGTCAAGAGTCGCATGGTTTGTATCCCTCTCTGATTTTTTCCCGTTCAGTTTTCCCTCCCTTCCCATATGATCCTCTGTACTATTTCTTATATTGCACATATGTGTGAAACCATATGATAATTGTCTTTCTTTGATTGACTTATTTCACTTAGTATAATACCCTCCAGTTCCATCCATGTCAATGTAAATGGTAGGTATTCATCCTTTCTGATGGCAATGCCTAGATTTTTAACCAAATGATTATAGATTTCTACATGGAACCAGTCTATACTCACATCTTTCTCTCTCTTTTATTTTCCCAACTATCCCCTTGATTCAGATAACTCCAACTATATTTTCAATCTAAGTTGATCCATCACCTGTGTGTGACCATGACAATTTATTTACCTTTTATGAGATTCACTTTAGTCACAGAAGTATTGTATCATATGATTTCCAAGAGCTTTGAAGCTTAAAGATTCTAAGATTCAAAATTATACATTGATTTAGAGAAATCTGTATAGGTTTGAACTGATGGAAAGCAATAACTATTATTGGAGGTCCAATTAAAAAAAACATTTAAAATGATGATCCCCATTTATTTTTTTATTCAAAATGGAAATTATTTTGTTGTTTTGCAGAAAATTGTATAATCCCACACATTAGACCTCCTAATTTATTACTAAAATGCTATGAGTTAAAGAAATGACCCAGTTCTCTGGCATATTTAAGAATTGCCAACACAGTGACAGCTTTTAAACATGTCATCTTGAAATAAGATGTGCTGTTAAGAGAGCAGCCTGGGGATTGAGGCCTGTAGCTTACTCATTATAGTTTTAAGGATTCTTTTAAAGTAAGTAATTGTTTTATTGTGCTTACTTTCCATTATAGATTAGAGTTTGAGAATGTGGCTCTGGAGCCAAATTGTGTGGTTTTGAAACCCATATCTCTCTTCTCCACCTAAGAATCAGGGTGACATTGGGCAAATGGCTTAACCCTTCTCCTGTCCTGACCTGTGCAGTAGGGATAAGCTCATTCAACAGTGTGATTGTCAAATAATAAGCTCTCTATAAATTGTTAGTATTATTCAATTATTTAGTCTCAGTTAATCTTTCCACCTTCCCCAAAATATGATTATAAATCCAATTTACTCCCATGAGTACATAAAAAAGAGAGGCCTCAGGTTGTTCAAAATTATAAAATTGCCAGCTATAGCTCCTCTTCACTACACCTTTTTTCCCCCCATCAAGAAATGGCATATGAATAATGGGGACATCATATTATTTTTTGGGTATAGCCTTGAATCTCCTCACTTTATAACACAAATAAGTCATCCACAAATTCCCAAACTTTGTCCACTAATTAGAAGTATCATATTCATTATGACATAATTCTCATCTGATAATGAAACATCATTGCATTGCAACTCTGAGATTGAAACCTAAATTTAAAGGTAAATTTAAAGGTGGAAATGAGACACCTTGCAGGCTGTTGTTCACAGCGTCTGAGAACATATTGTTGTTTTAGGTCATTAGTGTAAGTAGGCGAGAGGTAACTTAGGAGTATGAAAGCATGTGTGTTTAAAAGACAGGTATATGTAGACTCTGGATTCAGAGTAAAATAGAGCATGGTGATGTAATATTTTAAGGAAGTAAAAAATAAGCATAGTCTAATGGATTTCTCAAACTTCAGTCTAGCCCTTCTCTAATCTCTTCTCCCCTCTGCCTCCAAAATGATAAGATGAATAGATTCCTGCTCTGCTTAAGATAAGTCTGTGGCTCCCCATTAGAATGAGGATAAAATACAAAATCGGTTAGCATAGGGACGCCTGGGTGGCTCAGTTGGTTAAGCAGCTGCCTTCGGCTCAGGTCATGATCCCAGGATCCTGGGATCGAGTCCCGCGTTGGGCTCCCTGCTCAGCGGGGAGCCTGTTTCTCCCTCTGCCTGCCACTCCTCCTGCTTGTGCTCTTTCTCTCTCTCTCTGACAAATAAATAAATAAAATCTTAAAAAAAAAAATAAAAGTAGGAAATTCTTAAAAAAAAAATCGGTTAGCATAGCATTAAAGGTTCTAGTTACATTTTTCAACAGTCTTTCCTGGAATTCCATGCCCCAGCCATTCTTTAAATGTACCATAGCCTTCTTGTTCCCTGTCACTGTCTTATTCTAGAACACTCTCTGTCACACCCTCTCCCATCGCCCTTTCTTTGCCTGAATAACTAGTATCCCCATCCTTCAGAACAGAATTTAGATTCCATCTCCTCCAAAAATTTTTCCCCCATCTTTGTAAAGTGTCCATCCTCTGTAGTTTCAGAACTCACTTCACTTATTGCCTATTTATTCTTGCCATTCTTCCCTTGGTTTGAGATCCTGCAGACAGGGGCTGTCTTTTTAATCTTTTTTTAACTCTGTGTCTGCTGATACATAACATATCCTCAGAACATATATGATGATTGAATAAATGGATTAATAAAAATTAGAAATCTTGATTAATGAAACTTATTTAAAATTGCAAATATATTCACATATGAATAAGAAATATTTATAATGAGATAAACTTTCAATTGCTTTTAGAAACTTAATTTGAGAATGATAAGTCTCCTGAATTATGGTTCTTAACAAAACCCACAAAAACATTTGCCATAGTCTACTCAAGCTATACAAATGAAGTACAAAAAGAAATGGAATTGAGTTGGTATTTATTCAAAGATATTCCATGCTTATGGTTTGGAAGAACCAATATTGTTAAAATGTCCATACCACCCAAAGCAATCCTCAGATGTAATGCAATCTCTATCAAAATACCAACATTTTTCACAGACCTAGAACAAGTAATGCTAAAACTTGTGTGGAACCACAGAAGATCCTGAATACCCAAAACAGTCTTGACAAAGAAGAACAAAGCTTGAAGTGTCATAATCCCAGACTTCAAGATCACTACAGAGCTGTAGTAATCAAAGCATTATGGTGTTGGCACAGCAGTAAATATATAGATCAGTGGAACAAAATACAGAGCCCAGAAATAAGCCCATTCATAAATGGTCAATTAATCTACAACAAAGTAGGTAAGAATATACAATGGTGAAAAGAGAGTCTCTTCTACAAATGGTACTGGGAAGCTGGACAGCTATATGCAAAAGAATGGCACTGGACCACTTTCTTAAACTGTGCCCCAAATTAACTCAGAATTGATTAGACCTAAATGAGACATAAACATAAGCACAAAATGTAAAATTTCTAGAAAACATAGGCAATAATTTCTTTGACATCAGCTATAGAAACATTTTTCTAGATATGTCTCCTCAGGCAAGGGAAACAAAAGCAAGGTTAACCTATGTAAATAAAATAAAAAGCACAGCAAAGGAAATCATTAACAAAACGGCAAGGCAACCGACTGAATGGGAGAAGATATTTGCAAATGATATATCTCACAGAGTTAATATCCAAAACATATAAAGAACTTATAAACTGAACACAAAACAAAACAAAACAAATAATCCAATTAAAAAATGGGCAGAGGACCTGAATAGACATTTTCCCAAGACATACAAATAGCCAACACACACGTGAAGAGATGCTCAGCATCAGTAAGCACGGAAATGCAAATGCAAACCACGATGAGATATCACCTCACTCAAGTCAGAATGGCTAGAATAAAAAAGACAAGAAATAACAAGTGTTGGCAAGGATGTGGTGAAAAGGGAGCCATGCAGTTGGTGGAAATGTAAATTGGTGCAGCCACTGTGGAAAAGTGTGGAGGTTCCTCAAAAAATTAAAAATAGAATTACTATATGATTCGGTAATTCCACTACTGGGTGTTTACTGAAAGAAAGTGAAAACACTGACTCAAAAAGATAAATGCACCCCTATGTCTATTGCAGCATTATTTACGACAGCAAAAATATGGAAGCAACCCAAGTGTCCATCCACAGATGAATGGATAAGGAAGGTGTGGGGTGTATATATCTATATCTATATGAATATTACTCAGATGTATAAAGATGAGATCTTGCCATTTGCAGCAACATGGATGAACCTAGAGGGTATAATGCTAGGCGAAATAAGTCAGACAGGAAGACAAATGCCATGAGATTTCAACTCATGTGTGGAATTTAAAGAAATAAATGAACAAAGGGAAAAAGAGAAAACCAAAAATCAGACTCTTAAAATACAAACTGGTGGTTGCCAGAGGGGAGGTGGAGGGAAGGGATGGGTAAAATAGAAAAAGGGGCTTAGGAATACACTTATAGTGATGAGCACTGAGTAATGTATAGAATAAAAGAAGCTGGAGGAGGAGGAGAGGGAGGAAGGCAGAGAAGAAAGGTGAGGAAGGAAGAAAAAGAAAAAAAAAGAAATGGAAAAATGGAACTGAGTT
The DNA here is from genome assembly GCF_037043125.1 of Eumetopias jubatus. Classification (NCBI taxonomy): domain Eukaryota; kingdom Metazoa; phylum Chordata; class Mammalia; order Carnivora; family Otariidae; genus Eumetopias; species Eumetopias jubatus. Next base: position 51,804,017 of record NW_028274807.1, read on the forward strand.
AGCCTCGTTTTTCTTCCTGGTGCCAATCCAGGCTAACATAAAATAAAAACTTTGATAACTTTGTTCCTCTAGAGCTTCTATAAACATTGAACATTAAATGTAAGATCATCCAGAGAAATATAGAAATTAATTTAAACTAACTTATTTTTAAAACTGTAGGTTTTTCTAGGATGACTCTAAGGATACCTTCTCAATAGGCAGTACATGAGAGGTAATATTTTTATTTCTCTTACTTTTAATTCTTAGATTAAACCTGTGGAGCAGGACGTTTTCCAGAATATGGTAAAAAAAGTACAGAAAAGATTCCATGAGAAAGTGAACCAGTCATGCAGGCAAAATTTCATATATCTGTACCACAGAAAATACATGTGTATTGTGGGTCATCCCTTGAATGCTGTTAACAGTAAAATATTAGAGATAATTTAGAGAAAGTCTGGTATTGGCTTTTGCAAAAGCATTTTCTATTGAAGAATTTTTAAAATTCAGACAGAAACGCAAGAAAAATTCATGAAAAAAATGGAAATAGTTTATTTTTACTGGAAAACAAAACTTGTGTTCCTGCAGCTAACATATCATTTTAAGAAATAGGCCATTACTGAGTTTTAAAAAAAGTTCAGAATTGGAGTTAAAACTGTATCTCATTATTTGATGGTATTTGATATAGGAAAATGTAATTTTAAGTCTGATGCCTCTTCCCTGGGCAAAATAATTTTAATTTCTATAATCTTTTTACTTAAAGCTTTTTTCAGAGTTCTTGATTTATTTCTTTGCCTAACTTTGTATCCTTCCCAGTTACTCTGAATTTTAACATCTTTATCCTGGTTTTATTCTCTCATTCCTCATAAAAAATCCTATTAGGAATTTTTTACTTAAGTCTTATAGTCAAGTTGTCTCCTGAGTTCCCACCCAGAAATTTTTATATTTTTCTAATATGTTATAAGAGTACTTATCCAGATAAACCAATATAAATCTAGCACGTTGTCAGTGGCAGATCCCATTTATTGAAAACCTTTTATACTATGTATATAATAGTACTTCACAAAAGAATTACTGATATATTTGTATAGCCAATTTTAAGTTTGACAACTAAGTACTTTTTTAGTTTTTTAATTATAAAATCAAATCTTTTAGCCTTTTCAATATAGGACTTTGAATGCAGTATAGCATATGCATCAAAAAGTAGTCAGAGTAAAGGTATTATCAAATAAAAGCCAAGGAAATGGAACTTTCTCTTTCTTCAAATTTGTAAAACTGGTTGGGCCATATCAGTGACCTCTCAAGAGTCTGGATTAATCAAATAGTCTACATGACAATTAAATTTTTTTTTTTAACCACTAGAAAAACTGTTATCCATTCCTATGACAAATATTGCCTGGATTCTTGGATTCTTGGCATCTAATATAGGTTTCACGTTAACAGTATATGACCCCAAAAAATGACCCAACAAAACATGTAAGACAGTATATAAATGAGTTCTCAATTTTCTATGGAAACAGGGTCCAGGGTTAATGTGGTGAAATAATTTCATCATCAACAAGCCTTATTTTATTCTATGTAAATAGGTTTAAAAAGTTAAGTTTTATGGTAAAGGATGTGATCACAGGAAAAGTGAGTATTCTGTAACAGGAGAGGACACGTGATGTTTAAGAGGACAGATTGTTCTGCTGGGGAAGGTACAGGAGGGAATGAGAGGACCTCTCTCTGACAGAAAGAAGAGAAAGACGAGACCTGGAAATTAGCATGAAAGGGAAATTGCTATAAAAAAAAAAGATACTGCCACAGATTATTTATGTGGATCAGTAGCATTATACTATAAAACAATTTTTCTTTTTTTGCTTTGCTGATAGCTGATAATATATTCTAGTAATTCCAAGTTTGGATCTCTCCTGTTAGTAACAATCACTAAATTTCTTTTATCTTGAAGAGGGAAGAGCAATGGCTGTCTAGAAACTTCTTACAGAGAAATTTTGATGCAAAGCTCTCTTGAAATCCTGAGAATTATTGACCAAATTTAGTAGTGCTTGTCAAAATCTGCAATGTGAATTCATGATTCTTTATCAAAGTTTAGGAATCTGAATGGCATTAGTTTGCTATAAACTGAAGTTGAATTAAGGAGTGGTAGGGAATATCATTTAATAATAAAATTAAGTAAATATACAATGTGCCTATCAGTTTCCAACTGAGCATACGTGTGTATACTGTGGGGAGTGCGGAAGGCTTGTCTATACAGGTTCATGCCTCAGCTAGTGAGAATGTAGGAAGACAGTGTTTTTGAAATTCCTCCCCTACTGATGGATGGAGCATATATTATTAATATACTATTGAATGATGTGCTCTAAACCCAGGGATCAGTGTGCCTGAGGTAAACTTGAGCATTGAGCTTCTCCTGCTCTTTACCCAAAGAGTGGGGCTAGGGCTGGAATAGAGTTTACTTCCCAAGTTTGTAGAGGAAGTTAAAATTAGAGAAATGAGTGTAAGAGAGAGATAAGTGGGTGATTACTCAAATTCTAGGAAGGGAAGTCTGATGACTGAACAAATTTGAAGGAACAAGAAATGGTTATTGGAAAAGCAGATTTATGAAGACAAAAATGAACCAGTGAAATGTCTGGTTAGAACAGGTGCCTGTGCATCTGTTTGGAATCAACTGCACAATGGTTCATGCATGGACCAACGGAATAGAAATATTCTAGGCCAGCATAAAGTACAAATTTGGTCCTAGTCACCAGTTCTTTTCCTTGGTTTATTCACAAATAGAGCCCAATTAAATCCATGTTCATTGGCTAGGGACATTATTTCCCATGCTTAGATTTTGCAAGACTTTCCCTCATACCCTACCTTCCTACCCCTTTCCCTATATTCCCTACCCCTAGATATTGACTCTGTTTCCTGTCAGACCTAGACTTGACCTATCATCACATTAAAGTAAATATATTTATATTTCTATTTACCTGCTTTCTCAGTGAGTTGTGGATTTTTTTCTTTAAAAAATTAAATTCATGTGGAAGGGTATGTTTTATTTTCTCCTATCGAGTTAGGCACATTTTTCAGAAGCATGCTTGCTTCTCACAAACAAAGCTCTAATTCAGGAACTACGAAATGGTTAGTATCATTTCTTCTTCCAGTACAGTCTCCAATGTTTAGAATGCTACCCTTCTGAACTTAAATCCTTTAATTTGAAAACAAACATCAAAGGTACTGTGAGCAAGTCATGCAATAAACATGGATTTTCTCAATAGTTTGAATCTCACTCTGGTTAATAGCATATTAAGTGTTAAGGATATTTCAAACTGACAAATTTTGAGTTTTGACTCCTCTTTCACACTAGGTCATTTTTAAAATAGAAATTTAGAGATTTCTCCCTAAGAGAAATAGAGTAACAGAAGTACTTATATTTTCCACAGCAGTATTTAGTAGTCAAACAGGCTGAGCTTCCAAATGAGTTTGCTATAGGAACCACAGGCAGAAATAAAAATAAAATAGGCTTCTCCACCCACAGAAAGAAAAAAAAAAAAAAAAAGAAACCATCAAACAAAACCCAGAAACAACTTCAAGCATAAGATCATCTTTTACTTTACTTTTTTGTTGGTTATTTACTTTGCCTTCTGGAAATATTGCACAATCTATTAGCTTTTTCTCTTTGGATGTTGCAGGATACAAAACGTACTACTAACTTTTAAAAAATAAACACTGATTCTCACAACAGAACCAGTGAGGACTCCTTAACCACATAACTACATTGTTCAATATAGTTGCTTCACAAATAAATAAAATAAAATGAAAAAAAAGTTACAGAAAACAGGCCCCATTCAAACAGTCCATACACTCTACTAATTTATGATTAAATTAAAAAAACTCTACTATTTTGTGATTAAACTAGAAAACATTTAATGGTGAGTCTTGGTTTATCACTGTTGAATCAATAGCAGTAACCAGGACCAGGAACTTTCCTTCTCAGTGAGGTCTGATTGCCAGTGACCTTTGGCAGATGAGGCAGATGACTGGAGAGGGAATGTGAGCCCCAGGTTTCAGTTCTGCCTTTGTCAGCAGCCCTGAAATTTTGGTTAGTCATTTCTTATTTCTGTTTTCTGTTTCTTTGTTTATTCAATGACGATATTGGGTTAGAACTGAGTGGGCGTCCTTCCATGTGATTATGAGTATTGTGTGATTTTATTCCACTGCCAAATAAAAGTGATCTTTGCGTTGTCTCTTTTTTGTATGATTTATACTTCTTTTGTTCTCATTAGTATGCTCAATTAAGAGCTAGCCATGTTAACATTTTCTAGATTGAGATTCCCAGGCACAGCAGACCATAAATAAAATAATTGAGCTATAGAAATAAAAAAATACAATATAGGCAAGTGTTAACAGAGTGTGAAATTATGATAGACAAAGAGGCATACAACTTGTACTTTACTCAACACTGAACAAACTTATTTTGTTTGTACAGTATTATATTTGTACAGTATTATATTTCATTTCAGTCTCCCTATTTTAAATAAAGGTAGAGAAGTTGAATTTGATTCATGAGAACAAAAATACAATTGATTAAACCTTGTACAATATAGGTGCTGTGAAGAAGGGTCTGAAGAAGGAAGGGGGAGAGGTGAATTAATATCTGTGATGAGGATACTGATCCTTGAGTTCCTGTCTCCATAGACAGCAATAATAACAATAATAACAACACAGGATTCAACTGCTGAAGTTCCTTGACTTTGAATTTGCTACTCTTGGACAAGACTCAGAAACTACTATCTCTGATAGTGTTACAAAATGTTATAGCCACTTGTCTGTCTGGGATTTTTATATGTATTCCATACTCCGGTCAGAGATTTTCTGATGTCTCTTTCTAATTAGAGATGAGTATGAAAGGATAATAAATGTGTTGATAAATGCTTTGTCTTATCTGTAAAGTGATAGGAAGAAACTGTAACTTATTTGGTTCAAATGTTCTATGATCTTTGAGTGTTGGGATGTTGAATCTAAACCTTGGCTTAATATTGGATTATAGAAATATTCTTCGAAAACCTATTTTAGCTTAAGACATCAGGCTTTTCTTTTTCTTTTAAAATATAAAATGGGTGTATTTTGAACTTAGTAATAGGATTCCAAATGGTTCTAACCACACCCTGTGGGTCTTCTGTTCTTGAGGGCTCAAAGTCCTGAGACTTTATAGTCAAGATTTAGAGACTATAAATTAAATGATTATATTAAGGATTTTGTGAAAGAGGATGAATAACTGAAATAAATTACTTAAGTGCGCAAGTTATGTGGTGTTTCTGTCAATTTCATTATCTGTAAAATGAAAGGAATAATAGTAATAAATCAGAGCTTTGTTGAAAGAACTAAGTGAGATAATCTTTGTAAAGTGATTAGCGAAATGAATGGCAAGTAGTACAGGCTTTGGAAATGTTAACTGTTATTATTATTGCCATTATTGTTAACATCTTAAACTGAATTTTTTTTAAAAGATTTTATTTATTTATTTGAGAGAGAGAGAGAGAGCACAAGTGGAGAGGCAGAAGGAGAAGCAGACTCCCAGCCGAGTAGGGAGCACAATGTGGGGCTCAATCTGAGAGTCCCAGAAGCATGATCCCAGCTGAAGGCAGATGCTTAATGGACTGAGCCACCCAGTGCCCCTAAACTGAATATATTAATATGCTGTACCTTCCAAGAGAAAGTTCAAATATGACACATATTCAAGTATAATAGGAAAGAGGAAAAAGTTACCATGTAAAGTGGAAAATTATCCCACTACTTTTTTCTATTCTTTTTTATTTTCTCTATTTTTTTCTCTATTCTTATTAAAAATATAAGGTGGATGGGGCTCCTGGGTAGCTCAGTTGGTTGAGCCCCCAGTCTTGATTTCGGCTCAGGTCATGATCTCAGGTGGTGGTGGGATGGAGCCCCCCATCGGGCTCCACGCTCAGCACAGAATCTGCTTGAGATTCTCTCTCTCTCACTCAACTAAATATGTATTTAAAGATTTTATTTATTTATAAGGTTGAATAGTAAGAAGAGGGGGTGGTGGGACAATATGTATGGTGTGCTCATTGTTTGAAAATGTATTTAAACAGAGATAATCATTTAACATGCTTGTGTATGCATTGATATTTTCTCCTGAAAAATATACAAGAAGCTTTAATATGGCTATCTGTAAAAGGAGAGAGTGGGGATAGGCGATAGGAGGGAAGCCTTTTTTAAAAACTATATACTCTTTTTTAACTAGATCATTCTTCCTGTGGTGTGACACTATTTATAATGTGCAGATTATTTTTAAATGAACTACTAGTGGGAAGATAATTGTAACAATGATGCTGTTACCAAAACTGTCAAAGAGATACACTTCCCAAGTAGTAATTTAATTATTTTGAATTAAGAAGTTAGGATGTTTAATTACATACAGTGCTATCCGTGATTATGAAATTTTAGAATACCGATGATACTCATTTTTATATGTTTCTTGCTTCTCTTTCCCTTCCTTTGGCACATGAAAGTTTTCTGATTTATTATAGTAAACCTACAAACATATTGGCATTAAAATGACCCTTCATGTTTATTAGCGTTTAAAGAAATATCCGTCCACATTTAAGTTTAAATCACATTTAAGATGAGATTGCAGAATTTGCTTGCTGAGGTGTTTTGAACTGATTTGCAAATGTAAAATTGTAAGCCTATTTGATGACTTGTGAAAGATTGCTCAAACATATCATTAACAGATATACACCTGTGATGACGAGCGAGTATGAGAACAAAACATAACAATGAAAGGAATTTAAATTTTGTATCAGTAATAATTTTTTAATACAAAGGTTATTGAACTATGTTTAATGGAATAGATTATTCTAGCAGCCGGTGGCATAGTAGTCCCAGAGAAATGTTTCCCAAATTCTTGGGATCCCAATAATGAGGCCGTGATCAAATTCATCTGTGAAATGGTGTATATTTATACATACTCTTGGAATTCACAATACAAGTAAGCTTTGCTCGTTCCTGATGTAAAGAAGTTTGTTTAATATTGTTTAATCTGATGTCTAATTGGAGACACTTGGGGAACCAGTGTGTAGGAAACATTACTGTAGTCATGTCTACAAATAAAATACATTATATTAATATATTACACAAATGAAACATATTATCCAGATTTAGGATTATTTAAATTCTGGAATCTTCTAGAACTATATTTCTGCATTATAAATAAAAATACAACAATAAAGAACAACAAAACAAACCTACTGTTCATTTCTATGAAAATGCATGTAAGATTTCTGTGTGATTTGGAATTTATTCCTCCAAATTTTAATTTTATGCTTACCTAAAAATGGGTAATTTTAAATTTGAGGAAGTAGCCAATAATAATTGTATTATTAAAAGATAATTATCATATTATTATTTTTTGCGTGGTATATTGAATACTTCACACCCCATAAGTGGATGCTAGTGGTCTCAGAGATTTTCAAGGATATAACCTTACTACACAGAATATAGAAAACTTGCCTGGCCAAACTATTTTTCTCAATCATAGAACGTTTCAAAGCATAGATATCTATAAGTAAAACATTTTTGTTATTCTAATTTAGGGATTGCTTAGAGTACTTATTGCTTAGAGTAATATTAGATCTTATCTTTTCATTAGAGGTTCAGTGGAGGAATTTACCAATTTACTCAATTCTGTGAGACAGACTTAACCCTAGAAATCTTTGCAACATCAAGGTTGATTCTTTTTAAGTATAGATTCATAAAAAACATGTTTATAACTCACCTGATTTAAAAAGACACCACTTGGCTACAATCTCCCTGTAACTATTACCTCTGGCATTTTTCAGATCACTCATAAAATGATTATTTTAGATTCTGGCAGTCCAAGTGATGGTGTCTTAGATTGTATTCTGGCATTAGAAATCCATATGGTTCTGATTTCTAGGTCCTCCTTTGTATCTGAGATTTATAAAGTTTACAGCTTGTAAAGTGCTAATTTAAAAAAGATTAGACTTTGAAGCCTATGTAAACATGTTTTAAAAGAAACAACTGAAAGAATAAAATACTATAATTAAGACGGAGTGAAAGTTTTGTTGTTTTTGTTGTTTGTTTTAAATTTAAAAATATAATGAACACCTGCTTGTAAGTAATCAACAATTCCAGAGTATTTAAATTGACCTCAGGGTCAAACATTGAAGCCAGGCCTATTTAAGTGGAAGTGCTTTAAATTTATGAGCTGGGATGAATAGTTTATGAAGGGCACTATGAATCCCCTCAAATTGCAATAGTCATCCAGCAACCATAGGAAAAAACAAAAAGGCTTTGTGTGTTTTCACAGTACAGTTCTAGTCCATTTCCCCAAGAATGCCCCATCAGTAGCCAGGGTACCATGACACTTTCACTAAGTGTGGTAACAGCATGTAAAACACTTAAAACTGAAAAGAATTAAAAGTAATTCTTAGATAATTGAACCCATTAAGAAAGTACAGAATAGTTTGGGACAGTAGGTTGATTGTGTTTGGGTCTCCTTTTATTTCTTCATGTGTCCCCATAACACTCGACTCACTACCTCTGTGTGTCTGTGTCTGAGATGTCAGCACCTAACTGATGTGTGAGGAAAGGGAAATGCTGACATTGTGAAACATTTCTGGTTTCTTGTTGCAGACACACACAGTCATGCTCAGAAAGCCGCTGGTCTCACTCACAGATGCCGAGGCTTTCCTAGATCCCTGATTCCATCTTCAAAAAGCCCATAGAACGGTTTCTGCTTCTTTGTGGCCATTTACATTTACGAAGGCCTCAGAGATTTTCTTTTACTCTTTCAACCTAGACAGACTTTGGAAAACCGACCTTTGTCCCGGAGGATTTTTAAAAAATTATCATTTTTTTTTCCTTTGTTCTTAACTGTAGAGAACAAACTGATGGTTACCAGAAGGGAGGTGGGTGGGGGTGATGGGTTAAATAGGGGATGGGGGTTAAGGAGGGCACTTGTGATGATGAGCAGTGGGTGAGGTATGGAAAGGCTGAATCACTATATTGTACCCCTAGGACTAATATGACACTGTATGTTAACTAACTGGAATTTAAATACAAACTTAAAAAAAAAGTTATCACTGTTTTAAAGAAAATGCAAGATGGAAAACGTATTCCACAAAGTACTCCTGAAAATTATTTTCCTTATTTCATAGTTATATTGAATATACTTAAAACTATGCAGCTCTGTGACCTCCTGGAACTCATGCATTTATTGCCATGAGCATTTATTTAGTCTGGGAAATGATTTGATTTTTTCATTTTAAGATTAACTGCAGCCATACAGAAAGTGTGGCAAGCCAATGACTACATTTTTGAAAGTAATTTAATAATTCAGTAGCTTACAGAGATTGCCTTTGCTTTTTCTGAATTCATCATAGTGGACTGGTAAGGTTTTGGCCTACGTAGTTATCCTTTCCATTAATGTGGAAAGTACATTTTACAATTGGTGAAGCAAATGCAGAGTAGGTAACAATGACCACAGTTTGTATAGAATTTTTCATAATATTGTAATTGGAAGCATAGTAAATAATGTATCACATGCCACAAATACTAAACCCAAAGCTTATACATTTATCAGATGACCTTTCTTCCAGCTTGTTGACAAAGGATTTGTTCCATTAAAAATTTTTAATGGTTACTTTGACCTCTTTATATTTTTGCATTAAAAAATATGGTTAGGATTCACAAGGAAGTATGATTTTACATTTTGGGTTGAACAGTAGTCAATAGACCTTTTTTAGAATGATGTCCCATACATTGTCATCCTAATCCTATATAGTATAATAAATATCTAGGAACTTTTGTCCTTGGAGAATATACAGAAATATAGAAATCCAAAGCAACAGTTAAGCTCCTACTTCTCACATGTAGATATACTTTCTTACTAAATTGTTCTCTGTGTATGCTAATGTGATATATTTTTTCTATTTGATTTCAAGTGACTTTTCCACATTAGCTTTCTATTTAGGTTATTTTCCCTGGAAATATGCTTTTCCCTTATTAAATTAAAAGCAAATAACTAGTTATGACCCGTGATTCTGGTAGCTGCATTATTTAGGATATTTTATTGCAATGACATATAGGATCTAGTATATAAGATCTAGCCTAAACAAAAATGAGGAATATATAATAATACATTTTATATAATGTATTTTATTTAATAATATATTTTATATAATGTATTTTATAATATATAATATAATATAATATATAATATAATCTCTATAACCTTAGGAGGTGATATAGCTAGAACTTAGGACTTGGGAACTAATTAGAATCAGGGGCATGAATGCTGCCAGTTCTCTCTGTCTCTCATTTCTCAGCTCTTTCTTTTTATATGCCTTCTTCTGTCTTTCTGTAGACTATCATATTTTGATTATAATGTCAGATGGCAGTCTATAGCTCCTGGATTTAGTTTTCTTCCACTAATAAACTAACCACCATCATGGTTTGCATAGTTTTGATTCCAAATCTTCATAGAAAAAATTCTGATTGGCTCAGTTTGGGTCAGGGACTGACTTAGGACCAATCAACTATAATTGTAGGAGGGGAAGTTGGCGGATTTCTGTGCAGTTTCAGGAAAACTGAGGATGTGGTAACAGAAAGGACTAGGCAGGCAAGATAACGCTTACTATAGCACTTTTTAATTTAACTTAATTAACTTAGTATTTATTGGACGTCTACTATAAGCAAACCATTACATATAGCTATTATGCTGGACAAAGATGAATAAGATACAGTATCTGTATTCAGAAAGTGTAGGAGGACACAGTTGCTGCACAGGTCATTGGAGTATGGTGCAGACAGAGAAGGGAGTTTGGTGTTGATCATAGGGAGAGAAATAGGAGGTTAAGAAGATAAGAGGTTTGATCCTCTTGAGGATTTTTGGAATAGAAGAGATCTAAATATGGGTGGGGCCCAACAGAAAAAAGGAGCAAGCCAAAGGGGCAGAACTAAACTTGGAAACAAATGGGGATTGATTGAGCAAAGTGTTAAAAGTTGGAGGAGGTGGAGAGCCAAGAAATGAAAGACTGCATAGGAATTCGTTGGGCTTCTTCTTCAAAGATGAAAACAAGTGATGGATAAAGGCATTGGTAACAGTTGAGTCATTATGTGGAGTTGTTGTGGACTTAATAAAGTTTTGGATAGTCTTCAGCAATATCTATTATCTAGGATATAAAATATCATGGAACCATATCTTCCCCACTGCATGGTCCTCTACTTCTTTGGTTCTTTTCCCCTGTTCTTGATGCTCATGGTGTCAGCAGCTGTTGGCATGGTTAACCCTATAGATGGTATCCAGGACAATAGATCATCTCCTTATGGGTTACCCTTTCTTTCCAAAGATCATGGCTTCTGGATTCATTTCTTAGCAGTTCTTTTGTTACATGTTAGCATGTGAAATAATATTTATAAAAAGGATAAGCATATCATTAGGTGGTTCATTAAAGTGTTTGTTAATTTACTATTTGTTGGCCTTCAGACAATTTTTAGCTCATGGTGACAGGTTTCCTATTGCAGATGAATTGAATTAATTTTTTGAAGTAACGTTTTCTGATGAGGCTTCATCAAATGGCATGTTAGACTTCAAATATATTACTTTGCCCAATTTCTCACTTTTCTACTAACATTTATAATTCAAACAAAAAGTACAATAAAAGCATGTCTTTGAAAATTATACTTTGACTAATGATGATGGCCATTACTCTCCCCTTGAGGTTCATAAATTTTCCTTTTGGCATTGTTCCCTTATTTAACTGGCAGTATAAGTTTACAGTTAACAGATACAAATCCTATTATTTTTTCAAGTTTTTATTTTTCATTTTCTATAAACAATGATTTTGAAAAAATAAAGCATATCTTTTGCAGGTTGTACACATGTATATATGAATTTGATCATATACAAATTTAAAATTATTTACTATGTAAAGATTTTCACAATAGCTTTTTAAGGAATATTTTGTTTTTCAAATCCAACTGACTCTAAATTTGAGTAAGAATTCACCCATTTTAGTGACGCCTTTAAAAAAGTTTAACTTATGTTCTATAAATAAAATTATTTGCCAGCACTAAAAATACTAAAATTTTTTTAAGAAAAATTTCTCTTTTTAATTAATTCATTCAACAAATATTTATTATTTTGGGTTAGCTATTGTGGTAGGCTGGGTGCTGGGGATACAGTAGTGAACACAATATGGTCCCATGGAACTTTCATTTCAGTGGAGTGGTAGTTCTCAAACTTGTACACACGTTAGAATCACCAGGAGAGCTTGCTAAAATGTAGAATGTTGGGACCAACTCTTAGAGTTTCCAATTCAGTATTTTTTTTAAAGATTTTATTTATTTATTTGACAGAGAGAGACATAGCAAGAGAGGGAACACAAGCAGGGGGAGTGGGAGAGGGAGAAGCAGGCTTCCTGCTGAGCAACGAGCCTGATGCCAGGCTTGATCCCAGGACCCTGGGATCATGACCTGAGCCGAAGGCAGATGCCTAACAACTGAGCCACCCAGGCGCCCCCCCCAATTCAGTATTTTTGATGTGGGCTCCAGAATTTGCATTTCTAACAGGTTCCCATATGTTTCTGAAGCTTCTGGCCCTAGAACCACACTTTCAGAACAGCTGTGCTAGAGGAAGGCAATGCTGTCTGTCCACCAGCATACCCTCTGCCCACCCATGCCCACTGCAGAACTCCCTTTGTACTTACTTCCAGTAATAAAAATGTTTTCTATAAATGCAATTTGGTGTGTGGATAGTGTACAGAGTATGTAGTTGCTTATCAAATTATCAAGAAATTTACAAGGTCAGATAGATGTAACTTTCAAAGACAAAGCTACCTTGTTTATCCCAATGTATAAAAATGTATAGTTAGCATTATGGCCTGATTTCTAATTTAATCATCACTTTATTTCAACATAAAGCTTTTCTTTCTGATCTTTTGGTAACCCTCCAGTTTTCCATAGTCTTTTAAAAGTGATGGCCAGTGGTTCATTTATTGCAACAATTAAGATGGATAACAGCATGCCGGTTGGAATGACTACACTTGTGTTTGTTGTATAAATTATTTTCCTAGTATAAAAGCCTCTTTTATGGTTCTTGATTTGGTCATATCTTTTGTACCCTGAACCATTAAACATACCATGTGGAGGAGAGATATTTATAAAGAAGCTGCTAATATTTACCAATTTTTAATCACCGTTAATTCATGTCTGCATTTTTCTTAGTACTGGAGATTGCCTTTCACTTTGTTTCTTCTGCCAAGAGCAGCAGAAAGGGCTTCTAGCCTTCACAAACACCCCCCCTTTTTTAATTTTTTTATTACCTTTACACTCCCTTTATTTTGTTCTGATTCTGAACCTTTTTCCTTGTGAATTTTAAGTGACTTTGGGCAGTTCACCCAAAGTACGTAGAAACACAGCTTCCAATGTGAATTTCTTTCAAGGCATATTGAAATTCCCTTAAAACACAGATAGCAGTAGACCTTTATCATTTAAAAAAAATGCTACTTGAGTTTGATGGTCTTTTCCATTACAAAAATAAATGCATCTTAGATTCAACAGAAATTATTCAGATAAAGTTTGGACCCTGGTTGCCTTATTTCTGTATCTGTCATAGTACCTAATACATTTCAGTATGTATTTGCTGACCTATTTTTGTTCTATGCATTTTAGCTTCAAAGGAAATTGCATGTCTGTTATCATTCTGAGACTTAGGACAGTCATTGTTGCTATATTTACTATACTCACCTTCACTTTTAAACTATAAATCTGAAAAGATAAATAAAAATATAATGCTATGTCTGAATATTAATTTAGTTATTGTCCATATGCCAAATAACTAGTTAAAATAATTTAGAGTAGCTAACAAGAAATATTTACTTGCATTAAGTATATATTATTGTGTGTATATACACATAATAGACCTAAGTAGATTTATTGTCTGAAACTCTTTAAATGTCCTTATCAGATTTCAGTATAAAGAAAACCAGTGAATGAAATAAGCAAAAGACTATACTTGGTTATTGTCATTAATATTAATTTCTCCGTCTTATAACTATCTCTATATTATGATAGTTTTGTGCTTTTGGTCCAGTCTTGCAGGTTAGATTTTCTGACCACTCAAACGATGAAAATTTGCCTTTCTTGGAAAACCTGAAAGAGCTGGTCAGTTCACACAAAGACAACAAGGGTCAGTTTGTTTGGAAAACTTTGGCTTTCTTTCAGCGGAGTTGCCATCGGCCTAAGAATACAGAGTATTCTTACTCAATGGTTAAAATTAACTTGTTTAGCAGACAAGCTGTATCCCTTTATGTAAACACTGGTTTTTTTAAAAGTAGCAAACAGTGTCCTAAATCCCCTTACCCCATCTCCTAATACCTTCGCCTGCTTTCTCTTACAGACTTGTCAATATCTTTATTCTTATTCTTATATCAAATCTGTTATGTTGTTGTTACTCCTGTTTTCAAGTAATTGAAGTTAAAACTTAAGCACAATAGCTAAAAGGAGTAACTGCATTGTTTTGTGAAGGCTGATAAAGCTAACTTAGGTCCATTTAAAAGTATAAAGGAAGAATGAAAAAAGTAAATATCTCTCTTTTGGGTCATTAATGAGAAGATGAAGTATATTCCTTACAAAATGTCTGTAGATACCTGAAATCTTCTAATTTGCCATTGGTAAAACAGATATTTTATTATTAGGTTTTGAAAACTGTTTTTTGACATCTGCTCTAAATGTCATTTAATTTGTAAATAACAAACAGAAACAAAGGATAGTTATTGCGGCATTACAATTTTTTTAAGTTTAAAATAAAAAAAATAATGTTACTCACTAAATAGTGTTGAAAGAGAACATTGGTAATAGACTGATCAACCATAATATATCCTTTTTTTTCTTAGCTTGATTTAGATATAATTGACATGTAACCTTATAAATTGCAAAATGATTACCACCATACATTAGCTACCATCTCTACCCTATCATAATTACCATTTCTTTTTTATTATGAGAATATTTGAAGTCCACTCTTGGCAGTATTCAAATATATGATATGGTATTATTGGCTATAATCACCATGCTGTACATTAGATCCCTGAACTTGTTCATTTTAAAACTGGAAGTTTATACCCTTTGAGCAACATCTCCCCTTTTCCTCCACCCCCAACTTTTGGCAACCACCACTCTACTCCTTGTTTCTCTGAGTTTGTCTTTTTAAAATTCCACATGTAAGTGATACTATTCACTATTTGTCTTTCTCAGTCTAACTTATTTGAGTTAGCATAACACCCTCCAGGCCCATCCAAGTTGTAACAGATGGCAGGACTTCCCTCTTTCTCATGGTCAGGTAATATTCCATTGTATATATGTATATATACCACGTCTTCTTTATCTATTCATCCATTGACAGACACTTATATGACAAAATGTCTATCTAGAATTGGCACATTTTAAGACAGAAATTTCCACTGAGTATAAATGAAATCACTAGATGATCTAAGAGTAAGTTGTTGTACTTACTTTCTGTATTTTGGCTATTGTGAATAATGCTACAATAAAGAGAGGAGTGCCAATATCTTTTTTTGAAATCCTGTTTTCCTTTTCTTGGATATATACCCCGAGGTGAGATTGCTGCATCATTTAGTAGTTCTATTTTTAATTTTTTGAGGAATCTCCATGCTGTTTTTCATAGTGGCTGTACCCAGCATAGAGTATCCCTTGTATTGATATAATCGTTTTATTAATGCTCTTAATGTAATTTGATATTCAGAAAAGTAATACAATGATAATAAGAATGTTTAACATTTTTCAGTCATAGCTTCAGAGATGAGTAGTAAAAGGCCCTCAGAAATTTGATATGGAGGAAGAACTCTTCCCAGACAGAATTGAAGAAATATTGAAATGAAAGATTTTCTGAAGACAGGATGGTGGTAGGTAGTAGAGGTGGTGGTGGGATTTGTTCGGTGAGCAAGGAGAAGAGAACAGAAACTGTTGTTCGGACACTGGGCTCAGACAGACCAAGGATTAAATTCCCGCCCATTCATCAGCTAGTCATGGGCTTTTGAGAAAGTTACTTCAAACTGTTGATCCTTTTATTCCATCTCTAAAATGAGGAAGGTAATACCTTTTTATGATGTTATTTGGATCATTAAATTTTTTAAATGTGTGTTAAAGCATTTCATACATGCATTAGGCACTCATTAATGAGAGCTATTATTAAAGACTCTTATTATTAAGGAAAAGAGAGCAAACTGCCGTGAAGGAAAAAGGAACGATCTCTGAACTGTCTGAATTATACAGCATGTGTAGGATGTTTCCCATAGACGTTGAACCTTACTCAGAGTATAATGAAGAATTGCGGCAAGCGTTGATGTTTTCCTAGAAATTGACAACTGACTTCACAAGGAATACCCCCATCCTGTTCAGTGGTGATTTCCCTTTGTGTTGCATAGCGATGACTGGAACTGGACAGTAAATGGCAGGTTTAGATATGAGTCGTCTCTCTGGAATTCATATCTTATATTTGATGGGGCACCCCTGAGACTTAGAGCCTTGCTGACTTATGCATACAGGTAGCTGGGAAGCTCCTTCAGGGACAATGCAGGAACAGCAGAGGAAGAGCAGGACAGAATTTTCAGGACAAGATAATATTCAGATACCTTTGTCGTAAGAAATGTGTTTTGCTCCCAATACATTCATGGTGGCTATCAATATGGTTGCTTGTTCAGTAAATTTTTATCAAGGGCTTATTATGCTATTAATAAGGAGCTATACCTGGAAATACAATAATAACTAAGACAGCTATAGTCCCTGCTTTCAACAAACTTATAGTGTGTCTAAAAAATTTGTAAAAAATCATTCCAATTCTTCCAGAGGGTATTCTGCATACTAGGTAGAAGAAATGTAAAGTCTCCACCCCTTTCCTAGAGCCCTTTTAATGACCGCTGCCTTTGTCGTTATTAGATATGACCAGGTGGACTTAGATGTTCCGAAGCAAAGTAAATGCCTTCTCAACCCTGCACTTTGAGAGTTTTAAAAAATACTAATACCTGAGTGCTACCATAGATAATTAAATAAGAATCCTGGGGCCTGGGGTCCAGACATCAGTATTTTTTTTTTTTTTTAACGTTTGGAGTTGATTCTAATGTGTAGCCATGATTGAGTACCACTTTTGTTTTGTTTTGTTTTGTTTTGTTTAAGATTTTATTTATTTATTTGAGAGAGAGAGAGCACGAGCAGGGAGAGGGGTAGAGGGAGAAGGAGCACAGACTCACCGTTGAGCAGGGAGCCTGATGCAGGGCTCAATGGATCCAGCACTGCCAGACCATGACCTGAGCCAAAGGCAGACACTTAACGGACTGAGACACCAGGTGCTTCTTGAGAGAGAAAAACAGAAAAGAGAAACAACAACAACTATATAATTCTGGGATAGTGAATAATGACAAACACCAAGATGATAAAAATAGAGGCGCCTGGGTAGCTCAGTCGTTAAGTGTCTGCCTTCGGCTCAGGTCATGATCCCAGGGTCCTGGGATCGAGCCCCACATCAGGCTCCCTGCTCAGCGGGAAGCCTGCTTCTCCCTCTCCCACTTCCCTCTCTCGCTGTGTCTCTCTCTGTCAAATAAATAAATAAAATCTTAAAAAAAAGATTATAAAAAGAATACTTCTGAAACTTTGCCAAACTTCCCTGTCATGTGTTTTAAGTAGATGGCTTGTACAGAAAGCAAGTAAAACAACTTATTCTTAGATATTCTAGTGATTTCATTTACTCAGTGGAAATTTCTGTCAAGAAATGTGTCAATTGTAGACGCTTTGTCATATTTTAGGCATTTCCTATCTATCCAATAAGTGGATGACTGTGCCATACTTGGCCAACAGGAGCTGTATGATTACAATGGATTAGTCCAGAATAATCTATATATTTAAAATAATAATACCTACATGAATTTGAACTTGGCACTTGTAACTTTAAACTACTGACTTTATTTAATCCTCAGAGTCACCTTTGATGTTGTAACAGGGCCCTCTGAACAGCAGTACCATTTGCAATTTCAGTCTCCAAGGTTGCCAATCTGGGTCACCCAGAATTAGCACAATGGGAAAGGCGGGCTGAACAGGCTGCGTTAGAAATTACAAAAGCAAGTCGTCTTAAGCTGGAGGAAAGGAGGTAGTGTCTGCTGTGATGAACACCATAAAATCCATCAGAGACTCGCTCCAAAGCCAATCAGGGCAGAAGAATTAATGTTCACTTCTCCTTTGTGTATGTATGTGTGTGTTTGTATGGTGTGTATGTGTGTGTGTGTTTGTATGGTGTGTGTGTGTGTGTGTGTGTTTGTATGGTGTGTGTGTGTGTGTGTTTGTATGGTGTGTGTGTGTGTGTGTGTGTTTGTATGGTGTGTGTGTGTGTGTGTGTGTTTGTATGGTGTGTATGTGTGTGTGTATCCCAATATTGTTCGTGCCTCCATGGAAATAGGCTTTACTAACTTGGTTTATGGTCCACTGTTGGTTTATTTGTAAATCTGAATACTAACTCATTTATTCTGTTTACCTTCCCGAGGCAGGCAGACTTCAATTCACTTAACAGCATGCTAGCGACTCAGAGAGTGTGAAATCTAATCACATTTGACCCATCCATAAATTGCTTCATATCCACACTTTAGACTTTTCATCTGTGAAAAAATGTTTGATGATGCCATACTCCCCCATGGGGATTTGTTTGAGGAATAAATATTAAAATGATTGTGGGGCACTTTGAAAATACGAATTGTTACGAAAAAGTAAATTGTTTTCAAAATTTTCTTTGACATCAACTTACGGAGAAAAAAGCATAATATTTCCCATGATAGGGCTTTTAGAGAAATTTAATATTTGGTTTCTCTTTATAATTTTCTACATACTTGCGTACAATACTTCTCCTAAACCGTTAATGGAGTTGGTAAACATCATATAATATTGAAGGATATTTCTATTAGGCAAACTTTCAATTATTCATGTTAATGGAAGAATGTTAATGCAGCTCTTACAAAATGACAGACGGTCACAAAGATCTCAGGAAGGATGAAGGGTCAGAAAACCTTAGAGGACCTAATTTGTATAAATTTGTTGCACAGTCTTTGTCAACCCTGGATAGTAATTATGTTAGAGATCTTGTGATCAGGGAGAACCCAGCTCAGCTGGGCAATCAAGAGGCGCTGGGAATTGGGAAGAGGTGATCCCTAACCCTCCAAGGCATTCCAGTTCACTCTGAATACACCACTTGACAGAAGAAAGTTCATCTATCAGGGTATAGTAACAGTAGGAGAGGAATCAAAGACGTAAGAGTAGTAACAGTAATAGTAGCAGTACTAATAGTAGCAGTAGTACTACAAGTAGTGGTAGTAGCTGCAACAGTAATGGGAGTAGTAAGAATAGTATCGGTGGCAACAGGAGAAATAGCTAACATTTATTAGCTATTTATTGACTACTATGTGCCAGGCATGGGTTCTAAGCTCTGTACATGTTCTAATTCATTTAATTCTCACAATAGTCCATATAACATGGGCTGTTCCCATTTTACCGGATGTTATGCATGAGAACATTATTCATCAAACACAGCAAAGGACTAAAGGGAAAATTGGTATGCAGTGTTCGAAATTTAGAGATGCTGGTTCGTCGTCTGAGGAGACCTGAACAAGGACTTCTTCTTCTTCTTCTTCTTCTTTTTTTTTTTTAAAGATTTTATTTATTTATTCATGAGAGACAGAGAGAGATAGAGAGAGAAGCAGAGGGAGAAGCAGGCTTCCAGCGGAGCAGGGAGCCCGATGCGGGACTCAATCTCAGGACCCCGGGATCATGACCTGAGCCGAAGGCATACATTTAACCATCTGAGCCACCCAGGTGCCCTGAACAAGGACTTCTTAGTGATGCTACCTTTAAGGCAGCAGAAGTCCTCAGGTGAGTCTCTGAGTACGTGCCATAGACAGCTTCTGACGCTAAAGAGCAGAACATTGTAGAAAGCTCTACAGTCCCTGGTGTTTGGGGTCTTATAACCTACGAGAGAAATATAACCTAAAAGTAGGAGTAAAACATATTTCACCCTGAAGAAGAAAAGTATAAGAAATGACTTAATCATACATGAAAACTTATATTGTTAACAGGAACAAAGGGGAAAAATTTCATAGTGGTAAGGGTGTTTCATGAACTGAAACAGATTGCTGAAAGAGGAAATGGAATCTTTTCCTCGGGAGACATTTAATGTCAGGACTAATGGCATCAGTATAGGATGATATGGGTAAAACCTGGAGAAGGAAGGGAAGAACCTCTAGAGTCCTTTCAGACCTATGATTTTATAAAGTAAGTCCTAAATTTTTAATGTCTCGGAATAGTACTCATAATGGAAGGAAGAGATCCATGTGTCCAAATAATTAGAACTTCAGTTTCCTTTCAGCATTCTACCTTAACAACCTTGAAGACTGTGGCAAAAGAAAATAATGTGAAGGTCACAAAGCATTAGAAATAAATGTGCTTTATTCTCATTATGAACTCATATGGGAGATAATGTTTGAATTGTATAATTATAATTAATGTGAAATGTAGTCCTCAAAGTTTAAACCAACCTATCTTTTCCACAGTAACACTATTAGAGGTAAAACAAAGTAGAGTGATTTTGTACTTAAAACCTTTGTGAAATTAGTGATCGATAAGCACCTGTTTTCATGCAAGCTATTAATCTTGTACTTTTATGTTTGGGAAGCACCGAACTTCAATTTAAAACTGTATTTTTTAAAGTGCCGTATTGTTTCCTTTACACATGAGATGATTTACGATCTTAAGGGCTCTATTCTTCCGAAGAAAAATGACCTAGATATAGTACCAGAAGTTAACATGAGCAGGAAACAAATGATGACTTTGTTTAGTTTAAGAAAAAATTTCCCTAGCCCCCTAATTTTGGAAAATGCTAGGAGAAAAATGTGAATAAAAATATGAAATATATATTAATGTTCATCCAATATGTTTAATATTTTATATTAGATACTCAATAAGAGCAGATAGGTGTGTTAATGAGTATATTAATTAGAATTTCTTCAAAGAAACATTTTAAAGTAAATGATCATAAATCATGCATGTTTACTCCTCATTATATGAAAAACAGTAATAAAAGTTTTATCTAAATTTAATATTTTCAGATGCTTAAGATTTGCCTAGATTAGGGGTGCCTGGGTGGCTCAGTCATTAAGCATCTGCCTTCGGCCCAGATTATGATCCCAGGGTCCTGGGATCGAGCCCCGCATCAGGCTCCCTGCTCAGTGGGAAGCCTGCTTCTCCTCCCACTCCCCCTGCTTGTTTTCCTGCTCTCGCTATCTCTCTCTCTGTCAAATAAATACATAAAATCTTAAAAAAAAGATTTGCCTAGATTATATGAATATGTGCATATAGTTAGGAAATATATCTTGCCATTCCAGCAAGCTTGGTTCTAAATCAGTATTTTACCACTAGCTAGCATTACGACCTTGGATAGGTTTAATAACATCTCTGGAGTTTCCATTATTTCATCTGTAAAATGTATATAATGATAATATTTACTTCAGTATTCTTATTAGGATTAAATTAATTAGTGAATTAAATGCTTGGCACGGTGACTGATGTCTAATATGTCAATGAAGATTATATTTTATAATTATATAATTTAAAGCATATCTGATAACACCATATATTTTAGGTTAAGTATTACAGGTTAAACAGTTATAGAAATGGTATATTGGTATAGTAATTCTAGTGTTAAATTTATGTACAAATTTGCTGTATAAATCAGGATACGAAATAGTTCCTTCATCTCCTCTATACACATTCTCACATCATTTCAGTCTTGCAAAACTGGGGATTTGTGCTGTAGCCTAAAACATGTCTAGACTCTATAGTCAAACATATCTAACTTCTAGTTCCTGCTCTGGCACTGAATAGCTGGGCACAGGAGAAGTTACCTACCCCATCTCTGACCTTCAGTTGTCATTTGTAAAATGAGAGAACTGATATTTAACTAACACATTGTTTGCAATTATACACATAACAATGTCAAGTATCTCTATTGTTGACATAGAACAGGCTTAACACTGAATAGATATGTGTCTGTAGCTCCTCCTTATTGCAACATGTGTTTGATCATTGTAGGCTCCCTTTTAATTACAATCTCTTTTATTGAAGAAACACAAAAGAAAAGTAATTAAAAAATAGAATGTGTAATATATTTGGCTGAAATTTTGCACTCACTAAATGGAGGAAAATGGTATAGTACATAATTAAATTTACTTAGGCCTAAAATGGACATGTGCTATGATGTTATTTATCAAACATTTTTCAGTTCAATTTAGCAAATGTAATGCCTACTATATGCAAAACATCATGTCCAATGTTGATGAGGGGGACAAATGTAAATTAGATACAGTTGTGCTGTTTGGTGACTTAAAATCCAGTGATGGACAAAAACACAGTAACATAAGCAGTAAAAGTGTTTGAGGAGATGCACATTCAAAGTGCTATGAGTTTGGAGGAGAAATATAGATTTGTTTTAACTGGAATGAATTGGATTGACCTGTGAAGGATGGGAAGGCTGCTGTAAAGTTTAAGGACACTCTAGAAAACAACTTGAACAAAGACTCAAATTTGAGAAAACTCCAGAGTATATTTATGGAATAAAGGCTGTGTGTGTGTGTGTGTGTGTGTGTGTGTGTGTGTGTGTGTGTATTTGTGTTTATTTGTAAGAAATGGACTAAGTCAGAGTGTAGTGGGAGATAAGTTCAAAACTTAAGTTGTAATTACATTGAACAAGGATTTGAATTCTAGCCTGAGTGGTGTGGAGCTTATTTTATGAACACATCAAAGGCTTTTTTGACTAGGGGAATGAAAAGAGCCAACTTGTGTTTGAGAAAGTCAAGTCTGATGCTTGTATTTAAGATATATTTTCAGAGAGTAACAGGAGGGAGAACATTCAGGAAGCTATGGTAAAGGTAAGAGCAAGGGGCAAACTTGATCTGATCCCGAGCCGTGTGAGTAGAGCTGATGAGATAGAGCACCAAGATCCACGGCAGCTCTGATCATTTTGGCTTCTCTGTAAAGTACTATTTTGTATGAACTAGTTGAATGAAAAATGTTGCAATGTCTCTTTAGAAAGCAGGTTGGAATAGTTGATGGATGTCCATTTTTCCATGCTTATTTACTGAGAGACTCTGGGCAAGGTGCCTAAATTTGCTCTTTCTTAGTAAACATAAATTACTTGTCTTCATCACTTTGGTCTCAGAGAAATTTTAAGGATTAATTAGTTGAGATAAAGTTCTTTGGAAAGAAGAACTACAGAACATATGGTTGTCCTGAAACAAATAAATCTTATAGATGTCTCTAGGTCTGTGCTTTGGAAGTAAATTTTGAAAAGGCAGAGACTGTCAAGTGAAAGATAAGCAGAGATCACTAAATAAAATAAGCCCCCAGGACCAGCTTTTGCATAGGAAATGAAAATTTATGTCCACTGACAACAGTTTGCAGATATACCCTTAAGAAAACAACCTGCTGATTAGCCTCAGTGCCACATTAATGCCAGCCATGGAAACATTTACTGGTTCTCTTCTGGAAACCATGTGAATGAGTACATTGAATCAAAGTGGCCGTATATAAATTAGTTTTATTTGAATGTATATTCTTTTAGTTATTACTGATAGAATTATGTGTTGTATTTTTCTTACCATATTTGTCTTGGCCCCCTCTCTTTTAAAATCATCTCTACAAAAGTATGTACAAAGAGGTATATTCATTATATTTTTATCAATAGCTCTTCTTTGATGCAACCATAAATGAACACCAGTAGACTTTACAGAGAACATTCACCCTCTAGGTTTTACTGTCATTTTATAGGTTGTATAGTTAAACTATAGTCAATAATAAATATTAAGATATTTTGGGGTCTAAAGTCAGTGTATGTTTTGTTTTGTTTTATTTTATTCCTATTGATATTCTTTATTGCATCTCTATAAGACAACCACATGCTCTCATGCACTGTCTGCCAACAAACAAGACAGATGTGCTGGATAATGCTCTTTGAGGTAGTCTTCCAACTCTCCTGCTTGTTTCCGAATTCAGCCCATTTCCATTAGCTTCTACCTGGCTCCTGATTCTTTGCTCTGTCATTCCCAACTTGACCTTGATCTCTCTTTTTCAAGGACGTAGTGTGGTCTATCCTTACCAGTGATTTCCATTTGAGAATAAATTCATTAGGATGTCCCAGGAGAACCTTAGATCGCTAAGGAGAGACTTTGGCAATGCCTTGAACTGTTTTTTTTTTTTTTTCCAAATACAGCATTTAATCTCTTTTTGATACTTTTATATCTTATCCAGTTGGCATTGGTACATACCAGCTGTGTAAGTTACTAAACTTTTCAGTTCTTAATTTTTCCACTTATAAAATTGAGGTAATAACTACTTCAGAAGGGGGGAGGGTTGTAAGAAAACTACATAATACATATAAAGCACTTAGCACAGTTTCTGCCATACAGGGTTCAACAATTGGTTATCATCATCATTATTATTAATAATAGTAACAATGTTATTATTCTGAAATTGCCCCTTTTGCTCCTTCTGTGTTCCCAATCTTGATAAGTGCACCATATCCAACCAATTTTTCGACCAGTATCTGGAATTATCCTTGACACATTTCCATCTGTCATATCCCACAATCAAACAACAAATTCTGTGATTCTGCTTCCTAGATATCTGTTGCATCTCAACACATTTTTTCCATTTTTATACATACCCATACTCTTAATTTAAGCCATTATTATTTCTTCCTTGAGCTACTGCAAATAGATTCCTAACTCATTTCCTACATTTCTCTTGTAGACCTACAATTTATTCTTATATTATGGTTGGATAGATCTTTAGAAAATTCAAATCTGATCATATTAACTTTGCTTAAAATATTTCAGGAACATCTCAGAACCTCTTATAGAATATCAGACATCCTTGATATGAGTGATAAGAAAAATCCTAGCACCATGTGTTCTTTGCCTAATTCCCTAGTGCCATTCATCTCCTCTGTACCCAAGTTTCAGCTTTATTGAACTTGCTTTATTTCCCAAAAGCCTGCCTACCGCTCTCCTACCCAACACCTTGACACACGCTAGTTCCTCTGCCTCTAAAACTCCTGTTTCCCTTGGCTCACTGTACACTTCATGTCTAATGACTTTTCTAAGAAGTTTTGATACTTTCCTCCTGTTCCACTCTACCCCTACCAACCTATTATTAACTCTAGAATTTTTACACTACTTTCACTGTGTTGTATTTACTTATTCCGGGTCTGGTGTTCTCGAGCTGATTCTTAAGTTCCTTGAGGACGGTGACAATTTCATTTTTTTTACCACTTTTGCCCAAATATATACATAGATGAGTAATGGATATTGAGTAAAAAATATTAAAAATTAATGAAGTATAGTGAGAAGATAATAGATTTATTTTAACCATTCAGATCTGAGCTCATATCCCAGTTTGATGACTTGCTGACTCTGTTCTTGAACAAGTTGTTTAGTCTCGGGTTCTGTTTTGTTTTGTTGTTGTTTTTTTTAATCAGGAAATTGGGAGATAATTATACTCTCCTCATGATGGTTATGAAAGTTAAATAAGGTAACTTATGTAAAGCATTTAACATTGTGTATTTTCTATAAATGCTACTTCTTCTTTTTCCCATTTATATTTAGAGTTGCTCTTTTGAAGTAATAGCAGTAATTATGAAGTGTGAAGCATTCATGCCCTGTTATTGTATATTCTCCTAGGACATACAGAACACAGTTTGCTCCCTCTTTTTGTCAATATTCTTTGAATGATTGATGATGAACCATTTTAGTGTCTCTGGGAATGGAGGAATATTATCCCCCCTTTTATTTTCCAGGAATGAGTATTATTTTCTTTGCTATAACTTGAGGAGAAGGGGTACTCTAGTGGTTAAAAGTACCAGGAAAAAAAAATTGTTCTTTTCCTGATTAATTTAAGAGGTCTGATTATGTTGTGCTTTGGTGCTGACTCCCCTGAATGAAGAGTTGTGTTGCATTCTCATTTCCTTCTGTGGTGTATGGGTATGCTCATTCTTTCTCACAGAAATCTTTACATTCATTGAGTATAAGCTTTAATGCAAATCAAGTGTGTTTTGAAAATATCTCTTGTTTTTTTTAAAGGTAAAACAGAGGATAAAGGGGTTGAAGAGGTAACTCTTTTGGTTTTAAGAATATTAAAATATAGGGCGCCTGGGTGGCTCAGTTGGTTAAGCGACTGCCTTTGGCTCAGGTCATGATCCTGGAGTCCCGGGATCGAGTCCCACATCGGGCTCCCTGCTCAGCAGGGAGTCTGCTTCTCCCTCTGACCCTCTTCCCTCTTGTGCTCTCTATCTCTCATTCTCTCTCTCTCTCTCTCAAATAAATAAATAAAATCTTAAAAAAAAGAATATTAAAATATAATCTTCACCAGCTGTCTATTTAAAAATTAATTTTTTGTTTCTCACATTGGGGTGCTGTGTACATTGGCTAGCTTTAGAGTGAGAATTAAATGCTCAAAAAAACTTTAAAGTTAATTCTCCATTAAGAAACAGCTGAGAGGTTAAGTATGACACCATTTCTTCTTGAATCTGCAGTCAAGCAGATGTGCTTCCTTCAATCAGTCCACACTACCATGAGATTAAAAAAATTAATGACAGTTCAAGTTCACTTCATAGAGCAAACTTTTTTAAAAGCATGGATTGTAATGGTTGAGGAATTGGATTTTTTTTTTTCATCTGGTGTGTGGTTTTTTTATTTGTTTTTTGTTCATTTGGTTCGTTTGGCTTTGTTTTGCTACTAAATTAATTTGATATGTTAAGGTTCATCTGCCTCAGAATTTGTAGGGTTTTAGCATTAGAAAGCTATGACCAAAATACAAATGAGGGGTGCAGTGTTTTAAAAAACATATTTAGGACAAAAGCTAGTGTTTGATATTTTATGTATTCAATTGTATCTTTGGTTTCTTTTCTTCTTCTTCTTTTTTTTTAAAGATTTATTTATTTATTTATTTGAGAAAGTGAGAGACAGCGAGCAGCGGGGAGGGGCAGAGGGAGAGGAGAGAGAGAATCTCAACACACTCCCTGCTGAGAAGGAGCCTGCCATGGGGCTCAATCTCACAACCCTGAGATCATGACCTGAGCTGAAATCAAGAGTCAGATGCCTAACCCACTAAGCCACCCAGGCGCCCTTGTATCTTTGGTTTCTTGAGTCTCCTAAGTATTCACTCTACAAAAAAAAAAAAAAAAAAAAAAAGATGCTGCCTTTCAGAAATGGAGTCTTTCCCAAGTTCTATTATTTTATACCAAACCCTAAAACATTTCCTTACATTACTTATGTGTTATCATCCACCTACTCTTTCATTTCTACCATTTTCTTGCTTTCTTACAAATAAACTTTTCTCATCAATTTCTACTTCTGTGTTTCTTTGAACAGCTGATACATTCTTTCTTTTGAGATCATTTCCATTTTCCCCCAAATTCCAGTGCATCTACAGGACCTCTGATTTTTATAATTCTCTAAAAGAGGGTGCTATAAGATTAAAAATTACCATATAATACCTAGATATACAAAATAGTAATTTCCCCCTCATTTCTTTCAAAAATGCAAAATAAAATGTGGTGTTAACATTTGAATTATTATTTACTTCCTTGAAGATTGCAATGAGGCCAAAGAAACTGAATTTAGGAAATAATTCTGGAAAATGTTTAAATTCAATAGGGGACTTGATTTCTGACTCACATTCAGATTGGCACTGCTTCTTTTCAATACTTATTTCAGAAAATCATGATAAGTAGTTAAGTTTGGGCTATATAAGGTATATCTAATAAAAATGAAAACAAAAAAACAGGGGTTGGGGAAACACTATGGTTTCTGGAGCACTAATGGGAAAATGAGGTAATAAGTCAAAAGAGAGTTGTATTACATTCGCCTTGAGAATTGGTCAAAGTGATGCACCAAATTACATTACAAGGAGCACAATAACTCTGTGATGTTTCAAGGGTCATTTTGACAGCGAGAATCCAGAGGTAAAGAAGGAAAATGAATATAAAGTGCTGAATTTTGTTAGGCCTTAAAGTTGATGGTAATAAAATTTCCTATAATGAATTTTTTTTAATGTAGCATACTAGAAATTATAAGTGGTCCCAAAAGAGTCTTATTTTTCCAGCTGAAGTAGTTGCTGCCAATCTGA
This sequence comes from Eumetopias jubatus, assembly GCF_037043125.1. Lineage (NCBI taxonomy): Eukaryota > Metazoa > Chordata > Mammalia > Carnivora > Otariidae > Eumetopias > Eumetopias jubatus. Next base: position 51,832,256 of record NW_028274807.1, read on the forward strand.
GACTTAACAGTATGTTGTAGTCAAAATAAACAGGTGGTTATGAAAAATTAAATTTCCCTGGAGAAATGAGCAAATAATAATGACATGCAAATAAGTATAGTACCACATAGTTCACATTGTGAAGAAGGTCACATAGTGAAGATAAATTCAATTTCTTCCTCCCAGTTTAATGTTTGTTGTGTGCCTACTGTGTGGTTGCTCTGACCATCTGGATATGTATATTGGAGATGGATGGGGCAGAGAAAGAGATAAAGCCTTTTCATATGTATACACGTAATACAAAAGCTTTTCTTTGGAATTTTTAAAGAATCACAAATATTACTTCATATTTTAAAGTCAGGAAGATTAGCAAATATTAAATACTTTTTATAATTACCTGAAAAGTAAGTGCTCCAATTTTAGCATAGACAGTTGATTTATCTAGCATCTTGGAAAGAGCCACTGTTGGATGTTCTTCTCCTGTCTTCCATTTTTTTCTTCCCTTTTTCTCTTCATTCTTCCTTTCATTTCTTCCGTTTCTTCTAATTATTTTTTCATCGCTTATGAAGGTGAATTTAAGCTACTTGCATACACATACATTAACACATTTTACCTATAAGGTAAAAGATCAGAAACGATTTCAAAGAAAAGTAGATATTATTATGCCAAGTGTATGTCTATTTGGTCTGCCATGATACAATCCCATAGACTGGTGGCATAAGCAACAAAAATCTATTTTCTCACAGCTCTGAAGGCTAGGAAGTGCATGATCAAGGAGCCAGACATTTGGTTCCTGGTAAAAGATCTCTTCCTGGCTTGCAGATGGCAGCTTTCTTGCTGTGTCCTCTATTCAGGGACAGAGAGAGAAAGAAGGAGAGAGAGAGAGAGAGAACTGTATGGTTTTGATATCACTCTTTATAAGGACACTAATCCTATGGGATCAGGGCCTCAATTTTATGAATTCATTTAACCTTAATTACCTACTTACAGGTCCTATCTCTAAATGCAGTCACACTGGGAGTTAGGGCATCAACATACGGATTTGGGGGAACAGTTCAGTCCATAGCACTAGGGATACACAGGAGGTAGTAATTGTCTTTGTTCACTGTGTCATTAGATAACATGCTGTACTTGAAAGAACCTTGATTTAGTGTCACAGAGAATGTTGATATGCTCCACTATATGCCAATTAAGTAAGTTTGGGCAAACTGCTTAACTTCCTCCCTACATTTCAGTTTTCTCATTGCAAAAGCAGGGTTGACAAAACCTATTTTTTCGTGTTACTTTAGTAATCAAATAAAATTAGATATGTGTTGCACTCTATGCAGTGCCTGACATGTAAAAGTCATCCGTGAACTTCATACTACTTCCTCTTCTAAGTTTCTTGAATCTAGTGGAAAGAAAATGATTATGTAGATTCTATTTTTTAAAATAAATGGAAAAAAGATTCACGTAAAGAGAGCGTATTTACTACCCATTTTATGGAAAAAGTAAAAACTAGTTCCTATTTTTATTTAGAAGACATTGAGGAACATAATGAGTGCATGATTTTAGCTGTATATACATATGTATATATACACACATATTTATAAACATGTATATAATACATATATTTTTCAAGTGAACATTTTTTATATTGGTTTTCAATAAAAGCTTAGGACAGTTCATCTACATGTAACTCAATTTAAGTCGTGCTTATGGACGTCCAAACAGATGCAACGCATACATGTTTCTGACGATCCAATGTAGTATAAGTACGGGGGTTCTTGGTATTGATTCCATACATAGGCTGCAGTGTCTGTTAATTCTTTGAAAAATCTGTGGTATCTTATCACTTGCATTTTTGTGAGGAAACTTTTTATTGCTTTTCTTAGTTTTTCAAAAAGGCCTTTACCTCTCAAAGGAGGAAAGGCAATATAATAGAGAAACAGAGCTTAAAGCACTGAGAGGAAGGGACAGCTCACACATCTCTGTGGCCTCTTCTCTCAAACACCAGACATACGAACTGTACTTTGGGAAGAACTAGCTAAGAGCTGAGTTAGGGCTGTGCTCGCTGAGAGTCCCAGAGGTTCTTCATTCCACAAAGAGTGTAGAACCTAGAAAATAGTCACCAGGAGTGCAGATACTCAGGACCCAAATGTGGAAAATGAGAAGTTTGCCTTTTCTTTTTGCTCCAGAAGGGGCAGATTTCTCTTTTTCATCTTGCTGTATGTAGAACACTTGAAGCTTCTGATGCAACACTTATACTTTTCTTAAAAAAAAAAAAAAAAAAATGCTCCAAAAGTGTTCAGTCCCTAGATATGTCATGTCATTTATTATATTCTCAGAGTTCTAATTGCAAAATATTGAGAATACCATTTTAACATAGAGAAATTCAAGGACGATATCTACATGCTGGTATCCATCATAAAAGAATCCTGGGGGCGCCTGGGTGGCTCAGTTGGTTAAGCGACTGCCTTCAGCTCAGGTCATGATCCTGGAGTCACGGGATCGAGTCCCGTATCAGGCTCCCTGCTCAGTGGGGAGTCTGCTTCTCCCTCTGACCCTCCCCCCTCTCATGTGCTCTCTCTCTCTCTCTCTCTCATTTTCTCTCTCAAATAAATAAATAAAATCTTTAAAAATAAATAAATAAAAGAACCCCGGTTTGGCTCGAAGAATGTTTGCCTTAAAGAAATATTGTGTCTAATTCAAAATGAATTAGCTACAAACTGAACTCCCAGGCAGCTGAATGATTTGCTTTGCTGGATGAGAATATTTGGAATTCTATACTTGAAGTTTGGAAATTATGTGTCTCATTAAATGGTAATTTTTGTTGTAACAATCTTTCTTAGTACACAGAGCACCTATTTCTTAATGCCACTCCTGGGGCATTGAGTTTGGCAGTCATTTAGGGAGAGCCTAGCATGTTGCAGCAGGTACTGGGTTTTTTCCCTAGAGGTACTCACGGTGCACCTGAAAGGACACACATATTCACAACTAACTATAATGCATTGGGAATGAGGGTTGTAATGGGGATATTGCTATGGGAACATAAATGAGGGAGCAATATAGTTCGGTGGAGGTGTGGAAGGTGTCTGGGCTGGAGAGAGAAAGGTAAAAGGAGGGAGATTTATCATCCCTGAGGCAGTATGGAGTAAAAGATTCAGGGGTTTTAGACACAATTTGGCTGTATTTTAAGCTAGGAAATCAGTGATGGATTAGTAGTAACTTTAATCTGGAGCATTTTTTTTCTTTTTTCAGGATTGGCAACTTGTGATCAAATGATTATTAGTAAACATTTGTTTATATTCCTCAGGCTCTACTTAAAACATATTTTTAGATGTTACGTGTTTTACTTATATTATCTCCCTTAATAATAGCAATAGCCCTCTGAGGTAAGAGTTGTTAGCTTTGCTTTAGAGAGAGAAATATCTTTGGAGAGAATAAACAGAATGGTTCTCGTTAATGCAGTTAATATTCACCACTAACATTCTAGCTGATTGAATTAAATGTAAGAGAGGAACCTATAAAAATGAGGAGACAAATTATGGGATTGATAGAAAAAATAGTGTCTGTGCTGTTTCTTTTGAGGTCCAAAAAAATAAATTTAGTCTTTGTGTTGAACACAACATTGAAAATACCAGATCTTAATGACCACATAATCTATTTATAATAAACTTTTATCATGAAATGCCAGTAAAATTGGTAACTTGAAGAATTATTTTTCTCACTATTTTTAAAGTGTTTATTCTGTTTCTCAGCCTCCTCTAGCCTAATGAAGGATCAAAAGGGGGATGGTGTCTGATAGAAAAGTGCCACTCTGAAAAGTGGGTTAAGACTTGTCACCCATAGAAATCCTGGGTTTCACAACCTTGCCCAGTCTGTGGCATTTAAAGTGGAGCTCCAAAGAAGTGCTCTAGTTGAAAAAATTCCTGGGAGATTTTTGTTCATTTTTGAGTCAAAAGCTCGATGAGGATAAAATATTTTATTCCACTTCTAGGACCTCAGTTTGAGCAATTTTGGCCTCTCCAGGGTGACAATACTTTAAAACAACTAGTAATTTCAACATCATTTTTAGTGGTTATTGGTGTTGCAGTTGAGACAGAATGTGTTGACTTTCCTCTTTTTACTTGAATCAATGTACTTTATGGAGACTGATTAATGAATTAATGCTTCTCAATTTTTGCTTTTCCTTTGAGGTATTTTATAGCCTTGGGCAAAATATGCACTCTTCCAAACCACAAATGATACATGGAAAACATAGTGTCTTTCTTCTCTTTATGGGGGCTGTAGCAATCATTTAATGTGTGCAAAATGCTGGATGTTATCATGGTAAAGTATTGGATTTCTTTGCTCTATTATGGAGCAGAATATTGAACAATAATAAGATAGAACAGCTTTTCAAACAACTGGTGTTCTAGTCACTGAGAATTATGAAATTATGTCAGAGGAGCTTGTGTTTTCTCTAGTCACTTCCTAAAGAGTCAGTGGGATACAAAGTGTTTGAGTTGGGGAAAGCGCTAATGGACAGAAAGAGCAAGTGTAGTCATTACTCTAGGGAATGCCTAGTTCAACAACTGAACACACTTTACAGGAATTATTAGACTCATAACTAACAGTTGTAGTAGTACTGTTTGAAAATATGGTAGCCATCCCACTTTACAATGTTGTATATAGGTAGGTCATATAGTTTTACTGTACTCATCTAATGTAAGTTTCTACTGTTGGTAAGGAAAGCAATAACTGGCAGCTAGTGCATTTTTGAAAAAGGTATATGAAATAGAAATGTTGTACAAGATCTTTATTTCTATATTATAGATGGTGAATCAAAAAGTATTTTGAATAATAACTTTATCATGATAATTTGAGACCAACACTGTATTCTACTATCCTTAGTTCTTTACTGTAGCATACTTGGTTCTTTGCTAAATCCCACTACCATATACAAATACCCAATTTGAATAAAAATATGAGATGCACTTTTTTTACAGCCTATGAAAAAAATAAATATTGTGACAAGTGACAGCATTGTCTATGGAGTCTCATTTGTGTACGTATTCCTTCATTGGAGTACAAATAGGGACAAAGATTTAATAAAGACATTAGGCTGAATCAGGTATCCTAGGATTTCAGTACTGAGTAATTTTTTTAATTGCAGGAAGTATTTAATCACATCTTGCTGGGCATTTTTTTTTAAACACCCGTTCTTTTAGAAAAAAAAAACAACATATAATCAGATATTCTTAAATTCTGTACATTGTGCTTCTATCTAATTCTCTGCCAGGACTATGTTTATTTCTCTAATAACTAAGATTTGTGTTAGTTCAGTATTAATCAAATTACTTTAGTTGGTAACACAGTATTGTCACACATTTAAGTAGAAAATTGTATATAAACATGTCATTTTATTTTATTAAATGGTGCTGTTCTGATTCTATAACATAAAGGAAAAAAAATCTTTACTATTTGAAGTCCAAAGCAGTTACCACTTTAGGAAACTTTGAGCCCATAGTGAAGAGTTCATGTTCATGCACTTTTCAGGAGAGAAAGTAGAGCCTGTAAGGGCCTAATTATATACTCAGTAGCTGATTTGTGGTGACTATTTTAAATTGACTCAAATGAGCTACCTTTATTTACATAGTTGGGGGGAAAATACAACTTGTATTTTTTTCTAAAGAAATGTGTTTTTCTTAAAATTTCAGATTACTCATTCATTCAGTAACATTCTTGGTTACCCAGTACACTATTCTAGATAAATCATTTTTTAGTAGTTAAGACTGCCAGCTCAGAAACCACAGGAATCTTGATGTGAAGTGACAGCCAGATTAAAATGGCATCAGACAATGAAACCATGTTCAGAATACCATCGACATTTCAAAGAAACAAATGCTTTGTTGATAGACGGGCTGTGATAGGTGAGGAAGAGGAAAGCGTAATTTCCTTTCTAATCTGGGAGACTGGTTTCATTCACTTAAGATGAACAAATCAGAACTGACCACCTGCTAGGCATCTGCCATTGTGTTAAGTACAGTGAAATAAGTGGTAGAGCTGGAACTTGAACCCTGGGTATTTTACATGGGGTCGCCACTCTCAGTTTCACTGGACTGCCTCCAGCCTGTGGGTGGCAGCATGTTTAGCTACTTCAAGTCTCATTCTAGCGATAGGAAGAATGAGGCTCAGAGATGCCTCAATTTATCTTAACAATGAAATGAAGGAATCAGTGCTAAAATTCAGAACCTTTGCAGTCTTCTTCTGTTCTTCATGATTGATTGTTAAAATCTTCTACAATTCTTTTAGCGTAGGTGATAATCTCTCTGGAAAAATTAAGTTCTCGGGTTCAGGCTGTCCTGTATGCTCATGTTTGATGACCCATTGGTGATGCATTGACCTTTTGTGCACGCGTGGTGTGTGTGTGTGTGTGTGTGTGTGTAGCAGCATCTAGCCAGGTTTGAGCAGGATAGGGAAGCCAGTATTCCCTGCTCCAGAGTGGACCTTTTCATTCTATCCGAGGAGAAGCTTCCATTAGAGGAATGTTGCACTTTTAGTGCTTCTGCTAACTACTTTTCATTCTAGAGAACTGATTTTTATTCTCCAGCAATGATTTAAAGAATAATTTATCATAAAAATAAATAGATTACACTGTAAAAATCATATAATTACTCCTGTAAAACTACAGATGAAAGCAAGCACAGAAAATTATAGCGTGAAGTTTTTAATTAGCTTCTGATTAGCTGTAAGCTAATTTTTAGCTGTAAGCTAAGTTTTAAATCTACCATGCAGTACCTTATCATAAGTATGCATAAATTAAATAGCCACTAATATGCACATGATAAAAAGATTAATACTACAGCGGCTAGGCATTTTTGCTGGCATAGTTTTGATACTTTTAACTGTAAAGGAGCATGGGTTCTGTAGAGTTGGAGTTTCCAACACATGATAATTAGAATGGCAAAATATTCTTTCCGAACATGGGCAATAGTCTTACCTAGTTTCTATGCAGTTGGTGATTTGTTCATCTCTTAGAAAATGAGACCCTTGGAAGATTTCTTTCTTTTCACAGGAACCCTATTCCTCCAGTTGAGGGGAACACTAGCCCTAGCATCATAGCAAAACTAAGCTCTATTTTGCTATTTTTGTAGGAGCTGTCCTGCCTATGTTCCTCATTTTAGGGTTATAAGCTGGAAACCTAATTTGAATGAGGGTTAGGGTATTTTTTTTCAATCTATATTTAGTGACTTTTAACTTGCTGAGTGGCCTTGGGCAAGGCATTTAAGCTCTCCGTGCTTCAGTTTTCTAATTGGCAAAATTAGAAGGTTAAATTAAATGATCTTTATAGTTAGTGTTAAGTCAAAGAAATCATCTTTCTATACCCATTCTATTTTTGAAGGTTCTTGGCACCCAAGTTCTTTCGATAGTATCTTAGAAATCAAAAACATTTAGAAATATTTTTTTAAAAAAGAAACCCCTCAATATTTTGACATGAAGAAAAACATTCAATTACTTTCCAGGTATGCAGATTGGCTTGTTACCTGCTTAAGCAACTAAGATTCTTCTGAATTACACTGTGGATCTCACTGGGCAAAATACCATAAAATTCATAAGCCTGCCCTGAATTCAATAATAGTTAGATCCAATCTCTGGATGTATGCACTGGGACAATGATGATTATTTACATCTTTTTAGTTACTTTTAGGATTAACAGAAAATGCAGGAAAGACTGTAACAGCTAGCAAACAAGATTCAAGAGTATATGTCATTTCATGTCTTTGAATAGGATTTTCCACAGGTTCATAATTGGCTTTGGATACGGTAAAGGAGGTCTGGCCAATGTAGACTCAACGACTCACTTCAAATACAAAATGTAAGTTAGCATATGAATGTCTCCCCCCCCACATTATAAATATGTCCAGGATTAACAACAACAAAAAGTCATTAGAAAGACTTTTTAAAACTTATTTTTCATGTTTCTATTATTGATTAAATAAAAGCACAATATAACAAAATATAGGCAGTTTTGCACTTTATATACAATGACTGGGGTATTTCTCTAACATTTGACCAGTCATTCTTTCTGGAGAGATACGGAGGTTTGGCTACTTCCTCGATGCCAGGTGGGGTTGTCCTAGTAGGGATCCTTAAGGAGTGGAGAAGAAAGGGGGGACAAAGCAAATCACTTTCTTATTGTCACCACCGTCCATACTTTCCAAAGGACCTTCTCTAGTTCTTAGTAATTCCTTGCACATTGGGGAAATGGAGGGAAAGAAAATACAAGAGGGATAGGATATGTGGAGAGAGCGAAGTCAGGATAACTGGGAGGGCAGAATGGCTGGCAAAGGTAATCTCTGTCACTCTTTTACCGAAGGACTCCCATTGGCTGTTCTCTTCCTTTTACTGACAAACTTCAACTGCCCCTGACCCTACTATAACTTTCTTTCATCTGTAATAAAGAGGTAGAGAAGGAAGGAGGAAGAGCTGGGAGGCAGAGAAAAAAATCGGGGTGAAGGGAGAGAGGCACCCTAATTTAGATCACCTTAAAACTTCCATTGCTGCCACTTCTTGCCCTTTTGTCTCCAGGCTTTAACATCTTAGGCTGAAGACTGCCTTTAAGGGTAAAGAAAAGGAAGGGGAACCTGGAGACCTGAAAACTCTACAGTCTCCTTCAATATCCACCATTCTTCATCTGTTTTCCTTGCCTTGTCCGATGCCTTATCTAGAACAAGGGCTCCTAACCCCTGAGATTCCTCACCTGTAACTGTGCTTCACAATGTTCTTTACTCCATAGAAATGTAGGCAGTTTGGAGTGTCTTTGAGGGTTTGGAGAGGTAGGAGTCTGTAGTTTATCAAATTCTTAGATGCACTCTGGACTTCATTTTGGCTCAGCATAACCTAACCCACCAGTGACTGTTAACTCTTCCTTGGCTTCTCCTTACCAACTCTTAATCAACCCTTACCTTGCTTCTGTGGGCTCTTCCAAAAACCCCACATGCACTAATTTGTTTCCATTGGAAAATGCCTGCAAATGATATACAAGTTTCCAGATGAAGCATTTCAAGATTAGAGTTAATCTATAATATTCATTTAAAATAAAATAATAGGGAAACCAAGTGCTGGGTTGAAATATGTATTCCATCCTCCCTCCCCACTGCCCCTGACACAAGAATTTTAAAAAAGAAAGAAAGATATTTTAAAATCCTTTGTTTGTAATCTCAAAACATCTGAACTAAATATTTGAACGCCTAGAAAGGGGTGGAGTTGCTATGTGCTTTTGCGATCACACTACTCGTATCCTTTGTAAACTCCTCATGACTGAGTAAATATTATCAGAGAAACCTCGAATTAGAAGCTTAGGTTTTTGACCAAAAGATTTTCCAGGGTTAAAAGGCCCTATTGACAGAATGTTCCTCTTAAGGTTTAATGAAACTGGAAACAATAAAGTCTAAAAAGAAAGCCATGAACATTAAGAGTTTTCTTTCTCTCTCTTAACTTAAATTCTCACCCTTATATCCTTGAACCATGTTCTTTTCTTATCCGAAAAGAAACCATTTTTCCAAAGTTCTTCTTTCCAAAATATTGTGATATTCATGTTTTCTGACTGGAAGAGATTGGGTGAGTACTCTATACATATTTTTAAAGTACTGCATATAATGCATGTATTATAGATAAATACTAGGAATGTATATACAGACACCATTATTTAATTTTCTGCTAATCTTGTTAATGAGGGAATTAGATATTAAGCAAAGTGCAAAGACTAGATATTATAGTCCTGGCTTCTAATAAGCATTTTAACTAAGTATTTTTAAAGTTAATTTATGAAAGACTGCTGGTTGGTCTGTAGACCATTATGCAAAGCAAATGAAGATTAATATTACTAGCTTCTGAAATAGCCAACCAAAAAATTTTATTAAAACTGGAAAATGCAGTCGTGAGGGCATGCTGGAAAACAAAGCAGCACAGCAGTGCACTAAGGTTGGTCTCCAGACTGGAACTGGCATAAACATGCCCTGAAGAAAAGGAAGGAATGAATCTTTAATCTTCATAACTTAGTAACTTACATTTCTCTAATTATCCTCAATATAACCTTCACACTGGACATAAAAGAAACGCTCTCAATGAATTTATGTTGGTATTCTTATTTACAGAAAAAAAAAATCCAACGTAATATGATTCCACATTAACCTACCATTGGAATCTGTAATCTGCTTCCATATCATGCCCAACTTCAGCCGATAAACGGTAAACCAACATTTTAAATTGTTCAACACTATAATTCTATGTGCAAAAAGTCCATTTTGCTTTTTAAAACTTAATATGAGGTTTTAATCATACTTTCTACCACTCTTCATTTGGTTGCCACATCAGTAGATCAGGAGAATAAAAGCATCTGCCTGAAGCAAATACACTACGGTTCATCGCCAAACAGAGATTCCCAAGAAACCAAACAGAAAAGGGATAAAAATGAGAGGCATGTCTTCTACACCTGCTTCCTTCGTCTTTTAGACCTGTTTGCCAAAGCCCATTGGATATCCTTAATTTTCTTAAAGCCACAAGGCATATGAGCTAGTGGTTATTTTTATCACTGCACTAAACACTTGTCTTACAGTATTAAATTTTTAAGGATAATGGTCTAGTATTAAAAAATAATAATGTTCTATATGTAGGGGAACTCTATGAATGCTTTTTAGCTGAAAAAGTTTATAGTTGCTAGGCAGATAGGTTATTTATTAAGCTAGCATTGTAAATAAAAAGAGTATTTAAACAGCTGGTATCTCTGTGATCCTACCATTAATCTTTTCCAGAAAAAGTGTGACAAGAAGTGATATTTGAAAATTGTCTTAGAAAATGATAGTGAAAATCAATGGGTTGTGCAATTTGCATTTTATTTTCAAAATTATATTAAGATAGTATGCGATCTACTCATTTAGATTCATTTTAGAATTAATTATTCTACCTACAAAATTTATTTTATCTTTCAGAATGAGATACTATGTTCATTAATGATCTAAATTAAATTAGCAATCTGTTAAAGTTAATTTCTCTATAATACAGTTTGTGAAATTACAGATTTTCTGACTTTGTAAAAAACCATGCCTGAAAGTCTGATGGAACCCAACTAGATAATGAAACATAAAAAAAGCAAGTCAACAATATATAAGCAAAAAAGTTGTGTAAAAACCAACCAAAACCTTTGCTCTGTGCAGTACAGCAGTGAATGATAATTTACCCAAAAATGCATACTTTATTGATACTTATCTTAATAGGCACTATATTTTTAAATGATAGTTTAATTTTAGAATATTTTGGGGTTTGTAGAAAAATTGTGAAAACAGTAGCATTCCTATACACACCCCACCCAGTTTCCTGTTATGAACATCTTATATTAGGATGGCACATGTGACATACTTAATGAGATGATAGTTACATAATTATTAACTAAAGTTCATATTTTATTCACACTATCCTAATTTTTACCCATTTTTCTGGAACATTAGGATACCACATGACATTCAGTCGTCATGTCTCTAAGCTCTTCTTGGCTGTGACAGTTGTCTACACCCCTCCCTGCCTTTTTAAAATGATCTTGACACTGGTCAAGTGTTCGACAGTTCAACAGGATATTTCTTTAGTGAGATCTGTCTGATGTTTTTCTTATGATAATATTGGGATCGGAGTTAACGATTTTGGGGAGGAAAACCACACAGGCAAGATGCAATCCTTATTATATCAAAGATAAATACTAGCAACATGATTTATTACTGCTGATGTTAACCTTGATCACCAGGTTGAGTTGGATGTCGGATTTCTCCACTACATTACTCTTTTTCCCTTTTTCTATGGTGTAATCTTTGGAAGGAAGGCAGTGTGTGCAGCCCACACTTAGGAGTGGATATTTATGCTCCACTTCCTTTAGGGTGGAATATTTACGTAAATCATTTGGAATTATTCTGCATGGGAGATTTATCTATTCTCCCTTTTTAATTTTTTTGTTTGCTTAATTATGGACTCATGGATATTTATTTTATGCTTTGGATTATAGTTCATTACTATTTTATTTAGTTGCTCAAACCATTTCAGACAGTATCTTTTGAACTATTTATTTATATTTGGAAGTTTCTAGCACAGTGCCAGAAACATAGTAAATGCTCAGTACATGGTAATTTAATGTGAACCTAAACGTAGAAATATGCTCAAGGGCTATTTCCTAATTAAGAAATAGAAATGTACTTTATTGAGATGAACTTAATGCTTAATTACAGATCTCTACTTATGCCCTTGGAAAGAAAAAGAAAATGAAAGGAGACATAGTATATAGCTTAGATAATCCCGTGTAATGGCTCATTATAAATAACCACCAAAACTTAGAAGCAAACAACAATAAACATTTATTTAGCTCATGAGTCTGTGGGATTCAGCTGATCTGGGATAAGTTTGGCTGGTTTTGCCCCTGTTCACGCATATGTTCATGTGGCAGGTGTGGGAGGGAGGGGAAAGTGGTTGGGGCGGATCAGCTGGTGCCAGTTAGGTCTCACATGGCATAATTGGGGCAACTCAGCTCTGGTCCACTTTTGCCTCTCCTCAGGAGGATAGCCTGGGTATGTTCGTATGGCAATGGATAAGGGTCAGAGTGAGCAGAAATATGTAAGTGCTTTTTTCAAGCCTCTGTTTGCATCTTGTTTACTTTCATTTCAGTGGCCAAAGCAAGGCACCAGGTGTGCCCAAATTTAAGAAGTGGGGAGAAAGAGATTGTGCCTCCCTAGTAAAAAGAACTACAAAGTCACATGGTGAATGTGTTAAAGGAAAGGATAAAGAATAGGGCCAATAAAGCAATCAAACTACCATTCATAACTATGCAAGGGAAAATGTCTAAGCTCTCTTGGGTGTGCGTTTATTGTTTTTGAAATGTTTTCACCCTGTTTTTGTTATGAATTATGACAGTAAGTAGAAATGCAGCATTATCATTAACTGTCATATTTCAAAGCTGTTCTTTCCAAACTGACGACCAAATCATTTAAAAGTATAAGATGGTAATTTACTTTTCAATTCCGCACACATCTCGGATTATAATGAAATCTTATTGAACAAATGCTTTTTAATGGGGTGTATTTCCAATATGAATGAGAACTTCATGCAACAAAAGTTGAAGTATAATAATGATCAGGTCTATAAAATAAAGAATTAGCTAAGCCAATAAATCTCTTCCATATACATTTATGACAGAATTAGACATATGAATAATCTATTCTTAGTGAATATTTAGGAAAGGGTAGACTCTAAGTAAGAGGTCTCCATGGAAATGCTCTTTCAAATAGTTATTGACAATTGTGAAATATACAACTTGCAAATTTGTTGTTTTAGTGTTTGTTTAAAATAAGCCTTTAAGATATCATATCTTTAAGATAATGCATATCATGCATATCATAAGCCTTTAAGATAATGCATATAAAATCCTAATTTTTTCTGTAGAAAAATTGAAGTAAAACAAACTGAAATAAATCTCTTTTTGTCTCAGAACCCTTTGGGAATAATGTATGAGCTGTAATTAAACATAAACTTTTATGTTTACATCGTATGTGCTAAATACAGTCCTGAAAGAAGCAGTTTCTATTACACTTCGCTTATAAAGCTGCTTATGTTTGAGGTAGCACTTTGTAGGAAAAAAAAAAAAAGATAAAAGAGCCTCAGATCCAGGGACATCTGGGCTGAAATCCTAGTTTGAAATCTCTCTTTTGGTTTAGCAGGGGTTTTTAACCTCTGTGAGTCTCAGTTTCCTTTTCTGTATAAAGGAAGTGTAGTGTCTATCCCGTATGATTTTTAATGAGAATTTGTTGATATATAAAATGTCAAACTTAGCACAGTGCTTCACATATAACAAGCCCCTTACTCATATTCTGATATCACTGACTTCCAAGATAACACACTTTTACATTTCCTTATTACTTAACATCCAAATAGCTACCTTCAAAAAAGTTTTTTGTCGTATGCTGGAATGCTATCCTCACTTTTAGGTTATCTATCATATACCATCTCTTTGTAGGCAAATGTAGGCTTAGGAAAATGTATCCTGGGAAGAAATTCATCCTCAGAGTCTGAGCAAAACCAATGACTAGCACAAACAAGTTATGTTACTGCAAGGTTTTATATACAGTCTTGTTCTAACCCCATTCTCTGAAACTTAAGAACATACATTAATTGGTTTGATAACAAGTCTACCCCACTAATATCAGCATGAAAAAGATTTTCATATATATGTGTGTCCACACACACACACACACACACACACACACACACACACAAATGGAGCTGGAGAACTTTGTTCAAAACAGTTTGAACTTTGAGAAATATCTACATAGGAAAGAAAACAGGATTGCAAATATTCAACTTCAGTTTAAATATCACTTTTTCCTCTTTCCAGAGACAGTGAAAACTCTTGCTTATGGCTATAATAATCAGGCAGTCCCGTGAGATACATTTCGAAGAACTGTTCTTAGTTTAATTTTACTGTGGCCATATGCTTGTCACAAGGTATCCTAGATGATGCCAGGTCCTCAACACCAAAGTCGGTAATGGACAAACAGGCTCTGTTGATAAATACATGTTCGGTGTGCAGTTTTCAAATCAGAACTTCCCCTTTGTTTGTTTTTTTTTTAAGATTTTATTTATTTATTTGAGAGAGAGAGAGAATGAGAGATAGAAAGCACGAGAGGAAAGAGGGCCAGAGGGAGGAGCAGACTCCCTGCTGAGCAGGGAGCCCGATGTGGAACTCAATCCCGTGACTCCAGGATCATGACCTGAGCCGAAGGCAGTCGCTTAACCAACTGAGCCACCCAGGTGCCCAGAACTTCCCCTTTGTTCACTGAAACATTCTGGTATCCCAGCCAGGGTTTTTCACTACAAGAGCCTGAATATCATATTGCACAGAATCTCTGAACAAGAGTATGTCTAGGCCACCATATTCCTCCTTTAGGTGTTTAGATAGTGCTGAGGAGAAGGCTTAGGTCTCCCAACAGAGCTTGACGTTACTTCCATTATGGTAAGAAATACATGCACACTGCCAAACAAGCTGACACACTGAAAACTGGACTGTAGACAGTGTATTTAAATTTTGTGGTGGGCATATGATGAGCGAATCTACCAGTTAGTCTGTATCCCACTGTGAAAAAGTGCTCTGAGCTGTTTCCAGAAAGAAGAGTGAGTGAGAACAATGGAAGTGTTTCTTTACACTCTCATATCTCTCCCTCAACATCATTTATTTCATTGTCCTGCCAGTGGGGATATATGGAAGGGTCTCAATTATCAGATGGAGTGGTCTTAAAATATGACTAAGGTGCTTTTGATATGAAGAATTCCTTATGATTCATATCAACTTTAAAATCTATTCTCCCCATGAAATGACTTTCCCTTTTAAATTCTTTGGTATTTAAGGAATTAATAATGTGTTGCACTAACACAAAGCCTTTCATCCAGAAACTTCAAAGCACTTTTTATTTGTCACATACTGTGGTTATTTTATATGACTATAAATAGCTTTTATGATTGTTATTGAAGTGAGAGAATATTAAGAAACACAAAGCACAATTTTGGGAAAACTTTCATATATATAAGATCTCATCTTAATTAACTGTTAGTTTTTTATATTGCATGGTAGACTGAAATATGCTTCCAGTTAAAAGCTAGCTTTGTTAAGATCCATTTCTTTTAAATTAGATTTTAATTTAAAATGGTTTGTCCTTATTTCAAAAAATATAATACAGAAAATATTTTGTCTCAGATTTTGAGTTTCCTTCACTAAAAATTTCATATCTTAATATACATAAATGTATTCTACATTGGCCTTTTAATCCTCTTGGGCAATTACTAAAGTAATTCCTAGACCTGTTCTTCCTGGTAAGTAGGGACAGATTAAATTTGTTAGGACACTTAAGTAGTATTAGATAAATTAAGTTCCACTGACCTAAAAAATAGCCAATTCTCTAGAAATGAAGCAGTTTACTTCATACTCTTGTATAAGTTTATGTTGGAATTTTGAGGGAGTTAATGAAATCATTGTTTAATGTGCTCTTAGTTCGTAGAGCACAGTATGAAAATCCTTATCATTCATCCAAGTGATAATACATGTATGCAGAAATTATGAACCAGTTTTCTGCATGTGAATAGCATTCTAAGCTTACATAAATACTATAAACTCTTGTGTATTTGATTTAAAAGCAAGTTTCTGGAAATGAACTATAGTATATGAATAAGTAAAATCATAGTATTGTTTGCTGTGTTATAGTTCTTGCCTCTGCTACTAGTCAGTGATAGGACATTAGGCAAGTCCCTTAACTTCCTTCAACTGTAAAATGCTTCCTGAAGACATTTTAGGTTTCTATATGATATAATAAATTGTAACTCCTTCTAAAATATGGAGTATTCTTTTTGTTTTTAAACCATGCATATGGTTATCTGCTATTGACAAAAGAAGTCATGATTAATTATAACTTCAGTTTTATAGTCAGCAGTGCTGAAACTGGTAGCAGGTCACACAAGGAAAAATGTACCATCGAGAGCTGTTATTGGCACAAAAATAAATGCTATTCTTCTGAAATTTTATCTGAGTAAATTAAAAGGAAGACACAAACTGCTGGACATTTTTTTAAAATTTAAATTCAAATTATGGTAATATATAGTATAATATTAGTTTTAGGAGTAGAATTTAGTGATTCATCACCTACATATAATATGCAGTGGCTCATCACAAGTGCCCTCCAAAATACCCACTATCCATTTATTATCTATCTATCTATCTATCTATCTATCTATCTATCTATCTATCTATCATCTATCATCTATCTATTTATTTATTTGCTCTTTAGACTATTTGAGAGAGAGAGAGAGAGAGAGAGAGAGAGCATGAGCACAAGTGGGGGGAGGGGCAGAGAGAGAAGCAGATTCCCTGCTGAGCAGAGAGCCCGATTGGGGCTCTATCCCAAGACTCTGGGATCATGACCTGAGCCCAAGGCAGGCGCTTAACTGACTAAGCCACCCAGGCACCCCACCCAGCACCCACTTAGCCCATCCCCCTGCCCACCTCCCCTCTAGCAAACCTCAGTTCATTCTCTGTAGTTAAGAGTCTATTTTATGGTTTTCCTCTTTCTCTCTTTTTCTTTCCCCTATATTCATCTATTTTGTTTCTTAAGTTTCACATATGAGTGAAATCATATGGTATTTGTCTTTCTCTCACTGACTTATTGTGCTTAGCATAATACACTCAAGCTCCATCCATGTTGTCACAAATGTCAAGATTTCAGTCTTTTTTGTGGCTGAGTAATATTCCATTGTATACATATACCACAATTCCTTTATCCATTCATCAGTCAATGGACATTTGGGCTCTTTCCATAATTTGGCTATTATTGATAATGCTGCTATAAATATTGGGGTGCATGTGCCCCTTCAAATAAGTATTGTATTCTTTAGCTAAATACCTAGTAGTACAGTTGCTGGGCTGTAGGGTAGTTCTATTTTTAACTTTTTGAGGAACCTCCATACTGTTTTCCAGAGTGGCTGCACCAGCTTGCATTCCCACCAACAGTGTAGGAGGGTTTCCCTCTCTCTATCCTTGCCAATATGTGTTGTTTCCTGTGTAGTTACATTTAGCCATTCTGACAGGTGTGAAGTCATATCTCATTGTAGTTTTGATTTGTATTTCCCTGACAATGAGTGATGTTGAGCATCTTTTCATGTGTCTGTTGGCCATCTTTATGTCTTTTGGAGAAATGTCAATTTATGTCTTCTGCCCATTTCTTAACTGGATTATTTGTTTCTTAGGTGTTGAGTTTGATAAATTCTTTATGCATTTTGGAACTAACCCTTTATCAGATATGTCATTTGCAAATATCTTCTCCCATTCTGTAGGTTGCCTGTTAGTTCTGTTGATTGTTTTCTTTACTGTGCAGAAGCTGTTTATCTTGATGAAGCCCTAATAGTTCATTTTTGCTTTGTTTCCCTTACCTACAGAGACATGTCTAGTAAGAAGTTGCTATGGTCAATGTCAGAGAGCTTGCCGCCTGTGTTCTCCTGGATTTTGATGGTTTCCTGTGTCACATTTAGGGCTTTTATCCATTTTGAGTTTTACTGTCCAGTTTTCCCAACACCATTTGTTGAAGAGACTTTTTTCCATGGGATATTCTTTCCTTCTCTGTCAAAGATCAGTTGACCATATAGTTGTGGGTCCATTTCTGAGTTTTCTATTCTGTTTCATTGATCTCTGTGTCTGTTTTTGTGCCAGTACCATACTGTCTTGATGACCATAGCTTTGTGATATAGTTTGAAGTCCAGAATTGTGATGCCTCCAGCTTTGCTTTTCTTTTTCAAGATTGCTTTGGCTATTTGGGGTTTTTTGTGGATCCATACAAATTTTAGTATTGCTTTTTCTAGCTCTGTGAAAAATGCCAGGGATATTTTGATAGGGATCGCATTAAATGTGTAGATTGCTTTGGGTAGTATAGACATTTTAACACTGTTCTTCCAATCCATGAGCATGGAATGTTTTTTCCATTTCTTGTGTCATCTTCATTTTCTTTCATAAGCATTCTACAGTTTTCAGAGTAAACATCTTTTACTTCTTTGGTTAGGTTTATTCTTAGGTATCTTATGGTTTTTGGATGCAATTGTAAATGGAATCAATTCCTTGATTTCTCTTTCTGCTGCTTCATTATTGGTGTGTAGAAATGCAACAGATTTCTGTATGTTGATTTTTGTACTGCTGGACATTTCTAAGAGTATACTATGACTATCACTATTTTTCTCCCATGGCTATTATATATGACTGAACATCAGTATGGCACTATTCATTTCTTCTGTGTATAGTGAGAATAAGTAATCAAGTAATTAATGCAATGGTATTGGAGGATGTATTTGTTATGATTCTTTCAGTTGCAAATAATAGGAATGCATCTCAAGTGAGATTTATAAAAATGAAATTTATTGGATTACATAAGTTCAAAATAATGGGTTAAAACTGGCTTCAGGTCTTGGAGTCTAGAGCCTAGATGGTGCTAAACTATACATCTTACCATCTCTGGGCTTGATGTTCTTTTGACTTCATTTGGACAACTTGCCATGGTATGTTAAGATGGCCAGAATGACAATCCATCCTCTCAGCAACTTTAGTGTAAAAAGCTCTTTCTTAATAGTTTCAGTAAGATTTCTTTAGCTGAGTCTCCTTGGCCTGGTGTAAATCACCATTTATATGGCTCAACTGAAAGACTCTTACTATTGGCCGAATTATATGTGTACTTATCTCTGGAGCCTGTTGAGGTTGAGAGTGGTAACAATGTCAACCTGCTTGAATTACATAGGCTTGGGGACTGGGGAGGAGTGATGATGTAGTGACAATCAAGTTACTGTCTCAGAAAAGTGAATGACTGCTGGGCTGGCTCCAGCAGTAGATACCCATTTCAATAAAGTGTCAAAGAATATGAAAAGGAGAAGTCAGAAAAGAAAGCACCATTCTTTAAACAGCTATATTTTGGGTGTTACTATGTGTCCTATGCACTGAGGGCACAGAATTGAACAAAACAAAAATCCTTCTCCTGTGTTGCTTATTCTGGTGGGAGAGATAATTTTGTATGTTGACCTCTGGTGAAATATTGGTGTCTTGGTCTGTTCAGGCTGCAATAACAGAATGCTATAGACAAGGTGGTTTATAAACAACAGAAATTTATTACTTACCGTTCTGGAAGTTCAAGATCAAGGCACCAGTGGATTTGTTGTCTCGTGAGGGCTCACTTTCTGTTTCAGAAGTGGACTTCTTCTCCTTGTGTTCTCACGGGGCAGAAGGGACGAGGGAGCACTCTGTGATCTCTTTAGTTCTATAGTCAGTCTATAAGACACAATTTCATTCATGAGAACTCTACCCTTATGACCTAATCACCTCCTAAAGGCCTCACCTCCTAATACCATCATATTGGGGGTTAGATCTTGAACATATGAGTTTTGGGGAGACACAAACATTTAGTTCATAATAATTAGTGTAATATACTTCATGATATGGAAACAATTTGGATTTAAGTTTGATTCAAGACTGCATTTGCTTACTTAATTCTTTTCTCACCTCTATCCAGGATAATTTTGAGGACAAATGCTAAGGAATGTATTTTATTTTCCTAACAATTGATTGTTGTCTGTAATAGTTACAAACCTCTGAAAATTTAATGGAAATTTTAAGCCTATACTATATCATATATTTTATTAAATATAATAAGCTTTATTATTTTCTTGAAATTCTCAGTACTTAGATATTACTTCAGTCCTTAACTATCTGGCAAGTGTAGATTAATGAGAAAAATGTCAAACTCCTATACGTATGATGAACTGTTCATATACTAAAGACACTATATTAAAACATATACAAATAATGTTGTATTACTAACAAAGGTATATAGAATTGGGATGTTATATGGCAGTTGCAAAATAGGTGAAAGTGTTTGTTCTTCATGCCAGGGTGAGATGGTTGGAGAGTTTTAGATGGTGAGCAGCCAAATGTTGAAAGCAGACTTTGGCTCTGTACTTGCTAGTACCTAGAGTAATGAATGAAGAAATTAGGTTGAATGACAGAGGATTTGTACTTCTCGGTGGTCAGAAACAAAAGAATTTTAGAATCCTTAACTGGATGTAAGTAGGTCTCAGAGGTTTTATTTAGCTATTTATTAATTATTATAAACATGTATAATCCCAGATCACATAGATCATTTGAGAGCCTTGTACAGTTGATGTATGACTCAGTTTCATTATCAATAAAAATGAAAAAAAAGAACATCTTATTTGCTTGTTTTTTTGGCATATATTAAAAATCATATGGAATTTACCTTTCACATAAGTACTTAATAAATTATACTTACTATGATCTGGATAAAGAAATGGTCTCTATCTAAAATGAATTTATGATTCTGTTGAGAAGTCATAATAACAAGTAATACAAATGAATGGGAATTGAGGATGTGAAGAATTTGGGCTCAATATGGAATTTTGAGCTTCTTGTATTCTAAAATGGAAAGTTGGAGCAAGTGTTGATCTAGAATTTAAAAGGTCAGGTGCATTACATTCTGGAAACAAGTATTCAGAGCACAGAATGAATTCAATCCCATGGCAGAGTGAGTAACTTCTGTGATCTATTTTGTATTTCCTGAAGGAGTCTTCCAGGCTGAAGGTCAGGGCAAAAAGTACAGTTGCTTCATAGAGAGCAGAGTCCCTGTGGCCACAGACCTTGCCATTTTTGTTGTTGTTCTTATTGCTATATTTGGCTATAACATGGAAAAGTGTGGTTATAGGAATGTTTTTACAGTTCCAGTCCATAAATATCATTAAAAACTTAATAAATGTTAATATATTATTATTCTAATATTACAACTTAGTTATTTTGTCTGAAATACTATGTACTATTTTTGTGTATAACTAATTCTCCTTCTTGGTTTTGAGTTTGTCTTTAAATAAAGTTAGTTATATGGAAGTTCCTAGCAGAATTTGTAGAACAGTGTCCACTCCCTTTTTTTTTTAAGATTTTATTTATTTACTTGAGAGAGAGAGAGAGAGAGAGAGTGCACAAGCAGGGGGAGGGGCAGAAGGAGAGAGGGAGAAGCAGGCTCCCCGCTGAGCAGGGAGCCTGACGTGGGACTCGATCCCAGGACCCTGGGATCATGACCTGAGCTGAAGGCAGCCCCATGTCCACTCTCTTTTTGTTAGTTTTCTTCTTTACTCTGCTATATCTTTGTAAGAAGAAAATGCATATCAATAATTACTGCATAAAAATAAAATAAGAAATGTAAGTTAAGGTTTCCATGATTATATTTTAATGAAATTAATGTAAATAAAAGGAAAACTAGATTAAGTTACATGGATAACATTACTTCTAATTCTTTTTTTAAAATACAAAGATGGAAAGAAATGAATAAAAATAAATTGCATTTTACTATAAAAATTTAATATTCAGTTTTTTTAAGATTTCTTAAGGATAGGTTTTTATATAATACTATTCATTATTCTTAAAAAGAAAATTATTTTATTTCAGCATCTTTGCAGTTTTGTTTTCAAATCCTTACATTATATTCAGTAATTTCTGAAGGTGCATGCTATTTCTGTTCTCACTTCACTACTTATTTAGTTCAAGGCATAAATCAATATGTTGAATTAAAAACCCTCAACCTGTAGCATGGATCATCATAAAGATGGTAGTTACTTCCTGTTTAGCTTTAGAAGTTCGAAATACCAAGTGAAACAAACTATCTTGGTCTTTCGCCTTTATTTATGATTATAAAAGAAAATATTGAGAAATAATTTCCTAATAATTTGTCATTAGCCATGTAAATAAAAATTATTCTAGCAATATTTTAATAGTAGAACTTTTTTAATGAATTTTGTCAGAAAGCACTGTTGTGGTTGATTGAAGTGCTATCCTTTAGTCTTTATTCTCATTTGTAAATCTTTTTTTTTTTTTAATTTTATTTATTTATTCATGAGAGACAGAGAGAGAGAGAGAGAGAGAGAGAGAGAGAATGGCAGAGGGAGAAGCAGGCTCCCAAGGAGCAGGGAGCCCGATGCGGGACTTGATCCCAGGACCCTGGGATCATGACCTGAGCCGAAGGCAGACGCTTAACCATCTGAGCCACCCAGGCGCCCATCATTTGTAAATCTTTTTTTTTACAAAAACAAATAAAAATGACAAAATTTAGAGGATGTTCTTTTCCACTGGTGCCTTTGTAAAGATAAACAGTATCAAATGTTAATGCCTTAGAACTGACTCATCAACTTGCTGAGTTGAAGTTTCAGTAAAACTTGAATAGTTTTCTTTCCCTAATGATTGTTTATTTATTTTACTAATCATTGTTTTAAATTCTTTTTTCGTTATTTCTATTTTAATACAAATTAGGACATGCTTTTTTTGTTAGATTGCAGCATTTGACTTATCTTGCATTCAAAAGAATATGTTATCGGGTACCTGGGTGGTACAGTTGGTTAAGTGTCCAACTCTTGGTTTTGGCTCAGGTCCTGATCTCAGGGTCGTGAGATCAAGCCCCATGTGGGGCTCTGTGCTCAGCATGGAGTCTGCTTGAGATTCTCTCTCCCTCTCCCTCTGCCGCTCTCACTCATGCTCTCTCTCTAAAATAAATAAATCTTTTAAAAAAAGCATATGTTATTGTCACACATTGAGTAAACTTTTTCTTTCTAAAGATTATTTAGATACACAATATTATTTTATTCTTATAGAGAAAATATCAGTTAAATACATCATTTATTCACACAGTATGTAAAGGCCACTTAGTATTTTCAAGTAGCTCTACTAATCAATGAAGATTAAAGTGATCAGGGTAAAACTCCTGAGCAGATAAGGAGAAAACACACAAAGGAGTTGTTTAGTTGTGGATTTATAAGGAATAGCACCTAAGTCAACTTCTAAGTCAGTCACAGGGCAGGAAAATCAAGAAAACAGAAAGCAGGAAAGGAAAGCTCCGTCTAGCAGGTAGTATTTGTATTAAGAAAAATAAACCATTTGCTGAACAATTCTAAAGCTAAAAAGCAAAATAGTTGTTGATTACTGTCCATTCTAGAGTATTTTCAGATCTGCTCTATTTTGTTTTGTTTTGCTTAATTTTTGGTGGTTGTGATGGGAGGGAGGGTTATGGGTTGGGAGAAAACATCTTCATGTTATAACTTCTCAAGGTCAGGGGCTGGAGAGTGTCTCCTGTATGTCCCTGCTTTCAGTATGAAGCTCAGGGGCCAGCAAATAAGTAACTTCCAATTAAAAAAAAAAAAAAAAAAAGCTGGCACAGTGTTTAAAGGGTTGCCAAGTTACTGACCTCTATCTCCAACATGCCCTGGGGAAGAAGTTAGCAAAGAGCACTAGCCTACCATCTCCTGTCACTAATCAAGATTCATTTATGTTAATAATCCCCCTTTTTTAGGCAGGAAATTTAAGTCATTCACACTTTTACATAAATTACCTCCATCAGATAACCAAACAAATTGCTTTTCTTTTTATGCTATATCATATCTCCTGCCCCAGGATATTTTTTTTCAAGCAGTAGAGGAGTGGTGTGAGTTTCTTTGGGAGTCATGGCCATTTGGGTCTTGGTGTATTGGCTTGGGGAACAGAATGAGGGCATAGAAACACAAGAGAAAGGTGAAGGTAAAACAGAGAAAGCACTAGAAGAAATTTCTCTGTTTTATTTTCATCTAGTGTTGATGTATAAGTTAGAAAATCCTTTCAAGAATCCTTACAACATTTGTTGTAAGTTCCTAATGCCAGAGCCAATGTAAAATAAAAAGACCCAAATTTTTAACTTGGTTCTCTCCAGTAACCGTAATCACTGGGTAATAAACAGAATCCCAAATATCATTTGAACATTTGCCAAAGGCCCATGACACTCTGTGACTAAACAAGAATAAAAGGAGATATGTAAGTTTTAAATATTTGAGTTTTCTTGTGGACATTTTTCAGTCCAGAACTAGCATTGGTTCTGTTTTTCATGTTTACACATATTATTTAACTATCTTAACTAAATGGTCTTGATGCAGGATTTCTTTTTCTTTAGTGCCTGTGGTTCTTGGTCATGATGCTTTGAAGAATGAAGAGGTAGGCCAGATGAAGAGTGGTGGGCAGCAAAGCAAAATTTATTGAGTGATAGTAAAGTTTATTGACTAACAGTACAAAGCTCCTGAAGAGGGAGGGGACCGGAGAGAGTTGCCACTAGAGTTTCTAAGTCTAGGGGTTTCTATGGGCTTGTTGGCCTGCTGTTTTAATCTGATTAATCCTCCATGTGCCTGTCACCCAATCAGGTTTTTGTTATCTATCTATCACATGGGAAAGGGTGGAGAGCTCCTTTCAGGGTTGTATAAAATCCTTTTAAGGGTGGTTTCCTTTTAGGGTGGGGAGGGGAGGGGTGCCATTGTCCCTGCCTGCCTTTCTCCCAACTATCCTTCATTAGTCTCAATAATGTAGTTGCTTCTGTCGCAGAGGAAAAAAAAAATTATCTTCTTTTCAAGATTCTTCTAGCTGGACTAAGAATTAAATTGACATCAGACAGATTAACAGGAGAAAATCAAATTTAATTTCATACATACAGGGAACTCACATAGATTATGAGTTTCCAAAGACTGTCTGGCAAAATGAAGTATATATGTCATCCTGGACTAAAGAGAAGGAGGTAAGTCTGGGACTTTAAATGGAATGAATGAATTCAAAAGAAGATAAAAATAAGTATATTTTTATAAACAAATGTTTGCTGGGCCATTCAGAAACAATGGGACATAGAGAGGACTTTGATCAAGGGACCTTTGCTAAGTTCCTTCCTATCTACCACATCTATATCATATTATACTGTAGTTATCTATGGTGATAGTTCTCTTCCTGCAGTACCTCCTCTAAATTCTTTTAAGCAATTGTAGGGTTCCAGAGGGAGGGGTCAGAGTTTCTTCCTGAGTCTTTTGACACTTAATTGTTTTCAGCTTGGCATAATCCAAATGCATAAGTGACCCACATTGGGGTGGCCAACCTTTGGCCCTTACACTACAATGGCCAAAGTCATGGGTCAGCATCTGTGACAATGCATCGAGTAAAGTTTCTGCTCCCATTTTTTAATAAAAACGAAGATTGACTAGAAGAGAACATTGTCACCTTTTTCATTATGTACAGCTCATTAGTTCCTTTGTCAACTTTTCTTTGCTTTTAATCAATTGAAAGAAAAAGGCTTCACAAATTTTTAGTAGGAAACATGTGGAGCTCTAGCTCATCAGTAATGTGTGAACTTACATTTAAAGGTGCAGCTGACCTTGACCATGCATCCTTCCCAAGTTGCCTCTTGTAAATCCTGTGATCAATAAATGAAATAGTATTTCAGTGCCTTCACAACTCACCTTCAAATGTCTGTTTTTCCCACATATCATCTAAGCTCCTGTAAAACTTTTATTTTCACCTTGTAACAGGCACCAATTCTCTTTACAAGTTTCATAAAAGAAGGATTTAGCATTTCTCCTCAATATTAAATTATGTCTAAAATAATGAATTAACAGGATTGGTATTTTAAGAAATCCACCACTACTTAAATATCTAAATAAATGCTGTGTCCTTCTGAGGACGCTGTGTCACCCTGAGTGGCAATACATTTATTCTAAGGATGTTGCCATTGCATGTACGTTATTGATGTTCCTTTGGAATGGCATTTAGAATCTATTTTCAAGTTTCAGTACTTTATACTTAAGCCCTAACTTTCATTATTTACTCAAGTGAAGCTTTCTCTTCATCAGCTTTTAAAAAATAACCAAGGTTATTAAACACACACCAGTATATTTCTTTTTCTCTGTAAGCAAATGTATTAGAAAGAGTAAAAGATTAGAGATGGGTTGATGCTGGATTTGATGAGATTTTATATTATTAAATGGGATTAGAATATGACTCGAACTGTCTTGGACCTTTATACTCCTTTCTTGTCTCTTGGATGTGAGGTGTCAGGGCACACTTAGGGCCATCCTAACTCTTAGAGACACCATGGGCTTAAGTAGAATGAGCTTTATTATTTTCAAAGTATATTAAAACATTGCAGGATGTTGGCTAAGTGATTTGTAAAACTTACTTCTTTCACTATAAGGGAATGATGAAAATGTCTTTTACTTTGTTCCTTAGAATAAGGAAGAAAAATATCTAATAATTGAAGGAAAAAAGATTTTTTTTAATTTTTATTTTTTTAAATTTTTTTAAGATTTTATTTGAGAAAGAGATAGAGATAGAGAGAGAGAGAGAACACACATGAGCAGTGGGGAGGGGCAGAGGGAGAGAGAGAAGCAGACTCCCAGCTGAGCAGGGAGTCCAACGCAGGGCTCAATCCCAGGACCCCAGGATCATGACCTGAGGCAACGGCAGACACTTAACCGACTGAGTCACCCAGGCACCTCAAAGAATTTGGTTTTAAAGAAAGTTCATTTTGAAATAAGTAAACTCCAAGTACTCAGGTTGGAAGAGTCATTTAATATATTAAAACTTATTATTAAAAGAGGTAGAAATTACATTAATAAAAATAATTCAAGTTTTTTTTCTCATTTCTATTTTGAGTGTACTTTTAAGATATCAAGTATACAATTAAAATGTTCTATGTATTATTTGGAAAATAAATGGAAACATTAACCATTTGATCACTGATTTTTCTCATGAAGACAAGCATACCATGAAGACAACCCCCTGGTGGGGGTTAAATCCTGATCCTTAGAGATATTTTTTTCAATTTCCTATCTTCTCAGCTTCCTCCAGATCTGATATGCCTCCTCCCTGTTTCCTTCACTTCTTCTGTGTTGAAAATCATACTGTGCACGTGGAGTGTTTCTGAGTGGAGTATGTTCTATAAATAAGCTTTCTAAAAGCTGAGAAAATACCGAGAGCCAATGAATTAAACCATGCCTATCTAAAATACATTGAATAATACTAAGAGGTATACAATAAAATTTAATATTCATTAATTAAAACTATAGCTGGGCTTTTTTCCTAAAATAATAGACTTTTAAAACTAGGAAATATAAATAAAAATCTAATTTAAAATGATTTCTCTTGAAATTATAATAAAACATATATATGTAGGCTTGGATCTTAAACTCTGGACAAAAGTAAAATGAAATGTCTTTGCTATTTAAAATAGGCATAGACAAATTTCAAATAGTTCTGCATATAAACTTGCTGATATGCATAATTTCAAATCAGGCCAGTTATAGCTTTCATTCTTTGAACTAAATTCAAAACTTTATTACTTTCACAGTATTAGAGAGAAAAATGAAATGTTTCTTTAATGCCTACTTTCATTCAGTCCATACCCAATTTTGAGGGACTGCTGTCAACAATGCCAAAAACATGTACTGAACATTTAATAACATTCCTGTTATGATAAAGAGAATCTGGGGTAATTGTATACCATAGTCTAACTGCTAAACCCATTTTATACCTTTCAAATAAAACTAAACTACCACTAGTTTCCTACAGGGCCTTTAAAAAAATTGACTGTAAGAACAGCATGATTTGTTCATCATAGAGAAAGATATGCCATTTTTATAGTGCATTCAAAATAGAGGTGGTCATGTTTATTTTTAAAATGGTATTGTGATTTATTTTCTATAAGTAAACAAAAATACTGACCAAACACAATGTAAAATCAGTTCAAAAAAGCCCCAAAATACTTTTTTAAAATTTGGTCAAAAGATCAAAAAATAATTAAAAGTGCCGTAACTATCTAAATCAGGACCCTCCATTGTACAAGGTATTTATCTTCACAATTAGAACCAAAATGCTTAGTAATATTATTTTAGTTTATATATACCTTTAAAATGTATTTATGTTCTTTATCTTCCTGTTCTTTTATCTTCTTCTTTTTTTTTTTAAAGATAAGCAGTCAGGTAAGCAATCACTGATGTAGTTTTATATTATAATAAATTATGACACCAGTCTGTTTTACTGTTTTATCTTAGCAAATATGAACAAAGACCTTTCCTTTGAGAATATGTAAAGCATTCCTGGCTTTGGCTAAGTGTATATATAAATATATATATTTATGCTAAGTATAAATATAAATATATATATATTTTAAATGGCTCATATATTCCAGGTACATTCAGGAGACAACCATTTTGGTGACATATAGTATATTAAACTAATTACTTAAGTGACTTTCATATATCTTAGCCTAAAAGGCAATAATAGTATTTATAATGAACTCAAAGTACAACAGCATTAAAAAATTGAGAAATTAACATTGAAGTTAAAAATAATTAAAGTCAGTCTGCCACACAATTTCTAAATAGTCATATACAGTAAATGTTGGTCAAGTAATACGTGAACAGGTAATTTTTATCTTTAAAATTTGGAAAGATTAACTAAGAGGGAAAGATGTAAGAGTTTTAATTTCAGTGAAGGAGTAGATTTCAGAATTTTAAAGAGACTGAGTATATTGTTAAAGGTAAATTTACCATCATTAAAAGGGAAAAAATTTATAGTTTTAAAAAATAAGATTCTGAAAATTCTAGCATGTTTTTGACAAGTGTTTTGCTTTTGTTTTAATTTCAGTGAAGGAGTAGATTTCAGAATTTTAAAGAGACTGAGTATATTGTTAAAGGTAAATTTACCATCATTAAAAGGGAAAAAATTTATAGTTTTAAAAAATAAGATTCTGAAAATTCTAGCATGTTTTTGACAAGTGTTTTGCTTTTGTTATTAAATAATGCTGGTATTTTCAGTGGAATGGGATTCATTTTTCTTTATAACATTGTTACCAGTAAGCACATGAATAGAATGAAAGGGTATATTTAATTTTGTCTTTGTGATGTTCTAGGAGTAGAACAAAAATATGAGCAAGAAGTTGTTTGATAATTCTGATTTTATTTTTTTTTCCATATAGATCTCTAGATTTCTGCAATTGGATGTGTTTAACATCAACCCCTGATATATAGCCATCACCACCACCCACAAAAAGCAGTTGGGATTGTGAAGTTCTAATAGTATGGAGATGCTTTTTTTTTTTTTTTTGGTGTGGGGGGTTAGCTATTTAAAGATCATCTGACGCTTGAACTCTTAAGTGTTTAGTGAGTCCCGAAAGCATTTTGGTTGTAATTCAGAGACCTGCTTCTTGTGATCAATTTAAAGCATTTTCCATATGTATACACACGTATACATGCACACACACATATACATATATATTTCTTTAACACATATACTGATAAATTTATAAGTATATAGAAGTATATATGTTAAATATATATATTTACATTTCTAAAATTTATAAAATCCTAAAGTTGAAGTTTTACAAGCAGAAATAAATAATATGTAAAATCTTATGTATTATAAGATTATTGGTAAGTGACTGATCTGATTAAATTCCTTTAAGCTTAAAAGAAAAATGTCACTTGCAGCTTTTTAGTCTCCGTTAAAGAAACAATTCCAGTAATCTTCCGAATCCCTTTTCAGCCAACAGCTCTGTAACATCTTGCCTCGACACGTGATACTGCCTTTTTAGCTAATTCCAACTTAAAGAGATGAGTAACCATGGCTCCATCCAGTTTTCCACATGACATCTGTGGCAGCAGAGGCATTCACAGGACCTCTCTCCTGAAGATTTCTCCCTTAGGTGGAGTCTGAATTTCTGTAAGAAAGTCATTGACACAGGAATCAGTCAGGACTCTGCATTAAGACTAGAAGCTTCCTGGGTTCAGATGCTGACAAGGATATGTTTCTTATCTTTGAGCTTCCCTGCCCTTCCCCCATGAAGCTCTTCCTCTAGGCTGGCAGAGAGCTTGCCTGTGGACTAGAGGGTGACAGACCCCCTTTGATGACGAGCATCCACAGGCACAGGGAGCAGACTCTTGCTATTCATTGAGTTGCACAGCTGTGGCAACTGGATCCTGCCCGGGTGTCAAAAATTGGGGGCAGGCCTTCAGTTTAAGCAAAAAAGAGGACCATTTAGGTACAAATGAACTACTTAGGCTCTCTGAATTTATTGTCCCCCAGTTGCCCTGATTTAAGTCCACCCTTTATTTTACTGAAATTCCAGAGTTGACCATCTTTTCCATAGGCTCATATAAAAAACAAAAAACAAAACAAAACACAAAACACCACCACCATGTTTTCACACCTAAAAAGACGTATTTTCATATATGAATAGGTTTGTGAATCTTTGGCATTAATATTTTCACAACTATGTGTTTTCTTATTAAATCCTGGGTTCAGCATGAAATAAATTCTTGTCAATTCATCTTCAATACTATTGCATGGTTTGCTTGGCTGCAGGTTGTATGGAATGATAATATTCGGTGGATTTTTCACCTTTTATTGTGAACAGAAATTTGCATATTTAATGAATAAACTGTTCAAAACTTGAAGGAATACAGGCATGTTCACCAGGCATTTTTAGAATGACACTAAAGAGAATCTATAGCAGGTGGCTATTTCTAGCTGTGCAAAGTTTTAAACAGCACATAAAGAATTAATTCAGTTGTACAAATGAATATGCTAATCAGATCATAATTTATCTCTGAAGAAACATATTTATTGTGTCTTCTATTTGATTAGATGGCTTCAATGTTCAATTAATCAGTTACCTTTCAATATCATTCCTCAGAGCTGCTTAATTAATCTGTTGCACTGCAACCCTATTCATTCTACTAGCAGTTCCTCACCCCATTTCAAATGACAAAACCCAGGAACTATGCCATGTAAAGAATTTATGTCAATGTCAGGTGAAGGTTGATAAGTGGCTGACTTTTTTTCTTTATTAGGTTAGTCAAACCAATCAGCCTTATAGGATTTACATTTGTCAAAAATTTTTAATGCATTGAAACTAATGAGAAATAGAGGAGGAAAATCATCAAGAAAATGGTGGCATTGTTTGTATGTCTCAAGGGCAGTATTCACCTTTCATCAAATGGATTGTTTTCTTATCTTTTTCCAAATGGTGAATTTAAAATATAGTGCTAATTGAACCCAAATTAGTGTTCTACATGTTTACTGCCTTCTGGGCACATTTATTGCTTCCCAAATGCTATCAATAATCATCCCAATAATAGTTCTATGAATATTTATCAGATAATAATCAGTTTGAAGTTGCTCTGTTCAAAACATAGAGTAGCCATTCCCAAGTAACTGTTGAGATGACCCACCAATTAAATCACAGTTTCACAGGTTTTTCTCTCATCTGCTCCCCACACTTGGAATCTCCCTTCTCTTTCCTTTATTTTCTCTTGATACTGACTGAAATGCCATATTATCCCTCACTCTCACTCTCTTTTGCTCTGCAGAAGCAGAAGCATTTTGGTAGAAGTTGGACCAAAATTAGTATGCAGATCTCATACCATCTTCTTTGTCTTCCCAATGTCCTAGGCCAACTTTCATCTCCCAATACCACCTCACATAGACCCACTTAGCTTTCTAAGAAGGGTTTAAAATATTTTGAGTTAGGGGGTCTAGGTGGCTCAGTCGGTTAAGCATCTGCCTTTGGCTCAGGTCATGGTCCCAGGGTCCTGGGATAGAGTCTCACCTTGGGCTTCCTGGTCAGCAGGGAGTCTGCTTCTCCTTCTGCTTCTCCCACCTGGCTTGTGCTCTCTCTTTCTCATTATAAATAAATAAAATCTTTTAAAAAAGTTACAAATTGCCAATGACAAAATGCAAATAGATACTGGTCAGTTATTCACTAATTTATGCCCTTTAAATGATTTCAGTGTAATATAGGGAACAGAGAATCCCTTCCTGCTGTTTTTATATGCATTTTCAGCAAAAGCATATTCATAGTTTTTGTAGTAATTGTTTATTCAAGCTTGAATAAGGCTTGTCCAGCAACTATGCGGGGTTTCCCTGGACTCCAATTTGTATTTTATATCTGGATATACAGTCAACCCAAACTCATTCAAGTATGGAAAGATGATGTGTTTCTTCTTACTGTGAATGCAGTAGAGTCCAATTTGGGATTATTTGGCTTTGTTCTAAATGTCACTATTACTGTGACCACCCACTCTCCTTTATATATATCTTCTCCCTGTGCCAAAGGAAGGACTTACTGCTCTTTGTACAATATATTTTAAAAGACTTTAAAAATAATGTTAAGAAAGTGAGGAAATCAGAACACAGATGAATTAACTAAAACCAATAAGATGAGGCTGGGGATGATATTAGTACAAAGTGTGTGTTATGAAGTGCTGTCCATTTGCTAGAGGAAAGCACAAGTGACTAGCAGCTCACAAAGCAGGGGTTATGTCACATGTGCTCCAAGTGTCCAGGTTTAGATGTACAGAAGAATCAGAATCAGGTACTGAGAAAAACTTCCATGTCTTCCATGTCTTCCTATATGTTCTCTAATTCTGCCTGGAATGTCCTGCCACTCTTCACTTGGCTGACTTGAAACACTTCACAAATCCCTTATCCATCCCTGGAATGGCATTGTTAGGTGCCTCTCCTCTGTAACACTATCATTTGAGACATATTGCTATCATTGTGCTTACAATATTATAATTATCTGTTTAATCATCTTTGTCCACCACAGTTTTGAAAACTCCTTAATGGCAGTGCCTATGTATTATTCATCTTTTAATCTCCAAAACTTAGCACAGTGTCTGGAAAATTATAAATCAATAAATATGTCTTGAATGGTATTGTGCTAAAAAAAAAAAACCCTTCTAAACGACATACTTGTTATAAAGATAAAATACTAGTTTCTTAGAGCTATTTCTTATAGGCTTCCTGACAGTACATGCTGTTTAGAAAAAAACAAACAAACAAACAAAAACAGCATAATTTTATAGTCAAATTAGCACATTGCAGCCCAACATCTGCAACTAGGGGGACTCACTTGATTCAGAGATACGTTTTGGAAGAATGGTTTGATTCTAAGTCATACAATCTTAAGTAATTTCAACCAAATGTTTGACATATCTTATGCTGTAACAAGTTCAAGGTTATTTCCTCTGGAAATTTCCTTGCATGCAGTAGTTCTTTGCTGCTCTTTTAAGTGAGGAGCAATATGCTTTACCCAATAGTGAAACTGAGTGTACCATTGACTTTTGTAAGAAAGCCACACATATGTGGGCCAACCCAGGATTCTACTCCAGCATGTAGAGAAATGTTAAATATCATTAAGCATGCCAGAAATAGTGTCTTAGTTTTTTTTTTAATTTTTAATTTTGTTTTTGTCTCTTTCTTTGATTAAACTATTGGCTGTCACCTTTTACTGTTTTGTGAACACCTACCCACCCAAAAGTTTCAGTTTCTAGTTTAAGCTGGATTGGTAAACTAGCTATTTAAGCTGATTTTTAAATTATCTAAATAAAAATAAGGTGTACCTCAGATAGATGCCTGAGAACTTTCTGCTAAGCATGTGTTAGCTAAGGTGTATATTGAATCTGCTTTTCCTCCTGGATTTCCTATCTAGATGAAGCACACCACCAGCTACTCAATTATCCAAATTCCAAAACTGAAATATTTATGTTTCAGCTTTCTCTTACTTCTTCATATCCAGTTATTCAACAAGCTATGCCATTTCACTTCCAGAATAGCTCTGCTTTAGTTTTTCAACTGTCCCTTTATTTGCCAGAGGAGAACAGGAGAACAGAGGAGATGCTCATGTTGTCTTATGTGGACTCCTGCAGGAATTTGCTGTCTGGTCTCTCTACCATTAATCTCAACCCCTCCAATCCAGCCATTACTCTTACCTCTTGGAGACTTTTCCCAAGTGCAAATCCTTCTATAAATATCTAACACCCTTAGGGTAAAAGTCAAAATCCTTATTCACTCATTGATTCACCAAAAAAATTAACACCTGTTATGTACCAGGCACTGTTGTGGGTACTTAAACATATACAAAAGCTTTCCAAGATCATATTTCTTTCCTGCTTCATCTTCTAGCATTTCCCTAGGCAGATCCTGAGAGTACACTTATCATTCAGAACTACAAACTCTTCTTGAATGCAGAATGTCCTTTCCTACTTCCAAGCCTCTACATGCCCTGCTACTTTGGTGTGAAATGCCCTTCTTTCCTTGCCCTTCAAGATGTATCTCCTACTCTGTGAGGACTTCCTTGCACTGCTGCCATATCTGAGCAGATATAGGAACTTTCTCTTTGGTACCCATATAGTCATCCTTTCTAGATTTAAATGCTCATTTTAATTATAATTGTAACTGTTTCCTTGCATTACTTTACTATTACTTACTAATAGACTGTGAAGACCAGGGGTATTATCTTTTCATCTTGGTATCCCCAAGGATTTACACAGCATCTGACAAATAGTGAATGTTCAGTTAACATCTTCTGAAGAAATTGCAGAATGGTCACCTGCCTATATCTAAAGATGGGCAGTAAATTGATGGTGCTACCATGATCCAAACCCCAATGTGTGTCATGGTTACTTGTAAAATTATCTTCTTTCTCTTCCAATTAGATCGCAAACCCCTGTAAAGCAAGGAGTTCTCTCCCCTATGGTACCCAGTAAAAGCCTTTGCACATAGTAAACACTTAGTCCATAACTGTTGAATTGAATTTTAAAATCACTCCAGTAAATTTCCCTGTAGTCTGTTTGAACTTCCAAAATGATGACTTCATTGCTGTATGCTCATTAAAGAGGTACAAAGAAGGAATTGCAGAACTTCCTAGGGAAGTAATTTCTCCTCTAACTTCCTGTTCTCCTCTGGCTTCTCACTCACTCTGATTGACTAAGCATTATGCTTGAGCAGAGAAGGAGCACAAAACTGTGGGAGGAAAAGCTGTACCATACAATAGAGGCTCCACAGAAATAAAAAGTCAATTGGATTTTTTGATGGCAGAAAGAGATTGCAGAAAATTGTTAGAAATATTAATTCTAGAAGCATCTAGGGTGAGAGGAGACAGAAATAAGGAACAGTGTTGGGGGGAAGGAAGGAGTCAAAGTGAGGCAGTTTTGACAGTCTGTGGTGGATACTCTCTCTGGTATGACTAATTGAGAATTGATTGTGCATGCAGAAAGGTTATGTTTTATTAAGGGAAACCTTTTTCCCTTTTGTCTTTATGAAATCTGCTCTTCTGCAGATGTTACTCCGTTCCTATACTAAAGCCTCATTAATTTATAATTCACCACATTGCTTTAAAAGTGCTGTGCAAATTTCCTGTTTCTCTCACATACAGTGCTTCTAATAGAGAAAGTCAAGTAGGATATAAGTTGAAATGCTGCTTGTCTTGAGGGCTGCATGCCAGACTTGCTGGTGCCAAAACATTTCACCAATCATCTCTTAGATCATTGTAAATGTTTCCAAGTACCATTTTGCAAGCTCCATGAAAGTGAATTTGGGCTCTAAAACAACTCTTTTACTGTTGACTATAAATTGACTTTGGTTTCTACAACGTTAAGTCAAAGCTAAATGGAGTCTTCTATTGGAGCTCTGTTAATTTTAAGGACAGGTACCCTTACACAGGGAGGGGCACTATCTCACCAAATGCAGACTCTGAGGGCAGAGGCAATAGAAATGGAAAGAAGGAAATTAATCCCTCTTCCACCATCCTAACTGTTCTCTCTGTCAATAAATTTCACAGAACTTGGGAAACCAATGCATACAGAGGTGTAGAAGAAGTTAAAATGGCTGTTCAGTTTCCAATTGTCCAACATGCCATTAGTGAAGATATAATTAAAGAAGGAGTAGTTTGATACCACTTTTCATTGAATCCCACTTTATAAAGAGAAAACAAGAAGACAATTTACAATTTAGATTATTAATTTCTAAAAATTTAAACACTTTGAATATGAAATGCCTAAGAGATATGTAGAAGGAGACCTCAGGTCTCTTTACAGACATCAAGTAAGTTTGGAGGGTGTGTGTGTATGTGTGTGTGTGTGTGTGTGTGTGTGTGTGTATGTGTTTGTGTTGGGGTGGGTTTATTAGCATGGACTATCATGTAGGTGTTAAAATCTCATGTATCCCACAGATTCCAGGCAGAGAACATAAGTAAAGCAAGCTAGGTGGGGACTGACAGAAATGTGTGCCTGGACTAAGGGGCAGCAGCCATTCAGCTCTGGTTGGTTACTGCCAAACAAGAATACAGGCCTGATGTGACCAGATCTTATTTTTTTTCCCAAGAGAAACTAGAAAACTACTTTTTTTTGGTCATACAATCTCACATGAATATCTGTAACTAGCCAAAAATTGACATTTTGTGATGGTCAAATAAAACATAGGAGACAAATTCGCTACAAATTTGAGACCTCTGGGTTGCACTTTTATTGGGGAATGAAGACTTATAACAGGTTAAGCAATTCAAGCATAGTATAAGCCATTACGTAATTAGATGTTAAATAGAATGAGATATCGGTTGACAAACTTGTAAGTGTAGAAGGGGAGAGATCAGTGTTGGCTGAAGATAAAACAGAATCCTGAAGATGTGGGATGCCATCGAAACCCTGAAGAATGGATCCCTATCACTGGCAATAAGAAAGGCAGAAAGCATTTGAAGCAAGGAAAGTAGTATGGAGCCTGGAGATGGTAATTTGGGTACAGTGAATAGCTTATACTAAGTGGGAACAAAGAAAGGACTAGACCATTTTTCTAACTCCTAATCCATTGTTTTCTCTACCATGCTCTAGCACCTCTTATTTTGACTTCAGATAAAATAGAGATAATTATAAATTAGGTAAATATTTACTGAATACCAGTTATATGCCAAGCACTACTCAAGGCTCTGGACAACAGTGCTATATACATGCTATATACATACTCTCCCATGCAAATGGACACAGATCAGATCGAAGTTTATTACAAATTGATCACATGAACAGTCATATTAGGTACATTTTAACTATTCTAGAAAGAAATGGAATCACTTGAGAATTTTCATAATGATGGGAACGTATAACCAAAAAGTACTATTTTGAATTGAGAGTCTATATTGTGTCAAATACTCATATCAAATATTTCTAGATGCAAATGAGTATAAAGTAATCTCATGTTCATCAACAGTTTATAAGAAATTAGTAGTGGGTAGCCAAACCAAAATAACAGCTTGGCCAGTTAATGAATACATCCCATTCCAGAGCCATCGCATGAATACTTATCATTAGGACAAATATTAAAATTAGTATAAAAAATATTTTTATATTTTGCTTTTGTGCCTCTCATGCCCTTTGAGAAGGACATAATAGATTTTCAGAGAGATAAGTAGAGAGAATAAAAAAAGAGAGAAAAAACAACTGTTTTGGATAGGGCAATACTGGTATCCTCCCCAAAGATCTTTGATTATATATAACATTCCATTTTATGAAAAAATACCATGCATGCATAAGTATAAAAGTTACTTAGCTTTCTAGCTTCAGCAAATGCCTTTATACTCCCTAAAATATATGTGATGAATCACTAAATTCTATACCTGAAACTAATATTACACTGTTCGTAAAATAACCTGAATTTAATGAAAATTTGGAGAAAAAATATGTTCTGTTTTTACAACTGAAGTATATTATATACCAAAGGGCCCAGATTTAGCAGTGTAAAATATAATGGATTTAAAAAATAATTACATTGTTAATCAATGAATATGAGTAAGTAGTGGGAGAAAATTTATTCGTGTTCATTGTCCATATCAAAGTAAATTGCAGAACATAAAGCTGACAAAAGTCTATGTTGATGTTTCAAACTCAGTATCACTCTTAAAATGTGATCAAACAGTTGAAAGCCATTCCAAAAGCATTAGTTGAAGTCTAGGTAGTTCAGTATAAAATATGTACTTACGAAGCTTGTATTGCATAGTGACATTTAGTTCAAAAATGTTATACTGCTGGCCTAACCTTTCTATCTGTTTCTCATAGTCTCTCTTATCCAGGCACTTTTCCAAGACACACAGAATATTAGCTGTGCACTCTCTAAATTTAACTTGAGAATTGAGAGAGATCAGATCCATATGTAGAAGAAGAATAAAGTGTGAGCATGACCATCTTAAATCTGTATCTTGGCTATTATTTTTAAAAGGTACTCCTTTAAAGCTAATATACTACATAACAAATATAATGCAGTTGAACCTTGTTTTGTTGCATATTTTTCACAAAATCATATTTCAATCATGAAAAGGAATACAAATCAATATCACTTAATAATTTTGATTAAAAACTATATACTCAAAGAGAACATCCTAGTATTTGAATTTCAGGAATATTTCACCTCCCTCAGTCTGGTTTCTGCTGTGTCAGCACAACATTATCTTGGGCCTCAGCCACTAGGGTGGTTGTTTCTTTAATGCTGGCTCTCTTGTGTACATTTTACTGCTTGCTCTGATGGAATTTTTATCTTCACAAATACATTTCCTCATTTGTCTATTTCTGTGTCCAGTAAGTCTATAAGCTAAGAAGATAAAGGTGCAGAAACCTTTAAATTACTCTTAACTTTAAAAACAGAATTTTCCAACAGTGAGCAACACATATGCTTTCTTAAAGCATTTTGATAAAACATGAAACTTTCTTGTTAAGGCTTTTGTTTTGCAATTTATAAGAATTGAGAGTTTGGAGGGTTTTGAGAAAAAGAGGATTATTCAATGGATACCACCTGCATCACAAGGCTAGCCTAATTCTCCTGAAAAGTTTAAAATTTGCAATTACTCTAAAAAAAATCCTTTGTTGACTTTTAGAGATAACACAGATGTCTACTATATTTTTTTATGGTGAATGTATTCTAATATGTAACTGTGGAATGTTAAGACCATGGATTCAGAGATGCAAAAAGCTATTTTAGAAATTTGGGGGATTTTATTTGTTACTGAAATATTTTCCCTGAAGTCACTTAGTCAATAGAAGGAATAGCAATTTCCCAGGGACTGCAGATTACTTTATCTGGATAATTGGCAATTTATAAAATTTGCATCCTTCCTAAAGAAGGTTTTTCTAATGCACAGATATGTTTTTCACTGCAAGCAAGATTAAAATAAGCTAACAAAATGTGCAGTTTTATTTGTCATATTTAGTGCCTTTAGAATATCTACTCTCAAAAGAGTCAATCTATTAACCTCCATAATCAGTGCAAGGGAGTGCATGAAACAGAGACAGTCATGTCTAAAATAGTTAAATATGTGAGTATAATATTATAAAGTTTCAGTAAATTCAAAATTTTTTAACCAAAATTTCATTGAAACCTTCTACTTAGAGGTAATAATTTGACACTGAAATTCAATGTAATGGAGCAATAATTGAAAACATTTAGTAATTTAGTAGTTGTTCATATTATGCATAATCATAGTTCCCAAACATAAAATTTCTGTGTATAGGTCTTTTTAGTAAAAAAAATAGTGAGCATTTTAGTGGGGAAACTTTTTCTGTTTAGCTAATATGTATAGGGGACTTTTGGTTATCCACAGCAGGCAAATCTCAATCCACAAAGAGATTACAGCTGGTTTTGAGTGAGGGCCTGGCTACCTTTTCTTTATATTTTCATAACTGTAGGCACACTAGGACAAGTAATAAATTTTACTGCTTTTGATGCCCTTGGATTAATAAGAGTATATTTTCTACTTTATAGGAAACTGTATTTTATCATCAAAAGAAAAAAAAAGGGCAGTCTTATCTAGGAGTAATCCTTCCCAGAAGAGGTGACTACATTCGTTGACTAATAAGATTTTTTATTGTTATGTTAATCACCATACATTACATCATCAGTTTTTGATGTAGTGTTCCATGATTCATTGTTCGCGTATAACACCCAGTGCTCCATTCAGTACATGCCCTCTTTAATACCCATCACCAGGCTAACCCACCCCCCCCCCAGAGCCCTCAGTTTGTTTCTCAGAGTCCATAGTCTTTCATGGTTCGTCTCCCCCTCCGATTCCCCCCCTTCATTTTTCCCTTCCTACTATCTTCTTTTTTTTTTAACATATAATGTATTATTTGTTTCGACTAATAGGGTTTTAATACAAGGACTCTGCTTGTCTTTGGAAAAGTACCTACAAAATAATATTGTGGTGAACATAGTTAACAAGAAATGAAAGTGTAAGAGAGTAGTTTGGGGGGGCAGGAAATACCAGAAGATACATGCTACACTTTCTGAATTTTTTTTTTGAGATATAATTTGCATTTAGATCTTAATTATATAATTCAATGAGTTTTGATGAGGCATTCAGCAGTACAGCCAGCAACCTAATCAATATATAGAATATCTCCATCACTCCAGCCAATTCCCTCATGTCCCTTTCCAGTCAATCTCTCCTACCGCCTGCCCAGGGACAGTGTTAACAATTTCTATCATCACATCTTATTTTGTCAATTCTTGAGTTTCTAATGCATGAAATAATGTGGTACATACTTAGGAAATTTGGATAATGAAATAACTGAGAAAAAAATACCAACACCTAGTCATTAGCAGAGGCAAGAAAACTTTTGTCAAGATCGAGGAGACTTGTTTATATTATTTATGGGCTTAAGGAAAAGAAGCTGTGTAGGGAAAGAGCTGGAAGATTATAGAGAGAGGGTGTAAGGTATGATTTTCAAAGAGTAGAAGCATACCTTTTCTGAGCTGGAGATAACAAGAAAATATGTAAACCTGAATTTATAATGGTGTCAGTCAACACTGTTACATTACTTTTTCCAGAAAATTCCTAGCTGCTAAGGAGAAGGTTCCAGGGAATCGGGACATGATTTAGCCAGGATTGGTTATGGGCAAGATGGCTTCAACAGATAATCAAAATGTAATGATAATTAGAGAATAGTGTGTATGTGTATCTATCTATCTATCATCTATCTATCATCTATCTATCTATCATCTATCTATCTACCAAGAATTGGTAAGGATCAAGGGAATGGCAGTTACTATGAGTAAGACATTTACACCCACTGGTTATTTGTGGGCTGAAGCTTGTGACCACTTTTAGCATAATGTCTGGGAGCAGCTATCTGCAGTTTATACCGAATTTCTTATTCTAGCTTAAAAAAGGCAACATGTTTATTGGAACACAACATGGTTAACAATCCTTCAGCAAGTTTAGGAAATTTTTTATTTTGGTTTCTACTCCTACTGTTATTGTAGATAAACATGAAATGCATTTGTTAATGAAATCCTTCCAAAAAATGTGAAATTTTTGTAGTTTTTAATCCTTCATAAAAAATATTTGGATCCCAGATTAAACCCGACCGGAGATCTAGACTACTGTATCCTACCAAAGAGGTAAATACATTCTGACTTTAAACACCAGGAAGAATACAGGAAGAAGGCAGTTGTCCTTTAAAACCCAGCTCTACAATGGTTTCACTAACAATCAAAGTGATGCCAGTTTCTGAATTGCCATCTATCCCATAGACATTAACTTTTACATTCATGTTTTACTGAGAGCAGTCTTTATGCACAGTCCCTGATATCTAATTTCAAATTTTTTCTTCCACCCTTTATTTCTTGGTCCTTAATTTCTAAGTCAAAGAATGTGATGATAGCTGCCTTGTTATCCCTGCTCTATGATTATCCTTTCTTAATTCTTCAACATTTTGGGGGAGCTTCTGCCCTTGCAAACCCAGATTTTCCTAATTTTCAGTGCTTTCTACACCTAAAAAGTGCCTTTCTCAGCATCTTGAATGTTCTCCAGAAAGCATGGATGAAAAGGCCAGGGTGAATATACTCTCAAGTGCAAATCACAGCCATTTCATGAATCAGGGGCCAGAGATCAGGAAAAAGCATTCTTTAAGATTGTGCCGTCTTCACATTTTTATTTAATGGTTACTCATTTATTAAGGTTACATGTGTTCTAAATATTCTGTTCCTTGTGTAAGAAGTATTTAAGTGCTCTTCTTATATCCATTTGTTCTTTTTATATTAAAAAAAATTCTGTCTCTTCCCAGCTCCATTAGTTATCAAAACCATTCTTTTTCATGTGCCAGGATGCAGCTCAAAGGTTAACTTGTCCATCCAGCTTAATCAAGAGGTGATTGTACTCTGCTGTCCCTGAGACATGCAGAATGAAAAGGTTATAAACCCTGAATGTTTAGAACATTGTTTCAGCACATATTAATTAGTGACAAATAACCTGAATTGATTCTGTCTAGATCCAGGTCAAGTGAGCAGCAGATATTTGACTTCTAGCCTTAGATGCTAGAAGCCGGGCTGTTGGATTTTTCCAGTAGTAGATCCAGGGTGTAGTATCAACAGCTTGAATGAGTTAGAGTTTTGATTTTATCAGTCCCACGGAGGCTGAATGAGTAGAGTAGGCTCTACAGAAGTGATTTACACTAAGTAAGCTCATCAGAAACTGATTTATAGAGCAAAATGGCATTTTATCAATTTGCAGTGAAGTAGAAAGAGCATGAACTTTGGATTCACATAGAATAAGGTGTAATTTTCAACCTCACTGTTTAAAATCTGTGTAATTTTGGAGATATAATTTAATCCCTCTGAATTTAATTTTTCTATTTGTAAAATGAGTATAATACTTATTCAGGACTCTTCTGAGAATTACATAGGCTATATAAGAAAAGTGCATAGGAACCTCCTTGGAATATATCACATGCCTGGTAAATATCAGGGTTTTTTTCTTTACTATTGTTGAGAACAGAAATGTTTATCTGATAAAAGTTTGCACTTGTGGATAGATTCCTTCAGAAAGTCAGTCTACAAATTAAATAATTATTTCATGAACATAAAATTACACAAAGTGTAATATTTCCTTCTAGTAGTAGCTTAATGAATTGATCTTCTTCAATCTAGGAATATTTCTAGATAGACAACTAATGTTAGATGTTAATTTTTTTTAAAGATTTTATTTATTTATTTGACAGAGAAAAGAGAGAGAGAGCAGCAGAGGGAAAGGGAGAAGCAGACTGCTGAGCAGAGAGCCTGATGAGAGACTCTATCCCAGGACCCTGGGATCATGACCTGAGCCAAAGGCAGACGCTTAACCGACTAAGCCACCCAGGCACCCTAATCTTAAAAAGCTTCATCTGTGTGGGGTGCCTGAGTGGCTCAGTTGGTTAAGGGTCTGACTCTTGGTTTCAGCTCAGGTCATGATCTCAGGGTTGTGAGATCAAGCCCCATGTCAGGCTCCATGCTCAGTGGGGAGTCTGCTTGGGATTCTCTGTCCCTCTCCCTCTGCCCCTCTCCTCCCATGCTTGCACTCTCTTTCTATCTCTCTTTCTAAAATAAATAAATAAATCCTTTAAAAAAGCCTCATCTGTGCAGATTGTGAGAAACACACAGGAAAATTTTTACTATACAGCTTTCCTATTTCATGCATAATTCTCATCTTCCTAGAAGATGACATTCTTAGCTAATTGGGCTCCTAATATTTTGTGACACATTTTTGATTAGGAAAATATTTTAAGATGTTCAGTGAGGTTTAAAGATAGCTTAAATTTATCAGAAGTGAGTGAGGCGTGGTTTCTACG
Source organism: Eumetopias jubatus (assembly GCF_037043125.1). Taxonomy (NCBI): domain Eukaryota; kingdom Metazoa; phylum Chordata; class Mammalia; order Carnivora; family Otariidae; genus Eumetopias; species Eumetopias jubatus. The sequence continues at coordinate 51,876,065 of NW_028274807.1, forward strand.
AATTTATATTGGTTCTTATTAACTTCAATTTCAGATGATTTTCAAGTCTTCATTCTGAAATGAGAAAACTTACTTGGTGCCTGCAGTAACAGTTTTGGTTATGAACAATCCAAATGAAGAATCTCATTTTTCAAAAAACAGCACTATGGCTTTTAAAATCTTATTTGTGATTACCATTGTCTCAGACATCTTGTAAAACTTCTTTCCTCATTTTTCACCTCTCATTTTCAACCTTTCAGCTTTCTTGAGGTCTAGAAGTAGGAATCAACTTGGGAATTCTCACCTATTGCCCCGTGGAAAAGTAATCATAATTTATACCCACTCTCAAGAAGTTTGAGTATGGTGTGGCATGTAGGCAATAAAACGACAATTACAATAGAATGTGCTAATTTCTTTATAGAGCAATGTATCTGGTGTGGTAGGAGCACAAATTGCAGGTTTAGGAGAGGTGGAGTGTCTGATTCAGACTGAACATGTACCTGAAGTTTAGCCAAGAAATAATGAGACACATTTTGCCAAACTCTGCTTTACTACCCTTCTTCTCTGCCACTGCTACAGACCAGGATACCTATAAAATATGTAACAAAACAACTTTAATTGCCAATTAATAAAAAAACAAGTAAGAGGTTTGGTTGCTCAACTGTGGTTGGTTAGATAGTAATGCTGAGAGATTAATAGCATAGCTCTGACTACTTTGTACCCTTCTCAAGTAATACCATATAGTGAACTCTTTTTAATGGTCAGAGTGTATCTATAAATTTGACCAGCATCTATTCCTTTATATTAATTTTTCATAAAGGAATAGAAAATCTGAGTGATTTTCACATCTTGTCAACATTGCAGGAAAATCAAACCACAAATAGGCATGCCCATTGAGAGAAGGCTGTGGTTCCATACCTACGATGGGTAGTACATCTGAAAAATTACTGATATAATTTACTTTGCCATCACTATCCCTTTCTGAAAAATAATTCCTCACTAACAGAGCTGAACAAGACCATAAACAATGACCAAGAGCACATAAAAATAATATTTAGTTCAGTTTTGTAGTGTATTTATGCTTAAAATGTGAATCTGGCATGTCTGAATAAGTGATGTTTATCTAAGCAAATACTATATGCCCACTCCAGCCTCTTATTTTAGATATTATATTTTTCAATACCAGAATTTTATTTGGTTCCTTCTTACTTCTTAATGTCACTTCCTATTTGTTTATTGATTTTTAGCATAAGTGTTTATGTCTTTGGGCATAGTTATAATAGCCACTTTAAAATCCTTGCCAGCTAATTGTAGAGTTTGAGTCGCACAACAGCCAGTTTCCTTTGGTTGTCTTTACATTACATGTGAGCCACATTATCCTGTTTCTTTATATATGTGGTAATTCTGAATTGTATACTGGATGTATGAGTAATACATTGTAGAGGCTCTGGATCCTGTTATATTCTTCCGAAGAATGGTTTTTTTGTTTGTTTGTTTGTTTGTTTGTTTTATGAGGCCGTTAATTCCAAACTTTATATCCATTGTTGTGGTTAGTAGCTGAAGTTTCTGTTCAGACGTTTAATAATTTAATAACGCCATATATATGTGTGCATGTGTGTGTTTTTGTGTTTAGATGTGTGTTTGCTGCTGTATACATATATATGTATTTTAATGTGGTTGATAATTGGTAAGTATTCAAAAAATGAAGTCTAATTTATGCCTACAATTTTTATTTAAATTGAAAGTGATGCATTTTTTAATTGCTCTCTAAAGTCTTAGCAGGAACCAGGTACCAAAATTCAATAGTGCTTTGTACAAACTATGTTAATAATATCATTTAACACATAGATAAACTAAAAATCATTCTATGAAAAACCTAGATTACTATGTAGCTTTCCTGTCCTCACCTTTGGATAAGCATTCCATCCCTGGACACTTCAGGTTAAGAAGATAAGCCTTTCTCATCCTAAAAGCTCTTTGTATTTTCACCAGGATGAGAAAGAACTTAATTATTTTATAACCCAAAAGAGCCCTTATTCCAGGTTCTTCCATGCCATAAATGGTGAATGGATAGGCATATCTTGTTTTATTGTGCTTCACAGATACTTTTTTTTTTTTAACAGATTGAAGGTTTGTGGCAACCAACCCTACCTCTAGCAAATTATTGGCTCCATTTTTCCAATAGCATTGCTCATTTTGTGTGTTTGTGTCACATTTTGGTAATTTTCTTAGTTTTTCAAACTTTTTCATTATATCGTTATGGTGATCTGTGATCAATGATCTTTGACGTTACTGTTCTGATTGTTTTGGGTCACCACGAACCACACCTATATAAGATGGAAAACTAAATAAATATTGTGTGTATTCTGACTGCTCCATTAACTGGCTTGTCCACCATCTTTCCCCCTTCTCGGGCCTCCCTATTCCCTGAAGCACAATATAAAAACCAGTTCATAACCCTGTATTGACCTTTAATCATTCAAGTGAGAAGCAAGAGTTGCACATCTCTCACTTTAAATCAAAAGCTAAAAATGATTACACTTAGTGAAGAAGGCTTGGTGAAAGGTGAGAGAGGGGATCAAAGCTATTCCTCTTGCTCCAAACAGCAAAATTGTGAAAGCAAAGGAAAAGTTCTTGAAGGAAATTAAAAGTGCTACTCCAGTGAGCACATAAATGATAAGAAAGCAAAACAGCCTTATTGCTGATATGGAGAAAGCTTTAGTGGTCTGGAGAGAAGATCAAACCAACCACAACAGTCCCCTAAGCCAAAGCCTAATCTAGAGCAAGGCCCTAAATTTCTTCAGTTCTAGGAAGGTTGAGAGAGTTGGAGAAACTGCAGAAGAAAAATTGGAAGCTAGCAGAGGTTGGTTCATGAAATTTAAGGAAAGAAGCTGACTTCATAACACAAAAGTGTCCAGTGAAGCAGCAAGTGCTGATTTACAAGCTGCAGCAAGCTATCCAAAAGATCTGGTTACAATCATTAATGAAGGCAGCTATGCTAAACAATAGATTTTCAATGTAGAACAAAATAGTTTTCTAATGGAAGAAGATGTCATCTAGGACTTCCTTAGCTAGAGAGAAGTCAGTTCCTGGCTTCAAAGCTTCAAAGAACAAGCTGATTCTTGTAGGGACTAACTTGAAGTTGAAGCCAGTGCCCATTCTGAAAATTCCAGGGCCTTGAAGAATTATGCTAAATCTACTCTGCCTGTGTTCTAGAAATGGAACAACAAAGCCTGGATGACAGCACAACTGTCAATGTGCTGTTTACAGTGTGGTTTACTGAATATTTTCACCCTGCTTTTGAGACCTCCTTTCCAGAAAAAAATCTCCTTCAAAATTGACTGCTCATTGACAATGCACCTGGTCACCCAAAAGCCCTGATGGAGATGTACAATGAGATTAATTGTTCTCATGCCTGCTAAAAAAAACACCCATTCTGCAGTCTGTAGATCAAGGAGTAATTTTGACTTTAAAGTCTCATCAGTCTTGAAACATGAAAGATGTTTTATAAGGTTATGACTTCCATAGATAGTGATTCCTCTGATGCATCTGGGCAAAGTCAACTCAAAATCTTCTGCAAAGGATACACCATTCTAGATGCTATTAAGAACAATTGTGATCTGTGGGAAGAGGTCAAAATACCAACATGAACAGGAGCTTGGAAGAAGTTGATTCCAACCCTCATGGATGACTTTGAGGGGTTCAGGACTTTCGTGGAGGAAGTAACTGCAGATGGGGTGAAAATAGCAAGAACTAGAATTAGAAGTGCAGCCTGAAGATGTGACTGAATTGCTGCAAGTTCATGACAATACCCGAATGGATGAGGAGTTGCTGCTTATGGATGAGCAAAGGAAGTGGTTTTTTGAGATGGAATCTACTTTGGTGAAGATGTTGTGAAGATTGTTGAGATGACAAGTACTACATAAACTTAATTGATAAAGCAGAAGTAATGTTTGACAGGATTGACTCCAATTTTTTTTTATTATGTTATGTTAGTCACCATACATTACATCATTAGTTTTTGATGGAGTGTTCCATGATTCATTGTTTGCATGTAACACCCAGTGCTCCATTCAATACGTGCCCTCTTTAATACCCATCACCAGGCCAACCCATCCCCCCACCCCTCTCCCCTCTAGAGCCCTCAGTTTGTTTCTCAGAGTCTATAGTCTCTCATGGTTCGTCTCCCTTCTGATTCCCCCCCCCTTCATTTTCCCCTTCCTACTATCTTCTTCTTCTTTTTTAACATATAATGTATTATTTGTTTCAGTGGTACAGGTCTGTGATTCAACAGTCTTACACAATTCACAGCGCTCACCATAGCACGTAACCTTCCCAGGGATTGACTCCAATTTTGAAAGAACTTCTACTCTGGGTAAAATGCTATCAAACATCGCATGCTGTAGAGATATTATTTATGAAAGGAAGAGTCAAGCAATGCAGCAAACCTTATTGCTGTCTTATTTTAAGAAATTGCCACAACCACCCCAGCCTTTAGCAACCACCACCCTAATCAGCCAGCAGCCATCAACATTGATGCAAGATCTTCCACAAGCAAAATAATTATAACTCATTGAAAGCTCAGATATTAACATTTGTTAGCAAGAATGTTTTTAAATTAAGTCATGTACATTTTTTAGACATAGTGCTATTGCACACTTAGTAGACTATAATATAATGTAAACATAACTTATATGCACTGAGAACCCCAAATTACATGATTTTATTGCCATATTCACTTTATTGCATTGGTCTGGAATCAAACACAATATCTCAAGTATGTCTGTATTTGTGTCAAGAAATGAATTAATTAATAGGATAAGCAACCATATTACTGGAAGTTAGGAAGCAAGTATTTAGAGGTTAAATATGAAAATAATTCATGTTTTGATAATCAAAAAATGTGCATGTAAAGTTAGTTTAAATTTATTATAAAAAGGTTAATTCTAGCTTGTCATAATTTTGTAACACTCAGATTTGAAAGAAAAAAGTGAGGGGAAAAAAAGCAAGTTATAAACAGGATTTATTCAGGAGAGAATCTTGTGTGGCATTTATTAAAGATTATATATTATCAGTTCAAACTCATACCACTCCAGAAAGACACAATGAGAATTGTTATTAATAATGATGATTGAGTCACATGATGTAACTCATCAAATATGTATTTGCCTCCACAGATTATACTTAATAAACCAAAGAAGGGATTAAATCATTTCCAAAAGATTTTTAAGAAGGATTAAAATTAAAAATTTTTTTTTAAGATTTTATTTATTTATTTGGGAGAGAACATGAGTAGGAGGGGCAGAGGGAGAGGGAGAGAGAGAATCTCAAGCAGAGAGAGAGAATCTCAAGAGAATCTCTCCATGCTGAGCACTCAGAGCCCAATATGGCGCTTGATCCCAAGACCCTTTATCATGACCTGACACAAAACCAAGAGTCAGATGCTTAACCAACTGCACCATGCAGGCACCCCAAATTTTAAAAATGTTTTGTCTCTTAGGTTTACTTTAAGTTCATAGGAAAAGTTAATTAGTCAGAACATCACTTTTTTTGAGCATTCTACTATTCATGGATAAAAAATTTTTAATTTCTCTTTCAGTTATTTTCTTATCAGTGTATAGAAATGCTACTTATTTGGGGGCATTCATTTTGTATCCTTCCACTTTACTGAATTTCTTTATTTTAATAGTTTGGGGTGGAGTGTTTTAGGGTTTTCTATGTATAGTATCATGTCATCTGCAAATAGTGACAACTTAACTTCTTTACCAGTATGGATGCCTCTTGCTTCTTTTTCTTGTCTGATTGCTGTGGCTGGGACTTACAGTACTATGTTGAATAAAAGTGGCAAGAGTAGACATCCTTGTCTTGTTCTTGACCTTAGAGGGAGAACTCTCAGTTTTTCACCATTAAGTATGATTTTAGCTGTGGGTTTTTCATATATGGCTTTTATTATGTTGAGGTATGTTCCCTCTAACCCACTTTGTTGAGAGATTTTATCATGAATGGATGTTGAATTTTGTCAAAGGCTCTTTCTACATCTATTGAGATGATCACATGATTCTTATCCTTTGTTTTGTTGATGTGGTGTATGATGTTGATTGATTTGTGACTATTGAACTCTCCTTGTATCCTTGGAATAAATCCTACTTCATTGTGGTGAATGATCTTTTTAATGTATAGTGTGCAGTTTGCTAATACTTTTTTGAGGAATTTTGCATCTGTGTTCATCAGGGATATTGGACTGTAATTTTCTTTTATTTTATTTTTCTTTCCAATGTCTTTGTGTGGTTTTAGCATTAAGGTAGTGCTGGCCTTATAGAATGTATTGAGAAGCTTTCCTTTCTCTTTTACTTTTTTATAGTTTGAATATGAAGTAGTTTGAGGATGATAGGTATTAACTCTTTAGATATTTAAAAAATAAACTTTTTAAATATTTTAAATAGAGAGGGTATAATTCCCCCACTGGAGCCACCTGGTCCTGGATTTTTGTTTGTTGGGAGGTTTTTCATTACTGATTTAATTTGTTTCTGAGTAATTGATATGTTCCAATTTCCTATTTCTTCCTGATTCAGTCCTGGAAAAGTGATGTTTGTTCTAGGTTGTCCAGTTTATTGGGATATAATTTTTATTCGCATGTAAATTTTTATAGCAATCTTTTATAATCCTTTATATTTCTGTGGTATCAGTTGTAACTTCTCTTTCATTTTTAATTTTACTTATTTCAGTCTTCTTTTTTTCTTGATTAGTTGGGCTAAAGGTTTATCAATTTTGTTTATCTTTTCAAAGAACCAGCTCTTGGTTTCATTGATCTTTTCTATTTTTTCATCTCTGTCATTTATTTCTGCTCTGATTTTTATTATTTATTTCCTTCTACTAACTTTGGGCTTTGTTCTTCTTTTTCTTTCTCCTTTAAGTGTAAGGTTAGACTGTTTACTAGAGATTTTTCTTGTTTCTTGAGGTAGGTCTATATCACTATAAACTTCTCCTAGAGCTGCTTTTACTGCATCCCAAAGATTTTAGACCATTGTGTTTTCATTTTAATTTATCTCCAGGTATTTTGTGATTTTTGTCTTTGCTTTCTTCATTAATCCACTGGTTGTTTACTAAGATGTTATTTAGCTTCCCTGTGTTTGTGTTTCTTCCAGTTTTTTTTTTTTTCTTTGTAATTGATTTCTGGTTTCATTCCGTTGTGGAGAGAAAACATTCTTCCTAAATTTACTGAGACTTGTTCTGTAGCCTAACATGTGATCAGTCTTGGAGAATGTTCCATGTGCACTTGAAAAGTGTGTATTCTGTTGTTTTGAGGTGGAATGTTTTGTAAATATCCATGAAGTGCATCTATCTAATGTGTCATTCAAAGCCACTGTTTCCTTGTTGATTTTCTGTCTCAATGATCTATCTATTTATGTAAGTGGGGTGTTAAAGTCTTCTACTATTATTGTATTACTGTCAATTTCTCTCTTCATGTCTGTTAATCTTTGTTTTAAACAGTTAGGTGCTCCTATTTGGGTGCTAAATATTTACAGATGTTATATCCTCTTGATGGATTGACTGTTTTACCATTATGTAATGACTTTTTTTTGTCTCTTTTTACAGTCTTTGTTTTAAAGTCTGTTTTGTCCAATATGAGTATTGCTACCCTGTTTTTTTTCACTTCTATTTGCATGAGTATTTTTTCTACTCATTCACTTTTTTTTTTAAGATTTTATTTATTTATTTGACAGAGAGAGAAAGAGAGAGAGAGCAAGCACAAGGAGAGGGAGAGGGAGAAGCAGGCTCCCCAATGAGCAGGGAGCCTAACACGGGATTGATCACAGGACTCTGGGATCATGACCTGAGCCAAAGGCAGGTGTTTAACTGACTGCGCCACCCAGGCGCCCCTCTACCCCTTCACTTTTAGTCTGTATGTGTCTTTAGGTCTGTAGTGAGGCTGTTGTAGGAACCATACAGATGGATCTTGCTTTTATCCACTTAGTCACTCAGTGTCTTTTGATTGGAGCATTTAGTCCATTTACATTTAAAGTAATTATTGATAGGTATGTACTTCTTGCCAGTTAATTGTTTTCTGATTGTTTTTGTAGTTCTTCTCTGTCCCTTTTTTCTTTTCTTCCTCTCTTCTGTTGTGGTTTACTGGTTTTCTTTAGTGTTATGCTTGGTTTCCTTCCTCTTCATTCCTGTGTATCTATTATAGGTTTTTGTAGTTACCATGGGAAACTTCTACAACATCCTGTGTACATGGCAGTCTATATTAAGGTGGAGGTCACTTAAGTTTTAACACATTGTAAAAGCCCTAATTTTTTATGTACTCCATATTTTATGTATATGATGTTATATTTTAAATTTTTTGATATGTATAACCCTTGACTGATATTTTTAGATATAATTGATTTTACTATTGTTTAATCTTTTTACTGGCTTTATGAGTGATTAATGTACTGCCTTTACTATACATTTGCTTTTACCAGTGAAATGTTTTCCTTTCATGATTTTCTTATTTCTAGCTGTGGCCTTTTCTTTCCATTTAAAGAAGTCCCTTTCACATTTCTTGTAATGAGGGTTTAGTGGTGATGAACTCCTTTAACTTTTGTTTGTCTGGAAAGCTTTTTATCTCTGCTTCAATTCTGAATGATAGCCTTGCCAGGTAACAAGTTCTTGGTTGTAGGTTTTTTTTTTTTTCTTAGCACTTATCCACTCTCTTTTGTCCTGCAAAATTTCTGCTGAAAAAAATAAACTGATGGTATTATGGTGTTTCCCTTGCATGTAACTACTTGCTTTTCTGTAAGATTCTCTCTTTATCTTTAGTCTTTGCCATTTTAGTTATTATGTGTCTTGGTGTGGACCTCCTTGGATTCATGTTGTTTGAGGCTCTCTTTGATTCCTGAACAGGCTTGTTTATTTCTTCTGCAGATTAGGGAAATTTTCAGCTATTATATTTTCAGATAGGTTTTCTGCCCACTTGTCTCCCTCTCTTCAACTTCTGGGACCCTTATAATGTGAATGTTGTTATGCTTGATGATGTTGCAGATGTCCTTTAGCGTGCATATAGATAAATATATATCTATATGCATATATAAAATATATGCTGTTTACCTTGGTTTCTTTCCATTACCCTGTCTTCCAGAGCACTGATCCATTCTTCTGCATCCTCTAATCTGCTATTGATTCCCTCTAGTGTCTTTTTCATTTCAGTTATCGCATTCTTCAGCTCTGCCTGCTCCTTTTTTATATTTTGTATCTCTTTGTTGAGATTCTAAGTTCATCCACTCTTCTCTCAAGTCCTTTGAGTATCTTTACGATTATTACCTTGAACCCCTTATCTGGCATATTGCTTATCTCTGTTTCATTTTGTTCTTTTTCTGTGGTTTTATCTTATTCTTTCATTTAGAACATATACCCCTATCTCCTCATTTTGTTTAACTCCCTGTGTTTATTTCTATGTATTAGGAAGGTCAGCTACATCTCTTGGTCTTAAAAATAGTAGTCTTGTGGTGAAGGAGTCCTGTGATCCCCTGTAGAGCAACTCCCCCTGGTCACCAGAACAAGGTGCTCCAAGAGTGTCTCCTTTGTTGACTCCATGCACCCTCCTATTGTGTCTGAACCATGATTGCCATGGGTACTCTGATGGGCAGGGCTGGACCTTATCTCAGCTGACTGCAAAGACCTGCTTTGCCTACTGTGGCTCGCTGGTGTTCAGGTCTTGTTCCCTGTGTGGCCAACTGAGAGGGTAGGCTGCAATGGACACAGGCTTGCTGGTGGGCAGTCCTAACACTTAACCTGTCTATCTGCACTTAGCTTTTGGGACAGCTGTAGTGTACTGATGGGCAGGGTTTGCTCCTTGTGCAGCTTAGAGGCTCAGCTGTGGGAGCTGTGGATACACTACTGTGTAGGGTTAGTTTCCCTGTTCCCCAGGACAGGAGTCACTTTCCAGGGGCTTCGGTTTCAACCAGGGCTGCCTTTAGGTGTGATGGGGTGGGAGCCATTTTTGGAATGCTGAGGCAGGGCACTGGATACTAGCAAGATAGATGGAGAGTATTAGCACTGGCTCCCACAGTGTCAGGCTATCTAACCTAGGGGAGGACAAGAAAAGTGGTGCTTACCAGCACATCCTAAAATTACTCAATAAATCTCCTTCAGACTTTTCAGATTGCTGCTTCTATGCTGTGTCTTGGACTGAGTTATTTGGTGTGCTAGTTCTTTAAGGGCTTGGACTCAGTTTCCTATTGTCCTCCAGCTCTCCTGGAGCTAATCCCTGCTGTTTTTTAAAGCTCCTGGTTTTGAGCCCCACTGGTTTTTAAAGTCCCTGGAGTTTAGCTTCCCTCTTCCCCAGGTTTTCAAAGCCAGATATTAAGGTACTGTCTCCCCACTGTGGGTCCCAGGGCTGAGTGTGCTGGTAAGGGATCTAATCCCTTCACTCCTCTGTGCTTGTGATGTCTCTTCCATTTGTGGTTAGTTGCCCTGGGGGTCTGGTACCTGACTCTGTCTCCATCCCTCCTGTCTTTTTTGATGTGGCCTTCTCTCTACATCTAGCTATGGAAGATATGTTTTGCAAGTTGTTAGTTTGTTTTCAGAATTAATTGCCATTCATGGTGTGTCCAGAGGACTAGATGAGCTCAGGATCCTCCTACTCTGCATCTTCCTTCACCAGTATTTATTATATTTACTTTGATGCTAATTTGCTGTTCTCCCAAAAGAATGAGACTGGGGAAGGGAGAAGAAAGAAAATAAAAGAGCCATTTATTCTTATATATGTAGTCAATTTACTGGTTTATCTTTAATTTGAATATTGCTTAGAAGAGTTTATTAGCATAGAACAGATCAAATTTGATAGAATGGAGAATAAGATTCTTTATTGTTCAACAATTAACTAATTCTCTTTTGGAAGCCATAATTTAAATCTTTTCTGGCCAAACTGTTTAGAAAAGAAAAAAAAAACATTTTGAAAAAGAAATTTCTGGGTAGGAACAATGTCATTTTCTAAGAACGTCTTGGCTGTAAAAAGCCTGATTATTATCCCATTAAAAGGTCAGCAAATGGAAAATGGGTATAAATAAAAGGAAACAACTTAAGCAAGACAAATCTCATGGTGTGGAGAACTACATGAATGCTACTTAATGTTAGACTAGTTATTTTCTGGGGAGAAGGCTGTTACGGTAAGACAACTTAAAAAATTGGCACTGGAATTGGTCAGCTGAAATTTAAAGTATCATATTTTAATAATAATAATAGTCATAATAATAATGAAGATAATAATAATAATAAAATTTCTTTGAAGCCAAGTATCTTATCTTTTCTCCTGTATAGGCAAAGTGTTTTTCCCTCTGGCTTCTTTCAGCATTTTTTAAAAAACTGATTTTCTGAAGTTTGAATATGATATATCTAGGTATAGATTTTTGGCATTTATTCTGCTTGCTATTCTCTGAAATTCCTGGGTCTGTGATCTGTGTGTTAAAGGTTATTTTCAGTTTCTTATGAAAATAACCATAATGAAGTTTTATTATGATAGTTTTGATTAATATTTAGGAATGCTAGGAAAGACTGCAATATACCATTAGATTGATAGATTACTTATCTGTTTTCTTCTCTAAGCAATGGAGAAAAGTAGTACATCCTCACTTTCTGTAGAATTTTATCTTGGCACCTTTAAAAAATATATATTTATTTATTTATTTATTTGGAGGCATGTGCATGTGAATGGGGGGAAGGAGAGGGACAAGCAGCTCTGTGCTGAGCATGGAGCCTGATGGAGGGCTCGATCCCATGACACTGACATCATGACTTAAGCTGAAATCAAGAGTCTGACTCTTAACCAACTGAGCCACCCACGCACCCCTATCTTTGTACATTATGCTTAAAACAGGGTTATCCTAGAAATTGAAATATTAATATCATCTACATTTTTAAAATAAACAACACTTTGTTACATTATAACTTACATATGTCTGAAACTGAGGTTTGTGTAGACTAAGCAAAGAATGTAAATTTCATGTGGACAAATAGCACATTTATCTTGCTTATCCTTGTATCTCTACTGATTAACATAGATCCCTGTACATAGGTAGACCCTTGTACTGTGCTGCACATTCAAAATCTTGGGTTCAAAAATCCCATTTTCTAACCACAATGGCTATCTTTCTAACTGAATTTCTCTACCTTACTCAAAAAAGTCTTGATATGACAAGACAATAGTTTGAAGATCTGTCAGCCTTCTCCTATCTGGTTCTTACTCCCTCCTTTCCCAACTTCGAACCTATGGTCTTTAATTGTAATTAGATCCTTAGAAACTATAACTTACTTGTCACTTTTATCTTTCATTTTTCTTACCTAGCAAACTCCAAATTTCTATAAATTCAGCTATCTACCTACCCTGAATTTACATACAAACTGAGCATAGCTGGAGAAAAAGTATACAACTATTATGATTAATGTCATATAAAGTGCATGATCATGAATCTCAGATGAACATTCACCACTGCTCAGGAATCCTACAGTATAGCCCTAGTAAGTCCTTTTCTCATATGCTTACATTTTCTCACTGAAGCAAATTAAGGCAAATAAATGTGTGTCCTAATAAGACTCCCATCCACAGAGTTTCATGGCACATTTCATCTCCTACACCATCCTCTCCAACTGAGGTCCTGGAATGGTATTATGTCAATTAAGCCACTATCCCATATGGACTGCTGATAATAATGGGAACAAGACAGTTTTTCCTTAAAAGTTAATATGGCCATCTTCAAATGTCTGTCATAGCAATTGTTTAAAATGTTGCACTCAAGGTTGAAGCCATGGTTTTAAGTGTCACTGACTACTTAATTACCAACTCCATCACTTTGGATATGTACCTGTAGTTCTATCAGCACCACAGGTAGTGGTTAGGTTTTGTAGCATTTGGTTTTACTCTCAGTAATTGGGAAGGTATCCTTTGAGGTTTTAGCAATTACCCGAAACATATGCTGTTTTTCCAACAACATCAAATAGATTATGTAGACTTTGTTACATGCTGTTCTGTTACTTGCCCTCTCATAATTTTGAATTAAAGATGTAATTAGACACTGAACTGTTAGTGTGTACTCTGTGTGTCAACTCTTCTCTGAGATATTCATGATGCAGCTTCATGTGTTTATATGTGCTCCAGTTTGTTCTGTGCTGCAATTCTTAGACTAGACTGAGGTATTATATGGAATATTTTATGAGAATGTATTTTCTTTTGTTCTGTGAGAGTGTGGTCAGTCTGTTAAAATTTCCCCAGAACATGAGGTTAATACTTAAGAGATCTATAGCAACCATATGTAACGTCATTCATGATTGGTCTCATTTCCTAAGTAGCTCTGCTTTCAATGACAAATGAAAACATTCAGACTGAAGATGTTTCTTATTTAAAAAAAAAGAAGGAGGAGAAGTTTTATTACCATTTTACATTTAAAAGTCATTTTGGGGCACCTGGGTGGCTTGGTTGGTTAAGCATCTGACTTTTGGTTTCAGCTCAGGTCATGATCTCAGGGTCCTGGGATGGAGCCCGAGTTGGGCTCCCCACTCAGCAGGGAGTCTGTCTGTCTGTCTGTCTCTCTCTGTCCCCCCACTCCGCTCATACTGTCTCTCTCTCTAAAATAAATAAATAAATCTTTAAAAAATAAAAAAATAAAAGTCATTTTCTCTTTTCATATTTGGTGGTGATAATCTATCTGCTACCTTGATATGAGGAACATTTGACATCATTGACAGTAGACAAGCTATAATTCTAAATTATAATATTTCACATATTATTATGATGTGTTTATAAGAATTATTATTTTTGAGTCTCCGTTGGCTACCCACTTCTCTTTATTTGTGCCACATATAAAATGCTTTCAGTTCCCAGCCAGTCCATTGATTCAACTGGCCAGTTGAAGATCATTCCCATAGCAGTTCAATTAGAGCAAATAATGTCTGATTATCTAGCAACTGTGTCGAACTATAGCTGGTGGGGTCATCTAATCATACAGCTAGAATAGCTCTGCCATGTTCTTGTAGATATAGCCAGAATCACCTACCTAGCCCCCCACTGTGGCTAAAAACCCTGCTAGGCATTTTCTAACCTACTGTGTCCTTGAGAGTGTTTGATTACATTGTTAGTAGGCAAAAGGGGTATATTTTGAAGCCTGGATTTTGAATTTAAATCACCAAGCAAAGTCTATTAATGCAGAAGTTTTAAAATTTATAGTTTCCTCAATGAATACATTTTAAAATGATACAGATAACCCTATATAATATCCTTCATATGAGGTTAGCATATATGCCAGCAAAATTTACAATGAATTTAAAAAAAAGCTAGAAACCTGAGAACCATTGTTTATTCTGTCCTCTTTCATTTTCCAAATCCAGAATATCTACCATTTCTTTCATTTTAAATCCCCTGTCTAAATGCCTCAAATTGCTATCCATTGCCCTGGGGAAAAAAAAAAAAAAAACCCTTTATTTGGTCTACCAGGCTCAGCTAACTGCCTGCTGTACTTGCAGACCATATTCCCTTTCGCCTGTGCTCCCCTGACAGGCTTTTTCTTGGGTCTCTCAAACACATTTTCTTTTTTCTGATTCATAGCCTTATGTATTCTTGTCTCTACTCAAAATTCTCTCCATTCATTAGTTAATTTTTATTCATTCTCCAAAGCACGGTTCCATTTTCTGTCACTGGAGAATATCTACTACATGTTTTGATATCACCATTTACTCTACGTTCATAGCACTGTTGTAATTAAATAGTTAGCTATTTTTGTATTTGTATTTATGGTCTTACTTCCCCACTAGAATATAAAATTTATTAGAGCAGAGAATATGATTATATCCCTAACTCAAGACATAATGCCTCATATGTAACATAGAGGCTGCTTTTAAAAATAACTATCAAATTAATAAATATCTAATAAATGAAATTCTTCTTCTCTGTTTAGGTTTTTAAAAGATAAATGTTTTAAAAATTAAAAACAATACAAATATAATGTTTGATTATATGCCTAGTAAAAATAAAAGTTTAGAGCTTTATCAAAATTTTTTAAAGCTCTCTGTTATTCACACTGAAGGAATTGAATTAAAACTGTTTTTGTTGATTAGTTTGCAAATTGTTCAATTGCTATATTTTAAATTGTGGAATTAATAATTTATAAGGAATTTCTTCCTTTATTATACAACATATTATATATATTTAACAGAGGTTTCTTTTTTAAGACTGTTTGGATATCAACAAATGGATTTACAAATAGGTACAATCAATGAAAAATACTGAATACTAAAGACTAATTAATGAATTTTGCAAAATTAGTCTTTTTGAAAGTGTAGCAAAATAGATAACTCATTTCATAATTTTTTTTATTTATATCCCTTTCTTTTAAGGTCTTAAAACAAAAACACAAATTCTGAAAGAAAATTTACTAACTAGTTCATTGACCCCACATATTTAATTATCCTAAAGATACTTAGGAGACCCCAGCATTTTGTTTACCTCTGAGCTCTTTTCAGCTTAAGTTCTATGAATACTTGAGTATACTTGAGTAATACATCATATTGTTTGGGAAGGTTACTTTCTTCATAAATCTGTTTCGTAACTAAAGCTTAGCACTTTAAGTAACAAATATTTTTTCTACATATTTTATTGTTTATTGATTCTAATTTAATTCCATGGTGGTCAGAGAACATGGTTTTTTTTTATTATTTTAATACTTTTACATTTGAGACTTGCTTTATGATACAACATATGTCTATCTCGGTGTAAGTGATATGTGTATTTGAAGGTTGTACATTTTGTATTTGCTTGGTGTATCTTATATAAATATCAGTTAGATCAAGGTAGTTGATAGTACTGTTTAGATTATCTACATCATTACTTTTTTTTTTTTTGGTGTAGTTTTTCCATCAGTTGTGGAGAGGATATTAAATATCTCCAACTATGATTGTAGAATTGTTTATTTTGCCCTTTAATTATATCAATTTTTACTTTATGTACTTCCAAGATCTGTTATTAGGAGCATATACATTTATGATCCCTATGCCTTATTAATTCTTTTATCACTATGAAATACCTCTTTTATATTTAGCAATACTTTTTGTTTGGATCTATTTTATCTGATCTTAAAATGGCCACTGTGTAGTTTCTTATATGTTTATTCTTAACATGTGAATATTTTTCCCTAAACCTATTTTGAAATGATCTGTCTCTTTATATTTGGATTAAATAGCTGTTCCTTATGAAATTAGATGATGTGTATTGATTCTCTAAAATCTAATTATACCTAAGGTCTGTATCTGCAAAGCTTTGAAGCAGATTGTATAGTATGAGGATTCTACTCAACTGTGGCTACTCTATTCCTACTCTATACCATGTACAATCTGAAATAGAAGGTCAGCTTTTACTCATAGTATCTTTACATCCCAAACTATTCATCCTAACAATAAGAATATACACAATTTGGTGTAATATAGTAACAAAGACATCTAGAAAAAAAAACGGTAGAAGTAAGAATATCTTGAAAGTTTATTCATTCATTGACCTCAAATTTCTGGTCTGGTTAGTATTTTTTAAAGTTCTGGTTGCTGGAGAGATAGAAAGAAAGATGGAGAGAGAATGTGTGCTGTGTGTGGTGTGTGTGTGTGTGTGTGTGTGTGTGTGTGTGTACTGTGAAATCTTTGAAATGGTTCCTAAGAAGTGGTTTGAGAAGGGAACAGAATTCTGAGCCATTGACTTATCAGAAAATCACAGAGCTCAGATCCAAATCCCTCCAAAGCATGACTTCAACATGGCAGTCATCTTGGACTGTTGAAGGGGCATACTGGGCTAACATGCTTCAAAAAAAGATCTTGTCAGGGTGAGGAATTTTCTTTTCTCCATACATAGAATAAAGCTTGACTTTAGATTTTTTAAACTTTGGGGTGCTGTTATTTTGAACCTCTTGTGGTTTATGAAATAAATTTCACATAAAATGTATTTTCTGAAACAATTTATTTATGTTGGAAAATGCTTACTAGAACTACATGTGCTGTCATCTGTTCCCTGGTCTTACACAGTAATTCAACAGAATTGCTTGTTTGGGGATTCTTTCCTTTGTTTCCATTCTGGTGGAGGGAGGCACCAGAGAGTGAAATCCTGTTGTCTGATTGATGAGATTTTGTTCAGTCTGTGACAGTGCATAACTCCTTTCATTGCCCTGTCTGTTGACCCCCAGAGAGGCTGAGAATAGCACAACCTTGGGACATAAAAAGTTTTCACAATTTTTTTTTTCTATCATTGTTTACAACAATAGGAACCATCAGCAGCCATGATAGTGGAACATGGAATGTATTTTTAAGCCAGAAAGTAAAGAGAAAATTGGTGAGGTCAGGTTGCTTAATGGGGTTAATAAAGCAAATGCCATTAGACTTGGCAGTTATATAAAACATAAAACTATTCTGTTTTCCCAAACCAAAACCTGAGCCCATAACTATAGCCCTTAATCACCTTTTCAGCGTTACTCAACTGATTGCAGGAGGAACCAGAGCAAACTTAGCTTGTGCAAGCTTAACGCTGTTCAACTTCCCATACTGGGAAAAAACTGGAAGTTTATTTTTCACTGATGAACGTGATGGCTTTCCTTTCCTTTCTGAAGGACAGAGCAGTCATAGCACAAGTTATAGGTTACCAAGTGAAAAATGTAATGTTAGGCATTAAGAGAACTTAAAAGTAAGTGAAAAGATAAAAAGTGTGTAATTCTGAATTAGTAGGTTTTTCTTATCTTTTTCAGAAAGACTAATTCTGTAAGCAGTCTGGACTAAATACAGACTTTAAGTGATGTTTTTGCCAAAGGGGACCAATAGAGGAGAATTTTGGTTTATTGAATTTCCCCATGTATTTCATAAAGTGAATTCAGACATGGAGTGGCACAAATTTAAGGATGAGAGGTTTTCTTGGAGAAAAAAATAAAACAAAGCTATGTTTTCCCTTTGTCTATTGTTGAGGTATTTCTTAGTCTTTATAAAATCATAAAGGTGTTATTTGAGTTGTTTGATCAAGTCATTAAAGACAGATTGTATGTTTAACTTCAGAATGAGAGTTAAATCTATTGGCTTTTTCACTATTTACTGAATCATATCTGGTAATTACAGAATATACAAGGTTATTATTTGATAGGTTTTATAACTGTAGACTAATTAACCTTGAAAAGAAAGTGTAATGGAAAACAAATTTTAAATTCAAGAAATACTAGGTGAAACTTGATCACTTTTTACTAATATTAATTCATAGTATAAAGAAAGTTTCTAAATTCTCAAGGGGAATTTATTTTACAGAGAATGTATTAAGGAAAGTTGGATTATTATATTATTATTATCATTACTATTCTTATTAGTGCATAGTTTGTCCTATCAGAACAAATAAATCTAGAAAGACACTGGAAAGCCCTGTTCATTTTGAGTGTCACCACATAGCTGAGACGAGCCCAGTTCACCAGGAGGCGGAAACTGAATGTGATCCTATTATAGCTATCAGTATGTTTGTGTAGCCCATACTTTATATTAAAACATAAGATTCATTTGAATTCATATAAAAGTTTATTGAACAATGTAATCTGCTATTTGATTGAAGCCTCATGTTTCATGATTTGTGACTAAAGTTTGGAGCCAAGTCTTTCTCTGTGAGTCATTAATTTTGTAAAACAGAGATCTGAAGTCCTTTAGGAAAAATTGTACCCAAGATCATCTAAGCAGTCATGGCTTCCTGAGGAGTAGAAAAACCAAATTGGTCTATGTAGAAATCATAGAATTTCCCTTATCACCATCCGATTTTCTCCTGCTACTCAATCTAAAGAGATGAACAGAAAACTAAGTAGAATGTAAATGAATAAATAAATTTATTCATTACCTAGGTTTTCATACTTTAGGTAGACTTTCTTGAGCCCAGCTTAGGTAAAGTTCTTTTTATATATGACCTTTCCTGGAACATAGCATGCATCATGTAAATATCTTTTTGTCTCTATTTTTTAGACAATGAGCTACATGAGGGTAGCAACTATGTCTTAGTCATCATTCATGTGTTCATTCTTGTTCTATTCATTCATCACTAAATATTTATAGAGCACTTACTATGTGTTAGGCGTTACAATGAGTCATGGTAGGATGGGGAGGGTGAGGATGGGACAGATGACAAATATTATCCATGTAAGGTGTTAGGATAACTTTGTGACTGATTAAATATAGAGAACTCAGTGTGGCAGAGAAATCTAGAGTGACACCCAAGTGCCCAATGTGGTTGCCCGTATAGATTGTTGAATTAGTAATCAAGTAGAAAATGTAAGAGGAGAAGAAACCTATGGATGATAGAGTAAGGAAAATAAGAGAATCATTAGTTCAGGTTGGGCCATATTAAGTTTAAGGTGTCTGTGAAACATTCAGGTAAAGAGGACTTGTGAGCAATTGAAAATGTAGGTCTGGGTCATAGGAGCGTGGTCAGGGCTTTATATACAATTGGAGAGATCCCCACAACTGGATGCAGTTCATATAACCTAAACAGCCAGGCAGAGAGGGATAAAGAAGGATCACTCAGAGAGGGTAGAGAGTAGCAGGAAAGCAAGGTATCATGGAAGTCAAGGAGGGAATGTGTATTATAGAATACATGTGACCACAAGTTACATTGTGATGAAAGGGGTGAAATGAGCTACATACAATAATGAGCAGTTTTTATTAAAGTTATAGTTTGGTATATACTGAATGCCAGAGCTTAGCCTGTCTGGGATTTTCAAAACCCAATTAAGTTACAAGTACCTTTTTAACAAGCTGTGTGTTCTTAAACAAGTCTCAATGTCTCTTTATCTTTTTTTGTTTGTAAAATTTAGAAATTCAATAAAATGATGTGAAAGCTCCCTCTAATATTTTTCATACAGCACTGGAGAAAAAGCTGCAAAACACTCTTAGTTGAAAGCAATTTCTGAGGGAATAAAAGTAGACAAATACAGCCATCATATGTCAAGTTCATATTATATATCAGAAAAATCAACTGTCTAAGAAAACATTGAAATTATATAAATAGGAAAGTTACAGAGCAACTATTGCCATTTTTGTTCTGCTGGATGAGTTATTTTCATTACATAACAGTTAGGAAAAGAAGAAAATCTGTAATTAGGGTTTTGGTGATGTTTTCCTTCACAAACTTAACCCAATTGCATCTTATATGATTGACACACCCATATCAAAAGGGAAAAATGTTAACTATGAATGATTCCAGATGAACAAAGGTCAGTGAATTATATTGTTACTAGTCAATATTAATATATACCTTCTTGGGAAATTTTTTTTAAAGATCTGTTTATTGAATTTTGCACAGTTAACTGAAAAATATGGACCCAAACTCAAGCTTTCTTAACCAAAGTCAATGCAGATGACTTTGTATTATCAGGACCATGACGACCAAAGACTTTGGTACATAGTCAAGTCCAGGGTCAAGTCAATCAAGGTAGAAGGAAGAAGATGAATCATTAACATCCAAAGGCATTTTATACATGATGATAATTATCCACAGGTGCTCAGGTTAATATGCTTTCAATGGAAACATGTGGAATAAACAGGTGTCATGGATATGTGCCACCAAAATGAAGGCTTTACTCAGCCAGAGAAAGAGTTGGGAGACTAGTGAACCAGTATGTGCTTATACCTTAGGAAAGCAAATGCTTTTCACTGGGACCATAAGCAAAATTAAAACCAGGCAGGAGTTCTTTGGCAAATGGTAGAAATCTTTAAAACATACTCAGTATTACTGAGTGTTCCATAAATATTTGCTCAAAAATTAAAATGTAACTTTTTATTCATTGTTCAATTTTTAACAATTAAATCTTGAGTTATGAAAATCAACTTTGTTTACATATGGAGGTAAAAATAAAAGTAGATATTCTGACAAAACTCAGTCTTGTATTTTTAATGTGGCATAAAAAGAAACCTATAGATGGTGTGTCCAAACTGCTGTCATCAGTGATCATACACAGACTGCTCTTGGTCAAAAAATGTACTTATGTTTTGCCTTGAGTGTTCTACGGATATAAGTTTGAAAGAAATCTTGTGATTACAGTCCTGAAAGGAACCCTAGTAGATAATCTAGTTTATTTTTGAGACTCCAGATAGGACTACATTGTGTGTGTATGTGTGAGAGAGAGAGAGGTAGGGGGAAAGGGGGAAGGAAGGAAGGGAGGGAGATAGAAAGAAAAAAAAAAGAAGAAGAGAGAGGTACATGGTAAGACCATTGCATGTAACCAAAAAATATGGAAGAAATCCACCTGTGTCTGTGCTTCCCAGAATGCAAAAGACACACTAAATCAATACAACTTAACCCGGAAAGTTGCAATATAAGATTAGATATATAAGAAGACTGAGAGATGAATTATGTCAACTACCCACCATTTATTCATTCATTCAATAAATACATAATGCAGACCAACTATCTGGGTTATTAAATGATAATCATAGTACTAATGAAATGATATATCTATCAACCTTGGTTGTAGGTCAAACTATAAAATTGCCATTATGTGCTCATTTTTTTTTTTACCTCAGAAAAGGCTATTTCATATTTTTGAACTTAGTATTTATCACTGAGTAATGATATAATGATAAATGTTAATTGACAGCATGTATAGGCATTTTAAGAAAAGCACAAATTTATATGAATCAAAATAATGGTGTGTGAATTTAAACTTTGACTCTGCTATACAGATTAGTCCAAATTATATCAATTTACGAAAAAGACCTTAAAACCTGAGTGAAGCAAGGACTAGCTTCTCCTGATGGTTTATCAGCTGCCAAAATAACAAGACCAGATTTCTTATTAGAAAGTTATTGCCTAGGGGCGCCTGGGTGGCTCAGTCATTAAGCATCTGCCTTCGGCTCAGGTCATGATCTCAGGGTGCTGGGATGGAGTCCCACATTGGGCTTCCTGCTCAGCAGAGAGTCTGCTTCTCTCTCTCCCTCTGCCCCTACTTGTGTTCCCTCTCTCGCTGTGTCTCTCTCTGTCAAATAAATAAAATCTTTAAAAAAAAAGTTATTGCCTATAAAACTTTTTAGATTAAATAGTCGTTTCAGTAACTTTTAACTAAGAGTTAATCTATTTGTAGCAACTTTGAACTTTTCTAAATTTAATTGTTTTTAAATGAAATCACTGATCCTCCCATGCTTCATAAAACAGCATCCTGCTGGGCAGTGTCATTACAGTGATAGTCCTACTGGGAGAGACACCAGTCCAGTTTATAGAATGAAGATCTTAATATTATGATAGATACTTCTAAAGCTCAGCTTGATTTTTTAAAAATGCTTTTATGCATAGTCGCTTACCATACTCAGCTATTTGAGATGTTGTGGCACTTACTGAATTTTCACATAAATTGCTATTCTCTGAGTAAAACTATTATACCAGCTTTTAAGCCGTGATATCTTTTCTACCTTCCAAATGGGCATTCAAAAAACTTCAATTGTGTCTTTATATTATACTTAGCTATAACTCAGCAATTCTTTAAGGGGGAGAGGAGTAGAAAGAGAGTTAATTGTATGACAAAGTCCATATTAGGGACAATTAGCATTTGTTTTTAATAAGAGGAGAATGTGTTCTACATCATTTTGAATTCTCATTTCATACATCTTAGCAAACATACATCTGTTATAATTGCACTGGTTGTTTACTGTATAATTTACCACAAGGAAGGATGCATATATAGTTAAATTAATTCACTAGATATGGGGCATTTAGGAAGGTCAGCTTCTGACAGTTAACCAATCCAAAGGCATTCCTAAAATTACAGATGGAAAACTTACTTCAGGAAATAACTTCCATTTATCTTTCAATATTAATTTTCAAATTGGTTAGCATAAGGTCTAACTTTAAAATGGATGGATTGTATTTTGAAAATAAACGCTTGCATTAAAAACTAGGTTATTTTTACCAGTGAATTATTCTTGTGCTATCTCTCTGAGCAGAGTACAAGACATATTTATTTATTTAGTTGCTAGGCTAGGCTAAGATTCAAAATAGGTTACTAGTGAAGGAAGAAGACTTTTGCCTAGTTTTGCAAGAGTTTTATCTATAAGCCCTATAAAAAGGAAAGCTTTCATTTGG
This sequence comes from Eumetopias jubatus, assembly GCF_037043125.1. NCBI lineage: Eukaryota > Metazoa > Chordata > Mammalia > Carnivora > Otariidae > Eumetopias > Eumetopias jubatus. The sequence goes on from NW_028274807.1 coordinate 51,899,136, forward strand.
GGAAACCAGCTAAGATTCAAGAGTCATATATTTTGGAAATGGAATAACTATTAAAAAAAAATCTAACCATAAAATTGTGAGAGCCCATTGAAAGAGGGCCACCTCCCATTATATTCTTCCAGTCACATTCATCTCCCAGATCCACATAGAGAGGGATGCCTAAGGGAGGTTCCAGGTAAATTAATACTTTTTATTACTAATTTGGGTTTAAACTTAAATCCCTATGCAATCTCTGCTCTTGGCTAGCTGAGCTGAACTTCCGCTTAATGGAGTGTACATCTAATATAAGGCCCATACTAAAATCTAATTTATGGGGTCAACTCCTATTCCCCTTTCCCTGGTTTATGTCATAGGCTTGTGAGAAGGAAATGAAGTGTTCCTGCTTATGTTCCCCTATTAGTACACAGGAGGAATAAGAGGAGAAAATATGCAAAGAGGATTAATAATCTTAAGAGCTGTAGCAGGTCCCAAGAAAGGGACACTGGAAACAGAAGAGCTCTTAATTTTTTTTTCTTTCACTAGAAAGCATGATTTCTTACAATTTTGCCTTTGCCATGAGTACTAATGTTAGTACTTATTCTTAAGATTTAAGCATGGGTTCAGAGAAGGAGGTGGAGCTGAGTGTTTTTATGCTAACCCCAGAGAGGAGACTAAAGACGTACAGAGTAGAGAGCAAGACCAGCTCAGCAGAGCTAGTAGTAGAACAGGGAAAGATTAGGTTGCTGGTTGAAGAAGAGTTCCTAGACTGAGCCAGGAAAATTCAGGGAGCTTCTTGCACTGAGTGCCACCAACCTGAATGTGATGGTTAATCCAGGCAGAAATGGAGACCAGAACTGCAGGGGAAAATGAATAAAGCTTTAGTTTAGACCCAGGGCCAATAGCAAAGATGGAACTAAGTGTAAGACTTAAATTAATGGGAACCCTATTTGAAGTCTTGATAAAGATATGTAGAGTAAAATCTAAGGGAGAATAAATCCATTAGATATCTCTGACACTGACGTGTGGAAAAGGGTTGAGTGCATGAATTTCAACAGAAAACAAAGCAGAAAAAAAAAGAAACAAATAAAAGAATTGAGTTACCATCAATGAATATGTGGATGTGTGATTAAGATGGAATAAATCATATTAATGCTTGATTATTGTGGTAAACCAAATCACTTCACCTCTCTGGACTGCAGTTTTCTCTTCTGCAAAAGGAAGGGAGCAGGTTGAATCTGATGATAACATTCCTTCAGGATTTAAAAAAATCCATTATTCATGGTTCCAAATTGAGTTGAATCTATTTGTTATTTATTTATCCACAACAAATTTATTTTAAACTCAGAGGTTTTTTTCACAAAGATAACAAAATTTTTGCCAAGGGTATGTCATAGAATGAAGATATTCTGTGAAGGTAAACTGAGCAGCATTAAAGGGAAAAAGTCAGATTCCAGAACAGAAAATCCTGATTTCTTAGTAATGGAAGTCATCATTGGAGAGCCTTTTATTGGCGAGTATTACGGTTTATTTTTTAAAAGATTTTATTTATTATTTGTTTCAGAAGTACAGGTGTCAGAGGGGGAGACGAACCATGAGAGATGATGGACTCTGAAAAACAAACTGAGGGTTCTAGAGGGGAGGGGGGTAGGGGGATGGGTTAGCCTGGTGATGGGTATTGAGGAGGGCACGTTCTGCATGGAGCACTGGGTGTTATGAACAAACAATGAATCATGGAACACTGCATCAAAAACTAATGATGTAATATATGGTGATTAACATAACAATAAAAAAATTTAAAAAAAAAGAAAACCAAAAAAAAAAAAGATTTTATTTATTTATTTGACAGAGAGAAAGAGAGCAAAAGCAGGGGGAGCTGCAGGCAGAGGGGTAGGGAGAAGCAGGCTCTCTGCTGAGCAGAGACTCGAACCCAGGACCCTGGGATCATGACCCAAGCCAAAGGCAACCGGTTAACCGACTGAACTACCCAGGCGCCCCCTGAGAGTATTGTGTTTTGAATCAGTGCTTCTCAAACTTAATGTGCATGTGGGCACCAGGGTGCCACAGTCGGTTAAGTGTCTGACTCTTGGTTTCAGTTCACATCGTGATCCTCAGGGTCATGAGATGGAGCCCCACATCAGGCTCCACACTCAGTGCAAAATCTGCCTAAGACTCTTTCTCCCTCTCCCTCTGCCCCTCCCCCCTGCACATGCACACACACTCTCTCTCAAACAAATAAATCTTAAAAAAAAAAACCTAATGTGCATAAAAATCATATGGAGATATTGTCAAAATAATGATTCAGTAGGTCTTGGGGATGAGAGTGGTGTTGAACTTTTTATTTCTAAGCAGCTCCCATGTAATTTCAATAAGTACCACTTTTTTTTCATATTTTGATGGTTTAAGGTGAAAAAAGCAAATCCATCTATACCATATTTATTAAGCTAGATTTTTTCTCTTTAACTTTTTATTGTTATGTTAATCACCATACCTTACATCATTGGTTTTTGATGTAGTGTTCCATGATTCATTGTTTGTGCATAACACCCAGTGCTCCACGCAGAACGTGCCCTCTTTAATACCCATCACCAGGCTAACCCATCCCCCCCCCCCTCCCCTCTAGAACCCTCAGTTTGTTTTTCAGAGATTTTTATAGTGATGCCCATCCAGAACTAGCTCTGCATTTATCCCTTAAGCAAGAGGAGAAAGTGCTGTGAGGACTGAGACAATGAAAAACAAAAAGAGTCTACTGATGTAGGTTTTTAGGTGAAAAATTAAGACTGCTAGGTTTTACATCTCAGTTTTTTGATTCCCTCTTATGATTTAGCTCATTTTAGTGGAAGACAGTTTAGATGTGGCAAAGACAGGAAAGGAAATCACTAAACCAGGCATACTAAAGAAATGATGGTTGACAGTAATGAAGGAGATTAAAGAGTCAGAATTTACAAAAACACAGCAATTCAGAAGGCACTTAGTGGGTGGTCCAGCACACATAGTACTTCTGAGGTGATTCATTCTCTTAAATAAAGGACAATAGTTTTGACCCTCATATCATCAAAAATAGGATAGATTATGTGCAACATATTACCAAGTTGGATGGCTGAATCAGTGGAGTGTTCAGTGCATTTTGGAAAAATTGCCACCCAAAATGTCAAAGCATGCTTTGTTAATATCATTTTATAATTAAATGGCTATATTTTAGTTAACTTGAAAATTTTGTCATCCAGAACATTTCATTCCCTGGGGAAAAATATATAAAACAGGTGTCAGTGTAAATATATACATTTATATGCTGCCTTCAGGCATAATTCAATCCATTTTATTGGACTGAATATAAACTGCATTCTCTGAAGACTGTGTTGGCATAGTGTAAAGACTTATGACTGTAAAAAAAAAATTATCTGGGTATTTTTTCCCATACATCACTTGAACTCAGTTGGGTCACCACCAAATGATTTTCACCTGTGTTATTTTTCACATTCCAGTCGTTGTGTGAAGAGCACTTTAGAAGTAAGGGTTAGTGCTTCCGCTATCAGTTTCAACCACTCAGATCTGATTACAATGTACATTTTAAGATGTTTTGTTTCCCTAGCAAAGTAACTAAGGAATTTGGAGAAGTGAGGCTCAAAAATATATCTCAGGCTGCAAGTGGCCTCTCCTAAAAGTTTTCTTTATGGAGAGTTTCTAGGTCACAAGTGTCTTCCTTATTTAGGCATTGTAGTCAAGTTTTTATTATCTCACATTTCTTAAATACCAAATGTTTGAGCCTCTTCTGTCCCTACCCTTTCACAAATATTCAGTTGATGCTTTAATAGTAGAAGAGTGATGCCAAGTGACCATGTTGGATAAAATTATTTTAACACTTAATGAAAGAAGTCCGGGAAATAAAGATGTCCGTTCAGGTTTACTTTGTGACACCAAATCCTCTTAGCCTCTAGTACCTTTGAAAACAGGAGTAAATGTACTGTTCTTTCTTAAGTACACACTTGTATCCCATGGCTCTTTATTTCCTGTGTATTTTCTGTTATTTGAAATGTAACTCTATGTGTGGGTGTGTTGAGGGGGAGGGGTTGTTGAAAGGAATGGTTGAGAAGAAAGCAGTATCTATATAATATATATATATATATATATATGTACACACACATACACACAACACACACACACACACACATACACATATAGGGATTTAGGATTTTGGTTTCTAAGTGTTCTCTCCATATATAGTTAAATTAAAAATATACTTCTATTGTACTGCTTCCTTCTTCATCATTTACTGAATTGAACTCAATAAATCTTGGATGTTCTTGGTACTAACCTTTCTGAATACTATTATCTTTGACCCTGCATAGGCTCCCATAAATGAAAAATGAATTTCCAATATCTGCAGTTTCTACCCAAATTAATTTGTAATTTGAATACAGATCAATAGGGAAGAATTCTCCAAAGAAAAGCGAATTTGTAACAGAATAATACATACTTTGAGGCACCATGTATGTTTGTGTTTATACTCAGGACACTAGTCTATTAAGGGATATAACAATGCCATGAGAGGATAAATTGAACATGGCTGGGACATTGTGGGAAATCTGCTTTGCCATTTATCGATTACATGTAAATCAGAAATTGTATCACCTGTGCGTATTTTAAATACCTAAATTTATTCTGAATAGGCTTTTGCTCAGATAATACCAGTTATTCTTTGGTGAAGTAACCTCTTCCTATGGGGTCCTACAAAAAAAAAAAAGAATACAGAATTTACAAAAAGGAGTAATGATCACAAATGATTTCTTTAGATACTGGTAGAACTTTTTCCATCAATGTTTCTCATTATTCAAGTAAGTTTAATACAGCTATGCATCGGATGTGTAAAAATTTGAAAAAGTTTGCCTGGGAGGAAAAACTAAAAAGTGATGTTCATAAGGTTATTGGAGGGATAAGAAATATGCCTTATCATACTTTGATTTGTTTGTGTTAGAGAATAGAAATGTGGTTTTGCCTAGATTTATCTATAGAAAGTATTTATATAACCAAAATAGAACTGTGGACTTATGTTAGATTTGTAAGGTATCCTTAGTCTGTGTTTATTTCCCTCTAGCAGGATATGTGGATAAATATTTTCAAACTATAACCCAGAATATTTCAAACAGTTTTGGTGGGTAGCCTATTTGAATCAACATGGAAACTCTTAGAAGAAAAATGAAATAATAGGTTAGTGATATAATGCTATAAAAAATTGGAAGTGAACCATGGACTCCGAGAAACAAGCTGAGGGTTTTGGGGTAGGGGGTGGGGGGATGGGTTAGCCCGGTGATGGGTATTAAGGAGGGCACGTATTGCATGGAGCTCTTGGTGTTATACGCAAACCATGAATCATGGAACACATGAATCATGGAACACTACATCAAAAACTAATAATGTACTGTATTGTGACTAACATAGCATAATAAAAATAAATAAATAAATAAATAAATAAATAAATAAATAAATAAATAAATAAATTGGAAGTGAAATAAGTTGTTTTCTTCTTGAGATATTAATTTTTCCTACTGAAGAAGCATATTCAGAACTACAGGAACAAAAAAGGGAAAGGAAAGAAAAATGCAAGGAAAAGTAAAGAAAAAGACAAACATAGAGATATAATAATTGTGCTCTAAAAACTCAATTTTTCCAAATCTCAGTTCTAACCTGATTTCAGTGAAGCTTAGCACTTAAAAGTATTCTCCCTAATGCATTTTAAGAACATTTCTATGTAAAGCAGAAAAATTGTTTTATTTTTCTAGTGTTCTTGGTTTTGCAAGTTAAGTGACTAGTTTGATATTTTTGAGGTTCTATACAAAATAAATTTCAAATTAAATATAGATATTAGGTGTACACTTTAGATTACTGTTCTCAGCACTGTAATATGGGGGAAGCACTGTGTTGAGTGAGGAACTATGAACTGTAGAAAATCAACATCAACTGGCTGGGATGGCCTTGTGCAAATCAGTCATTTCCCATCTCTTGTTCTTGATTCCTCATCTGACAAATGAGCAGTGTGGACACGTATTGGAGGTCAGGGTCACAAAATAATACCTAGGTTATAAGAGTCTATTAAGTGTAGGACCACACTACTGTCAACAAAATAGTAATGATAATGATAGCAATAAGAAGATAATAACATTTATGGAACATTATTCTGGGGTACCAGAATATTGCAGAATATTGACCCCACTCAAAGATGTCCACATTCTACTCCCCAGAACCCAAGAATATGTTGCTTTACATGGCAAAAGGGACTTTGCAGATGTGGTTAAAGTTATGAACATTGAGATGGGGAGATTATCCTGGATTTCCAGGTAGGTCCAACCAAATTACATGAGCCGATAAAAGCAGAAAAGCTTCTGTGCTGCCATGAGGAAAAGATGTAATATTGTTGGCTTTGGAAATGGAGGAAGGGGACAAGATGAGGAATGTACTTCACAGCTTCTAGAAGGCAATGGAAACAAGGAAATGGATTCTCCCACAGAGCTTTCAGAAAGGAACATAACCCTGATGAGACCTTGATTTTAGCCCAATGAGACCCATGTCAGAGGTCTTACCTCCAGGAACCGTGAGATAATAAATTCTTATTTTGTAGCCACTATGTGGTAATTTGTTACAGCAACAATAAAAAATCTCATGCATCAGGCTCTCCATCATGGTAATTTAAATGAACTCATTTTGACCTCACAATGACCCTAGGAAATAAAGACCATTATTATCCCCAGTTTACACATGAGGAAATTGAGTTTTAGCGTGTTTGAGTGATTTCTCAAGCTCACAGCTTGTAAATGATAAAGCCAGCATTTGATCTAAAGATGATGTGTTTTAAATCCTCCTATATATCAAAACCATTTAAGAGTTTCCTGTTCCACTGTCCCCTACTGTGGAATGAACCATTTTCTCTTTTTCTTGCTCTCTTTTTTTTTTCTTACCAATTGCATGCTGGGAAGAAGGGCCAATGAGGATATCTTTATGAGGATTTGGGGTCCTTTACAAAAAAATTTTGCATACTTTATGTAAAATTAGTTTTATGTCTCTTTCTAAAGTCAACTTCTTTTCTCGTAATCAGAATGATTTGCTAGAATTTTATGAGAATAACAAAGCATGACATCACTAATCTGATATATTCTTGAATGTAGCAAAGGATCTTTTGTTTGATGATGAAATTTCCTTCCTTCCCTCCTTTCTCTTTCTTTCTTTCTTTCTTCCTTTCTTTCTTTCTTTCTTTCTTTCTTTCTTTCTTTCTTTCTTTCTTCTCTCTCTCTCTCTCTCTCTTCTTCCTTCCTTCCTTCCTTCCTTCCTTCCTTCCTTCCTTCCTTCCTTCCTTCTTCCCTTCCCTTCCCTTCCTTCTCCTAAACAACTCATTTACTTAAGAAGAGAAAAAGGTTTGACCCCTCTTTAAAAAGATATGTTTTAATGGCAGTTTGCCAGGCCACAATGCTTTCTTTTTATGCTTATGATGCCCCTATCTATTTATCTTCTTTTTTTCTTATTGCTACTCCCAGATGCCTCCCTTCTTTTTGGTGCTTTAATGCTTTTCTCCTTCTTTCAAAATCTTTCCTTCCTCTCTCTTTACTCATTCAGGTTAGGAGAGTTTTTTGGGGGCCTGAGAGCTTTGAACATCTTACATCCTCTTCATCAAAATAACACTTCTTCCATGTCTGGTGGCATCTAAGATGATGAGCTCATGATGAGATCTCTTTACCACTGCACCTGTTAGTACATTCCATGTCAAAAAGTTGAAACAACCAGAAAGTAACTTAGTCCTTTGGTTTCTTTGATGCTTCAAGCCCTTGAAGCCACATAGGGGCTGGCAGTTATCACAGTTTCTCATTAACAGAGTCCTCTCAGATATGATCTACAGTCAAGAAAGACATTTGATGTGGAGAGGGGGAGAATGAACAGGGTGAAATTTGTTCTGTAAAGGCAGAAAAAAACTTGAAGATGGGTGTAGACAGAGGGTAAATCTGTGAAAGAAAGAGTCCTGGTTCAAAAAAATGACAGCCCCAAAGTCAGGCAATAAGAGTGAAAACCCCAAACTTTTTTTTAAAATTTTTTATTTAAATTCAATTTTGTTAACATACAGTGTGTTATTAGTTTCAGGGGTAGAGTTAGTGATTCATTAGTTGAATATAACACCCAGGGCTCATTAAATCACCTGCCCTCCTTAATGCCCATCACCCAGTTAAACCCAACCCCCACCAACTTCCCCTCTAGCAACCCTGTTTGTTTCCTGTGATTAAGAGTCTCTTATGATTTGTCTCCCTCTCTATTTTTATCTTATTTTATTTTTCCTTCCTGAAGACACCAAACTTTTAAAAAAGAAAAACACAACATGAATAATAACTTATTTTTGTATGAAGAACCTGGGCTTGTACTCAAAGTATGCAAGTAGGGTGGAATGCATTTTACACAGCAAGCATGCAGAACCAGTTTGTATCTAACATTAGCAAGCAAGATCAAAGTGCCATGACTCCCTTTGGCTGCAAATAAATGATTAACTGAGAATGGGTTGGTTGTTCTACCTAAAAGTACAGGAAAAGTTAAGGGCGTTGAAAGTCACAGAATTACAGAATATGTTTTAAGTTAAACAATGCATATAAACTTTTTACAAAGGAGAACTAAACTATTTCTCTTTTCTCTCTCTTGCTTGTTCTTAGCTTCTAACAACTGGTTGTTCTTAAAGCCTAAATACCTCCCTTCATGATAAATTTACCATGTTTAGCAGAAATGCTGGTAACTTTCCTTTAACTCCTTTTAAAAATATGTGGATTTCTAAGATACCCAATCTTTTTTTTTCTATCAGAAAAACTTAAGGAATTTATGAAAAAATAAATATGATCAGAAAAGGTCTTCTACTGTGAAGCATTGCACAACATAACAACAAAGTCCAACAATGCATTGCAGTTTCTCAACATTAAATGTTTGTCACATATAGAAATATATTTAAATTTTGTAAATCAAGTGAATGATTTTATAGTCAATGATTTTAGTTTATATAGTAGTACAACACTGCTGGTATATCTTCATTACATAACAATATTTTATATTATTATGTTTTATATTATCATCTTAATGTCATTGAAATGGATTAAGTTTTCAAAAACATAAAAATAGAAAAAGTTATTTTTGTTCCAAGAATTTACAAAGAACTTTGTTTCTTATTTTGTATGTACAAAGAAAAAGAGAAAGATAGGATAAAGGAAAAGAGAAGGGAAGTTAATACTTTAAAGACTATCAGCCAAACAGGCTTTTCAAAAAGCTGTCTGTTCTCTTCAGTCACTGAAGAGGAAATACGTATTTTATATCTTCCGTTGTCTTCAGTTTTGTTAGACTTGGTATACCAGTTACAACAGACATCACTCTGCGTGCCCTCTTTCATTCAGCATTTTCCATATGGTCTTTTAATACTTCTTGGTTTTTAACTATATTAACAGATCAGTGACTGAGATAGATAAGGCTGTCTTTAAGTAAAGTTGTGAGGTAATTTATTATTAATAGAAGAGGTCCTTTTTAAGAGAGGACTTCTCACCTCACTCAGCGAGGTTAGCTATTCTAATTGTCTAACAAAAATCTGTGCAGGGCTCTGTGTGTGTGTGTGTGTGTGTGTGTGTGTGTGTGTGCGTGTGTGTGCGCGCGCGCGCGCGCGGCAAAAGTACAAGGAAGAGACCAGAAAGAGCAATGAAGAAATGTAGTTAAGATTAGCCCTCAAACATGAATGCCCTGAATAAGTTTTTTCTATCTCTTCTTTCACCATATTATTGTCTTCTGACTATTCTTAGTTGCTAAAGGAAAAGGCGTTCTACCCTATTTTTGAATTAAATCAATGAAAAAATAAAGTTTTATAGTATCCTTTAAGGGAAAGAATTCAAATAAAGTATACTTTCCACCTAAGCCCAGAGAACCATGAGGGTGTTTTCCTTTTCTTTAAACAACAATGAATCATTTTCACTAGGAAAAGGGGACTTTTAAAAGGTCACAGAATATATTCAAGATTAGAAATGATTTCTCTCTAGACACTAAATAGAAAAGGAGGTAGAGAAGGAGGAAAAGCATTCCCCAGCCATTCTGGATAATAACTAACTTCCTTTAAGTTCTCTTTGTCCTTACATTTGAATCTGGATATATCAGAATTGGTCACCACTACAGTTTACATCAACATGAAAAGAATAGTGCAGGGTTATTATTTTTTTTCAGAGAAAATTACTGTCTAGACATGTCTTGTGTTTTAGCTATCCCTACCTTTTAAGTGAAGACACCAAACATTATTAAATAAAATTCCTTTAAAAATAAATGTGCTCAGATGCTCTCCAGATGTCTCCATTCCTCATAGCATGATAAACACCCATCAAAGTTTTACGGTGACATTTCCAGTTTCAAATATTCTGTTCTGCTGTCACCGTAAATGCATTCATACTTGACAGACTATGTCCCAATATTTTATTTGGAAGATAATGATCATTGAACTCGTATGTTGCCAAACAGAATTTTCTTGGTTCTTACTGTTTGAAAGGAACTATTGAACTGTCCTTTGTGAATACCTTCCATGTGCCAGAGTGATCGATGTCCTACACTCATTATCTGCTTAATGTTGAAAGGTACAGTTATTTCCATTTTACGGATTATGAAGTGGAGAGACACAGAGGTTAAAAAGTATATTCAAGATTATACACCTAGGGGGCGCCTGGGTGGCTCAGATGGTTAAGCGTCTGCTTTCGGCTCAGGTCATGATCCCAGGGTCCTGGGATCGAGTCCCGCATCGGGCTCCCTGCTCCTTGGGAGCCTGCTTCTCCCTCTGCCTCTCTCTCTCTCTCTCTGTCTCTCATGAATAAATAAATAAAATCTTTAAAAAATATATTAAAAAAATAAAAAAAAAAGATTATACACCTAGGAAGTCATGGTGCTAGGGTTCAAACTTGAACATGTGAATACTAAAAACCTCTGGGTTTCCCCCCTATTCTCTATTATATTCTGCCTTGCTATTCAGTAGTTTTTGGTCAGACAAACTAAAATATAAGACATCAACATAACTGAGAAGTTTCCTAAAAATTAAATGTGTGAATACTGTGCTAAGGAACCTAGGACTTAGGTTCTCAATACTAAAAGAGAAGAAGAATCACGATGCAATTTGTCTTAAGTTTGATAAACTTGTTTCCAGCATATTATGTTTTACAGCCGGTTACGTGTGTGTGTGTATGTGTGTGTGTGGGGGTGTGTGAGTGTGTGTTCTAATTATTTATTTACTAGTATAATATGTGTTTATTTGTCTTGCTGCCTGATCAATGTGATATTAGTTTCGTTCCATTAGTGAAGATTCTAGGAGTTTTGTGCCTGGACCTGGGAGCAATTGGCTTTGAGGGAATCTAATAAAGCTCTTCCACGTAAAAACTTCAGATGCATAGAATGATCTAATAATGAACAAAAATTCACATAGAAACATTAGTTTAACGATTAAAATGACCCCTTACTAAATCTGTCTCTGTTGTATTATTCTTGTATACAAGAATACAATATGGGATGCGATACAATGCCTTTAGAATTTTTCCCATAGATTTAGTTCCATCACAAACTGCTCTAAAATAGAATGAAACAATTTCTCCAATGTGTTATATAAATATTAATGTCTTTTAGAGTTTGACTTGTATTGATATATATTCAAGATGATGTAATGGTCAGCAATAGGAAGGGCACAATGTATTTCACCTTTCTTTATGCAAATGAATGACAATAAATTATGATAGTGTAAAGTCACAAAATTACTTCTGAGTTCATAAAAGTAGTTAAAATGTACCAGCTGAATAGAAATGTTGAAATCACTGTATAAATCCAAGCAAAGTAGAATTTTCAAAGCCATGTAGAATGGAGATCCCATATCTTCAATATTGAAGAGTTAGAAAACAATTTAAAATGTGCATATTTTTTCATACCCTCTAAGAGTAAATGACTTTAGGTAAGAAGAGACTAAAGATTGATAAGTGAATTACTAGTGCAGCAACTTCTTCCTAGAAACATTGCCAAAGGCAAGGGAAGCAAGGGCAAAAATGAACTATTGGGACTTCATCAAGATAAAAAGCTTTTGCACAGCAAAAGAAACAGTGCACAAAACCAAAAGACAACAGACAGAATGGGAGAAGATATTTGCAAATGACATATCAGGTAAAGGGCTAGTATCCAAAATCTATAAAGAACTTCTTAAACTCAACACCCAAAGAACAAATGATCCAATCAAGAAATGGGCAGAAGACATGAACAGACATTTTCCCAAAGAAGACACCCAAATGGCCAACAGATGCATGCAAAAGTGCTCAACATCGCTCGGCATCAGGGAAATCCAAATCAAAACCTCAATGAGATACCACCTCACAGCAGTCAGAATGGCTAAAATTAACAAGTCAGGAAACGATAGATGTTGGCAGGGATGCAGAGAAAGGGGAACCCTCCTACACTGTTGGTGGGAATACAAGCTGGTGCAGCCACTCTGAAAAACAGTATGGAGGTTCCTCAAAAAGTTGAAAATAGAGCTACCATATGATCCAGCAATTGCACTACTGGGTATTTACCCCAAAGATACAAATGTAGGGATCCGAAGGGGTACGTGCACTCTGATGTTTATAGCAACAATGTCCACAATAGCCAAACTGTGGAAAGAGCCAAGATGTCCATCGACAGATGAATGGATTAAGAAGATGTGGTATATATATATACAATGGAATATTATGCAGCCATCAAAAGGAATGAAAGCTTGCCATTTGCAACAATGTGGATGGAACTGGATGGTGTTATGCTAGTGAAATAAGTCAATCAGAGAAAGACACGTATCATATGACCTCACTGATATGAGGAATTCTTAATCTCAGGAAACAAACTGAGGGTTGCAGGAGTTGGGGGGGTGCGAGGGAAGGGGTGGCTGGGTGATAGACATTGGGGAGGGTATGTGCTATGTTGAGTGCTGTGAATTATGTAAGACTGTTGAATCACAGACCTGTACCTCTGAAACAAATAATACATTATACGTTAAAAAAGAAGAAGAAGAAGATAGCAGGAGGGAAAAATGAAGGGGGGGAAATCAGAGGGGAAGACGAACCATGAGAGATGATGGACTCTGAAAAACAAACTGAGGGTTCTAGAGGGGAGGGGGGTGGGGGGATGGGTTAGCCTGGTGATGGGTAATCAAGAGGGCACGTACTGCATGGAGCACTGGGTGTTATACGCAAACGATGAATCACGGAATACTGCATCAAAAACTAATGATGTAATGTATGGTGATTAACATAACAATAATAAAAAAAAGAAAAAGATCATACTAGAATGTTAATTTTTAGCCAAGAAAGAATGTAGAAATGATGCCGGTTTTTGTTCATACTATAGTATTGTCAGTTCAGTAAATGGGCCCAGTGAAAGGTACATTTTATTAATTCTTTCCAAATTCCCAGCCAAAAATCTCACATAGTTTTAACATAGCTTTGATTTCCAATCATTTATAGAAAAGCCTTTTAATCTCATCTTATTAAAAAAAGAAATGTTTTTTGCCTTAAAAACATGTTCTATAAATTTGTTTATGTCTGTCCTTCTACATACCAATTAATTTCTGTTCATTGATTAAAATCTTCTGGGGGCGGAGAGGTGGTTGTTTGATGTAATTGACCTATCAAGTGTAAATGCAACAATTAAGTAGGGTAAACATTAGCAGGGATGGCCCGCAGAACCAAATACATTTCCTTATGATCCTCTGGCAGAAAGCTGATGTGATTTCTAGAGAACAGCAAGTTCAAATATGGCTACTCCTCTCTTGTACATTCTTCGCCACTCCAGCCTCACTTAACTCTAGCAATCCCCAGGGAGAACTCCTTTTTAAAATGGATTTTTGGAACTGCTATACTAATAAATAGTCTTTTAAATTAATATAATTCCTGCTGTCTTACCTAGAAATCTCTATGTTTTCAGAATCCATTTGTAGAAAGTCAGCATGTTGTTGATTGGCTTCACTCGTATTCTACTCGGGGTCCTCAATACAGGTTTTGTTTAGGACTCACACCAATTAAAATCTTCCAATTTATTTCTTAGATGTTATACTCGAGTTACCAGCCAGTTTTCATATTAATTGACAGTAGAAATTCTTCTCCAGAATTCTACTCCCCAGGCTAAATACGTGAATCATCATGAATATGTCATGAGAATAAATGTGTAAATATTTAAATCAATTTCTCCTAACCAAGGGAAAAGGTGTACTTTACTTTTTTGTTGTTGTCAAGTATAAACATGTTCAAAGTGATTAGGTAATAAAGAGCTAAAGTGAGACAGACAACTATTATTTCATTATGTTATTCAAATGAATTATTTTAATCTTGAGGTCATAGCTCCATTTTTTTTCTATTCCAGTGTGATCATTTGACAAACAAGAGAATGAACTAAATACTCTAATAGGCAACCATTTTTTTCCCCTGTTCTCAACCCCTAAGAAGAATTAAATATCAAGTCAAAGCATTCACTCAAGATATTTGATATTAATTGTGTTGGTTAGTTGACAGTGAAGTATTTAGGGGAAATAGTAGTAAGTTTTTGACTCACAACATCACTTAGAATAGAAGTGACCAATTTAGCCACCCTTGCCCTGCTGCCAGAGAGCTGGAATTGAAATATCTATGCTGACTGAACCACAAACTAATTATAGGTTATATTACAATGGGAGAAAGCTATTGAGATACAAAAGTTGCCACATTTCCTTACTATTAATATTGCAAAGAACAACTAACTTTTCTTCTGGTTCTCCTTCCTCCCTCCCTCCCTTCCTTCCTTTTGCTCACTTCATCCATCTCTCCCTCCTTTCTTTTTTCTTTTCTTTTTATTTTAGGTTTCTGTATTTGCAAGATACACGTTTTGTGTGTGGTGGTTAGTCCAGATGACATTTTAAAAAAAAATCAATATGTCTTTAAAATGTTTCCTCTCCAACTTTAGAAACTATGGAGAAGGGGCGCCTGGGTGGCTCAGTTGGTTAAGCGACTGCCTTTGGCTCAGGTCATGATCTCAGGGTCTTGGGATTGAGCCCCGCATCGGGCTCCCTGTTCCGCGGGAAGCCTGCTTCTCCCTCTCCCACTCCCCCTGCTTGTGTTCCCTCTCTCGCTGTCTCTCTCTGTCAAATAAATAAATAAAATCTTTAAAAAAAAAAAAGAAAGAAAGAAACTATGGAGAAAATACTGATACAGCATTTACAGTTTAATAGTGGGAAAGGCAATCATTCCATTTCATACTGCTTTGGATGTCATAGTAGATACACTTGAAAATATATTATCTTCATCATATTATTTGTGCCCAACTTCCAAAAACTCAGTATCTTAAAAATACCAAGGTGATGTAGAGCAAATGCATGGTGTGGTGTTAATAAAGAGAATATTGGATTGAGAATCTGAAGAATTGTTTCTTTAAGTCAGTTCTGCCATTAACACTAAAAATTATCTGGTCCTCAACCTCTTTGGTTGTATGATGAGTTACCAGCAATAAATAATCTTTAAGGTTATTTTGCATCCAAATGTACAGTCTCTAAATCACTAGACATTTCTTATAAAAGCATAATAACATATATTTCACTGAGCCACAGGCTTCTTATCTGCCAGCCTCAACCCTTCAGAGCCCAGCCAAGAACCCATGGGAAACACAAAGGTTCTGAGCAGCCCAAATAAATGCTGATCTCCATGAACTAAACCTTCTTTCTAAGGAAACTCCTTGGGGTCCTCATTCAGAGACTGTTTACTCTTTAAAAAGAATCTCTTTTTAAGTTGGATCATCTTGTTTTCAAAGGCCTGGCACTTTAGTGGCAAATTGGAAAGGGACTACAAGGCAGTTGCAAAATGGAACAACGTCTGGGAAAGTGCTTTGCAGTCTCTGAAGTCCTGTGCACGTGTGAGCTGTTCCCATTAACAAGAGTGACAGCTGACAGGAACTCGGAGAAAAAAGATCAATCATTTCAAACAAAACACAGCAATTGCAAATCCTGTTGGGGTGGGGCTGTTTAGTATCCTGGCAAATTGGTCTAGTCACTTCAGTGGTTCCCGAGCTCCTCCCTGAGTCACAGCATAATATATGCTTATAAAAATAAGCTCTGAGTTATCACAGAAAAGTTCATGTATATTCTGAATGATATTTGGTTTAAGATATGATGTATTTGGAAAGCACATGTTTAAGCACTATATAAATGTTAGTTATATTATAATTAGATTTGAAGTTAGGAGACTAGGCAATGCAGTACAAACGTTTTCCATCTAAGAGAATTAAAAATTAAAAATATACATGGTACCTAAGGGGTTAGATTTCAATTATGTAGAAAATTATATCTAAATAATCCTGCATACATGAAATATTACTCTAATTTTTAAATGCAGTTAATTTTTTATTATCCACAATGGAAGTAATTAAGATAAAATAATAATTCATTTTGTTTCATATTGAAACAAAATGATTCTATGCTTGGTTCAGAACTGTCTGCGACCTGTTTTTAAACTCATGAGCTCATTAGGATAGTACTATTGGAGAGATATAAAACATGGTATATGCTAATATTCAAAACATTACACATTGAGGCAAAGTAATAAAAATTTTTAATAATTCATAAGTGATAGTGGTTAGCCAATGTAAAGCAAACTTGAGGTCCATCTAAAAACACTTATCAATGGATACAGAGATAAAAACCAAAACCAAAGTTTCTTCATTGTCATGTTACTAAAATATTCATTGGAAACTCCAACAGCAAATTAAGCTATAAAATGAAAATAAGAAATCTAATATCTTTTATAAGATTTTGTCAGTCCAGACTCAAAAGTAATATGGCTTCAGGGTCCCTGGATGCTTCAGGTGGTTAAGTGTCTGACTCTTGATTTCAGCTCAGTTCTTGATCTCGGGGTCGTGAGTTTGAGCCCTGCATTGGGCTCCACACTGGGCATGGAGCCTGCTTAAAAAAAAAAAAAGTAATATGGCTTCAAATCCCAGCTGAAAATTAACTGTATGCTTTTCTCATATTGGGAAATGTGAATCCTAGAATATTTAAGCCTTGTTCTGTATCCTATTACACATGAATAAACTAAGGCCCAAGAAAGCAAGGTCGTAATGATTTAGGGGTAAAGATGAAACAAGAACTCACATCTCTTTATTCTGGTATTCTCTTAACTAGGAGTTACAGAACTGAGTTTTGATACTGAGATTTTAATAAATTTATCTTATAATCTGTTACATAACATCAATGGCAGACATTTTAAGAGTTAAGAGCTTGGTGGACATGACAGTCCATGATCCTGGGCGCTTGAAGCCATGATTTTGGAAATCGTTTCCCAGAGTCAGGGCATTTAAGGAGAACACACAAAAGCAACTGAATGGTGAATGGGAGAAAGGCCAGGCAGATGCAGGTTAGTGGAATGGATTGACTTCCCGGCAGACCAGAGCACAGATTACTCAATTACCCTTTGTACAGCAGGGAAACTAAGACAAGAACAACAGAGGCTGAACTCCTGGTTACCAGCAACTTTCAAAAGAGATATTTGAAAGATATATAAGTAATATTTTCCACTCTCTCCCTGTATAGGAAGGACATCGTGTATCAAGTCAAAGGTGAAATTCACTAGTAACCAAAGGTAGTGGCAATAGTCCTTGGCAGCAATCTTTGGTCACACTCTCCCTTGAATTGGAATGTTTAAACAATAATAGCACAGCAGCTTTGTACTTTATATCAGAGCTTTGGAAACACTTCTGGAGTCCCTAATAAATTCAGAAACTGCTCTAAAAAAGAAAAATTAATGGTTACTGAAAAGCACAGTATTGTAGGTATTTTTCTTTTATATTTCATCTTGTGCTTTCTTTCTAATTGGTAGCAAAGCCTAAAAAGTAAGAAAAAAAAACAGCAATATTTCTTGAAGAAGGGCTTGCTCGTTTTAAACCCAAAATGCGTGTTACATTAACAATTTGTGTTTAGAAACCCAGGCACCTCACACCACCAGTTAATATTTGCTTTGGACTGTTTTTCTTATTTAGTCCCAAACTTTTCCAAAGAGCTAACACAAAAAGACAGCTTTCCTATCTGCCTACTGAGTGGGTGCTTTCACACATACTGTGTGACGTGCTTGTGTGGAGACTAAGTATTAGCTAGCTGTTCCTCCCATGAGCAGTGTACTTAGCTATCTTGGGAAATGTGAACTTTGTAGTCGCACAGTGCAGCAAACTTACTGAAGCTCATGTTGTTTTCACTTTGGCAATGTCTCCTCTTTACCATGCTTCTTCTTCATTCCCCTCTGCTCTATTTTATTATGATTACATGATCGAAACATTTTAACCTTCTAAAAGGGTTACCTTTCCCAGGTCTCTTTGCTAACTGGTTATCTTCCACACCACTGCTTAAAATTTCCAATAGCAAAGATTTGACCACCTCACTGCCATCTTTAAATTAAACCAAAAAACAAAACCCATTTATTGCCTCTGTATTCCTTATAGGATACAGTCCAAAGTCTTTAAGCTCCTATTTAAGGGCTTTTAAAATCTCATCTGCACGGCTCCCTTCCCAGCTGGATTTCCTTCACTGTCTCTCACATGTCCTAAATCTCAGCCACACACTGCCAGACAAGATCACGCCTTTCACTCCCAATCTTTCTTCTGCAAAAGTTTCCTTCATTCTACTTTTCACCTGAAGAAATCCTCCTCTGTGAAGATCAATATGAATGTCCTTTCTGGGTAAATTTAGCCTTCTTCAGTCTATTCAACAATCTCTCCTCTGCTTCTACGTTTAGCACATAATCTCTTTTATTCCACTAAATAAAAGCCAAAGAAATATAATAGTTATCTTTTTTTGAGCTTTATTGGGGTATTATTGACACATAAAAATTGTATATATATATATAAGGTGTACAATGTTCAATCTAGTTAACATGTCATCACCTCACATAGTTACTCTGTGTATAGGCCATGAGAAACTTGAGATCTATTCTCTTAGCAAATTTCAAGTATTCAATACACAGTTATTAATTATAGTTACCATGCTATGCATTAAGCTTCAAAAGTTATTCATCTTATAACTGGAAGTTCATACCCTTTGACCTCTATCCCTGCTTCCCCCACCCAAAGCCCTAGCAACCACCATTTTACTTTCTGTTTCTATAAGTTTGACTTTTTTTGCTTTTGTTTTTTTAGATTCCACATCCAAGTGACATCATGCAATATTTTCCTTTCTGTGCTGACTTATTTCACTTAGCATAATGTCTAGATGCATCCATGTTGTCACAAATGGCAGGATTTCCTTCCTTTTAAAGTCTGAGTCACATTCTAGTGTGTGTGTGTATGTGTGTGTGTGTGTGTGTGTGTGTGTATACACATATACATTTTCTTTATCCATTCATTTATTGGTGGACACCTAGATTGTTTGCATATTTTGGCTACTGTGAATAATGCTGCAATGACCATGAGAGTGCAAATATCTCTTGGATATAATGATTTTATTTCCTTTGGGTATATAACTAAAAGTGGGATTTCTGGATCATATGATAATTCTAATTTTCATTTTTTGAGCACCTCTACAGTGTTTTCCATGATGGCTGTACCAATTCACATTCCCACCAACAGTGTATGAGGATTTCATTTTCTTCACAGCCTCACCAATCTTTATTTTTGACTTTTTAGTAATAGCCCTTCCAACAAGTGTGAGGTGATATCTCATGGTTTGGATTTGTATTTCCCTAATGATTAGTGATGTTGAACATCTTTTCATAATAGCTAATATTTATTGAGCTCTTAGTGTATGAAAAACACTCTTTTAAGCAATTACACATTATTAATTTATTTAATATTCATAGTAACCTTATGAGCTTGATACTATTATTTCTTGCCATCTAATAGTTGGGAAACATGAGCACGTATAAGTTAAGTAACTCTTTGGAAGTCACCTACCTTCCTGGTAACAGGGCTTGCATTATACCCATGCAGTTCTAGTCCAGAGACCATGCCTTGACCATTATGTTATGCTTTTTGTTTTGTTTCATTTGCTTGTTCCAGATTTTAATGTTTGTGGAATAGATAACTTATCTATGTTTGTATGCCTAGTAGGAATATAGTATCTGGCATATTGTAACTAATCAACAGCTTTATGTCCAATGTATTTGAATTAATATGAAATAGAATCTTTTGGATTAAGAAAAATTTTATTTTCAAAAATTTATAGAAACAGGGAATTTTGTAAGGAACAATTAAAGAAAAAATTCAGAAATGTTTTACAAAGGTCAGTAATTAAATACTTATTTGATATTAATGAGATGCACCCTGTGGCTCTTAATGTTTAGCATATACTTTTTTTTTACAGTTTCTAATTTATATCAACAGTGTTGAATAAATGTTTAGCCCATATTTACTATAGTCTGTTCTTCAAGCACATAAGTTTTCCATTGTCAATAGATTGCACTGGCTTTCCCATATACATCCTCATAAATTGTTTTATAGCTACAAACGTTTTAGAATGAATAGCACACTTCCATAATGATAACTTTCTGAAGTACATGTGTTTCAGTTATTTTCATTAACCCATATGTGTTTACCTTGGGTGACTGTTAGGTAAGATGTTGTATTGGAAATTTCCTTTGAAGAGTAGCTTCCAGTTTTTATTAAAATTAGAAGAATTGGTGGGTTTCTTTCTTTTAAGATTTATTCATTTTAGAGAGAGAGAGAGAGAGAGAAAGTGGTAGGGGAGGGGCAGAGAGAGAGGGAGAGACTCTTAAGCAGACTCAGCGTTCAGCATGGAGCCCAATGTGGGGCTCGATCTCATGATCATGAAATCATGACCTGAGCCAAAACTGAGTCTGATGCTTAACTGATTGCACCATGCAGGCACCCCAGAATCAGTGGATTTCTGAATCACAAACTGTAAAGCCATACTGATTCTACCTAGAAGGAATTTAATATATACTGACTGATTCAACATGTACCATTGATCATATTTGTATGTTGATGCTGCTGACAATTCAGAAATGATAAAAAAGAAAACTCTTGAGGTTGATTCCAGAGATGTTCTGTATCATCTGTTCAGTATACACAGGCAGAATTGTGGCTAAATAGCACACGCCTAGAGCGTATTCTTATAGGACTCTGCAGAGGGAACTAACTTGGAAATTACCGTTGCATTTTCAAACAGTGACACAGTCTAAACATTTCAGTCTTTCTTATTTGCTTTATTTGTTTGTTTTCTAATTAATTACTTCTGAATTGGGCAAGCTTTAGGAGTATTTTCAGTTATAGAACTCAAATGAGATTCATAAACAAAAGACATAGACTCTGAAACCTTGCTGAGACTCTTACAGCTCATTTCTGTAACCTGGCAATCTTTTAATGTATAGGAAAAATGAAACTTTTTTAACCTTAATGACATTATGGTCTTTCAAAGCTGTTAAAAAGGGCAGAGCCAAAGAGGTAATATAATATTCAGTTTAGGGGAATTTTGAGTGTCTTTATCTCCCTGAGCAGTAACCATGCACAAATGATCAAAGACATTGTCTCTCTTAAATGGAAAGATGAACCGAATGTATTAGCACCTCAGTGGGATTGGGAATTTGTGGGAAACATAATCATAAAACAGCAGTTGCTGGGCTGTAGCACAGCCACCCAAGACACCATTCAGCAGGGATCTTGGTGTTGTCAGCACCTGCTGATACCTGCCTGGGGATTCAGCTGCCTAGACTGACAGCACCTTTGCTGGTGGATGCAAAGCTTTGCCCTTGATGTTTATGTCCTTCCCTCTGCCATAAGCAAGGGAATTTAGGTAAGATTGTCTAAATGTAGAAAGCATTCCATAGGCTGAAGAAACTATGTGCATCAATTTTTTTAAGAGTACATTTTATCTGTTTTAGGTTTATAGAACAGAAAGTAGAGTTCCCACATACTCCTTCAACTCTCTCCAGCCCCCAATTTCCCCATTATTAACAGTTATTAAAATCTTGCTTAATGTGGTATGTTGTTACAATTGATGAGTCAATATTGATATTATTATTACTAAGTAAAGTCTATAATTTACATTAGAATTCCCTTTTTGTGCTATACATTTTACGGGTTTTGACAAATGTATAATAACTTGCATTCAACATTATCAGAGTAATTTTACTGCCCAGGAAATTCCCTGTGCTCCATCCACCTACCTATCCCTACCCCCTGACAACCACTGATCTTTTTACTGTCTTCACAGTTTTGTCTTTTCTATCATGTCATATAGTTGGAATCATGCAGAATGTAGCCCTTTCAGATTGGCTTCTTTCACTTAGCCATATGCATTTAAGATTCCTCCATGTCTTTTCATGGCTTGATAGCTCATTTCTTCATTTCTGTCTATTGCTGAATAATAGAATTAGAGGGGGAGATGAACCATGAGAGACTATGGACTCCAGGAAACAGACTGAGGGTTCTAGAGGGGAGGGGCATAGGGGGATGGGTTAGCCTGGTGATGGGTATTAAGGAGGCACGTTCTGCGTGGAGCACTGGGTGTTATATGCAAACGATGAATCATGGAACGCTACATCAAAAATTAATGATGTGATGTATGGTGACTAATATAACAAAGTAAAATTTAAAAAATAAATAAATAAAAATAAAAATATAATCCAAGAAAACAAAAAAAATATTCCATTGTGTGGCTCTCTACCATAGTTGGTTTATCTATTCACCTACAGAAGAACAGCTGGGTTATTTCCAAAATTGAGTAAGGATGAATAAAGCTGCTATGAACATTCATGTGCAGGTTTTTTGTGAACTTAAATTTTCAACTCACCTAAAAGTTGTAATTCTGAAAAGTTTTTTTTTTTTTTATCGGAAGACAGTTTCGGTTGTTTTTTTTTTTTTTTAAGATTTTATTTATTATTTGACAGAGAGAGGGAGACAGCGAGAGAGGGAACACAAGCAGGGGGAGTGGGAGAGGGAGAAGCAGGCTTCCCGCGGAGCAGGGAGCCTGATGCGGAGCTCGGACCCAGGACCCTGGGATCATGACCTGAGCCGAACACAGATGTCCAATGACTAAGCCACCCAGACGCCCCAGAAAGACAGGTTTTTAAGTTAGAAACACTTGATATGAATCCCAGTCTTTTCATTTTGTTCATCCAATAAATTTTTCTTGGTAGTCTATTATCTCTACTGTGCTGGGTACATAAATAAAGTGCTACTCTGCCTGTCAACTGAATGCTTCATCTACATTAAAGGACCTTAATATACCTCTGATTCCTTATCTGAAAGATGTCTACCACTTCAGTTATTTGCAGTTTCCTATGTTATTTTGAGAATTAGGTGAGCTCTCATGGACAGGACTCAGTTTATTTCTGGCAACAAATGGTTAACTGCTATATAACATCACACTGAGAGAGAGATGATCAAATATATTCATTTGTTTTCTTTCTGGTCCCTCCAATCTATAGATTTTTAAATATTTAAGTCTAAATATAGAAAAGATTTTAATACTTTTCAAATAATTTTCCCAAATTAACCACAGTATAAAATGAAATAAAAACATATAATAATTTTCTGTATATCTATAGTGATGAGAATTGAACACAAATTGAGAATTAATTTTGAACTCTGGCTCCACTACATACTGGCTTGATCAAGTTCGTTTACTTTCTTGGCTTTGCAGGGTGAACAGTATCTAATCAGTAAAATGAGGCATCATAATATTTCTTCATGATGCAGGTTTATTTGCTTATCATACAGAACTTTTGTGACACTCAAATGCAAAAATGCACAATATATGTAAAAGAATATTGCAAACCACAGAGCACTATTAAAATGTCCATTATTGGGGCACCTGGGTGGCTCAGTCGTTACTCGTCTGACTCCTTGTTTCAGCTCAGGTCATGATCTCATGGGTCAGGGGATTGAGCCCTGTGTTGGGTTCCCCATTCAGCAGGAGTGTGCTGGAGATTCTCTCCCTCTACCTCTCCCCTCACTGGCACAAGCGCACTTTCTCTCTCTCTAAAATAAATAAGTAAATCTTTAAAAAAAAAGTCTGTTATTACTATATTTGCTCTAAATTATCTTTATTTTTAACTTAACTAACCCCTTACTGAATCAAGTATACTATTTTAAACTGCATCCATACTAAAATCCCAATTTTCTTGAATCCAATAGTCTACTAATGTCAGAGGGTCAATACAGTTATGTTCTGCCTAATTTCTCCCACACGTTAGTCAGGATCTTTTGAGAAGGAGATGTCAAAATGGATTGAACATGTAAGGATTGTACTAGGGGCAACACCTAGATGAGAAAAAAATGAGGAAGGAACTGGTGGGCGGAAAAATCGTCAGAGTGCAACGTGAATCTGACATCAGGGGAACGAGAGACAGAAGGAAGATTGGGTGGACACATTCTACACTGTTGTGTAGTCAGGGAAAAGAATTCCTTGAGCCGTAGTCAGTCCTCAGAGGAGTCTCTTGTCTCCAAGAACCTTGCCTGTCTTTTGTAGCCCTACTCTGCTCAGTCTTGAGCTGTCAGCAGCACAGGGAAAACGTGGCCTCAGCAAAACTTGGTGATGGATCTCAGAGCTCGGCAGTTGAGGTCCTTGGTAAGTTACACTTACTGTGGTTGGGGATCTGTGAGGTATGTTTTCATGTCCATCACACTTCACGGTTTTCCCTTGACGAATAGAGAGGAAACGCTTATTTAATTGATACTTAAATGAAGAAGCAGGTGAGATGTGATGCAAACTTAAACAACCATGGAAAACCAACTGAATGCAGGTGCTTTCTCAGTCTACAGAAGAGCCATTTTTCTGCTGTAAGAACTTGTTTTTCTGATCTAGGTTTTGTTTTGTTTTGTTTTGGGGGATTTATCTTGTCCATGATAGCTGGTCTTCCAGAAATTCTTCTGGGGGTCATTTAACCATTTCCTAAATTAGAGCATAAGTATGGCACATTTTTAAGTTACAGTTGGCCTCTGGTTCTTTAAGGAGAAACATTCAGTGAGTTAAAATCTTTGCGTGTAAAGGAAAGTTTCAAAGCTGGAGGCAACTTCAGGTCCAGATTTTACAAGATATTTAAAACATTCCTCCATCTGACACCCTTAGAAATGATAAAACTACCTTTCAATACAGCTTCCTATATTTTTCATCTTTACTCATTGCCTTCCTAAATTATCTTGTTCTCTTTCCCACTTTTCCTCCCACTCATCAATTAAGAATAATGACTGTCAGGGAAAATGGAATATATGAAAAGTTATTGTTAATATTAATAGAAGACAGTATTGTCTCTCTAAGTTTATGCATTCCAGAGTTATTCCATTGAGCTTCCACCGTGAGCAAGCTATAATGGGTATTGTTTTGCATGCTCACTTGGTCCTTGAGGTGACACAAAATCAATCAAAGCTGGAAGATGATTTCAGTTTCATATAACAGATATGCTGATTTTCTAAGCATATGCAACTATTTGTTTTATTTTTAAAATTTTATCTTTCCTGTGGCTTTAATCTCTTTTAAAAATTATCTTGGACAAATGTTTCTATTTCTCCTTTCTCCTCAAAACTAGAAGACTAGATCTTCCAGTAAACTGAGTTTAATTCTTAAAGAAAGGGAAACATGCCATAAAGCCATCATTTTTTTTTCTATGACCTTGCCTTATATTACAGCCCCTCTGGGGAGATGTCAATTAAAAGCATGAAATTTACACAAATCTAAACCTCAGAAGTCAGCCAGCAATCTGTACCAGATCTGTGGGAAAACCTATTAAATAGCTTTTTAACCTTATTACTTACCATGTTTGATTGTACAAATCTATTTCCTCAGGAGACATAGGCAATGCTAATTGGGATTCACGTGAAGAAAAGAGCAAAAACCTATTTCAACTGATGCAAACATTTTTTGGTACCCAGTTAGACACTTGATGTGGAATACACCAGTAGCAACCATACTGGACAAGATCATTCAACCAAGAAGGAAAAGTCAACTACTCTGCTCATTCAGTAGCCCTAATAACTTATTTGCTATCCCTGGTTAACTCAGTACCTCAATTATAAAATAAAATTCTCCAGTGCTGTTGAATATTAATTGAAATGCTAAAGAAATGCAATTGACACTGCTGTTATTAACAGAAGCTGTGAAAACAATGATGATCTTATTGACTAAAAGTCTTTCTGATATATTTTTTCTAAAGCATTTGAGGAATATTAAAGCTATTAGGAATTTGTTGTTTGGGGGTTTGGAAGTGTTATCAAGGACAGCTTTTATTTTCTCAAATCAAGAGGTCTTTTTGTTGTCATGGCATTAAATTATTTGCAGAAAACAAATTTATTCTGTCACAATAATTATGAACTCTTTCTGAAGACAGACTCTAGTCTAAATTCCAAAAGTTTCCATTACTTCAGATGATGCAATTAAGGTCTTTTGTGAAGCGTAGTGCCTGTTTTCCTGTTGATAGTGTTTTTCTACTGATAGTGTTTTCATGAATACAGTACAGTTATTGTTCTTGTTAAAACAATTGAATTGTATTCACAATTTCAATACAACTTATATGACAAAATGCGCAGAAAAATGTAACTTTTCACCATTCAAATAGAACTGATAGTCTGAATTAGCTAAACCTGAAATTTTATGCTGAGAAAATGTTCAGAGCAATGGAGCATAAATGTATTCATCTTTCCTTTGCATTATTTTAACCTGCAGGAGCGTTCAAATATTGGTTTCTTCCATCTACCTCTTTAGTTAAGCTAGTTCCCAAATGAAGTCCTCAGAATTTGGACACAGACAGTGCAGGAACTAATAAGGAACTAATATGTAACTAATAAGTTAAAACTAATTGAATTGGGGGAGGGGAGCAGAAGGAAAATAATATTTATCAATTTTTTTTCATTGTATTGACTAATTGTATGAGTGGAGGACTCTCCTTATATAAGCATCTTAAAGACACAGCCTTAGGTCCTAGGTAATTAGAAGTATGAAAGTAAAGAATAGTCAGCTTTGTAAACGTCAACTAACATAAATTATTTGTTATACAAATGCTTTTAGTTTTTATTATGAGTAAGCTATATGGTATAAAAATATGTTTAAACATTCTCGTGTTCTGTCTCTATCACTATGAATGTCTATTTTAAAATAAAAGAGCATTGTTCTTTTCATATATAAAATTAAAAATTACAGGTTCAATGTTGTCTCCCTGTCCCCTCCCCCCTCCCACACGTACAGAGCATGAAGTGTTCTTAAGTGTTTTTATTTAATTTTGTCCCCACGAAGGGACTAATGTTTTGGCATTTTGGCATAGACCCCAAAGGCTCATCAAAAGCTCATCACTGGGGAATGATGACTTGGTAAAACAGAGGGTCCTTTGTGGGACAGATGTGTGGAAATCCCAGTCTTATCCTCAGAGAAAGAACATGAGAAAAGTTGCCAAAGAAATTTTAAATCCTGGCGGTTTTAGTGACATTTCAAATGTAAATCTAGATCTGTACACTGGTTTGCATGTATGTTATAGTCCATTAAAAAGTTTTTAAAGTAAAAATAGCATTTGGGGGGCAATTTTAAGATACTGATTTTTGAAACACTACAGCACCCCTCACTCCCACCTCACTGGATTCCCTAGAATTTCAAAGGATAGTATATGGTTTTCTGGAATGTTATATGCAGAGAAAAGAATACGGGCTATAAGAATATGATCTTAGAGAGTTCCGTTCGATGTAGTGCAGTAGAGCTTTATTTTACCCATTATTATTGAACTCCTGTAATCTTCATGATGCTGCAACAAATTTCAAAATGAGAAAAAATATAGGCTTTTCCTTCAAATAGGTTGCAGCATAGTGGAGGAATTAACCTGGTAATTTCTCCTTTTTTCGAAAAGAAATTAAGCTTTTAAATGCATGAATAAATATATATATGTTTAGAACTTAAACCATGAGAACGTTTTTTTTTGTTTTGTTTTGTTTTTGCACATTGCTGATCACCCATCCTAGAACAGTGCTTGGCACAGAGAAGGTAGTCAAAAGTCAATGAATGAATAATGATAAAAATTATAAATACGGAAATATATATAGAGAAAAAATAGTGTGTTTGGATCCCATTTCTTTTCAGTGGGTCAAGTAGGGCAGTGTATGGATATACACTTTATTGCACCTGTATTAACAAGCATTTAAGTCCCTGCAGGTTTTTTAATATTTAATATTCAAAATAATGCTGTATTATCTTTGTATTATCTTTGTATATGTACACTTGTACAAACACTTTTGTACAATAGATTCCCAGTAGTAGAATTACTGGATCAAAGCGTATTAGCATTTTTAATTTGACAGATACCATCAAATTGTGCTTCTACAAGTTTTAGTCAATTTAGAATGAACCTTAAATATTTTATTTTTTAAAAAATTTTATTTATTTTTGCGCACATGCGTGAGAGAGCACACAAGCAAGTGCATGAGCGGGATGGGGGGAGTGTGGAGAGAGAAGCAGGCTCCCCGCTCAGCTGGGAGCCTGATATGGAACTCACTCCCAGGACCCCAGGATCATGACCTGAGCCAAAGGCGGACACTTAACTGACTGAGCCACCCAGGTGCCCTTAAATATTTTATTTTTTTATTTAAGTTTACTCTTGGCCATCTGATGAAAGCTTTAAATTCTCTTTCTATAAAAACAAACGTTTTCATATCCCACAGTTTGGAGGTTTTTAAAGTAACTGTAGAGTTGTCATACATGCCCTAAAGTTCATTCGTGGAGCCCAAGTTAAATTTTAACAAGCACAGTAAAATCTTTACATTTACGGATTTAAAATTCATGTATTTCTCAGAAAACAAAAATAAAGATTCACAACATAAATCACTTCTGTTGCTTTTAGATAATTTTTAAATAAACTTTTTGCTTATAATTTAAAAGTGGTTCCCAGAGGAATTCAAATGTTAGTGCTGGTGATGAAAGTAAAGAGAAAGTAGAGAGATCTAACAGTTTCTTGCATTTTATTAGGGCATCTTATGTGCATTTATGAATTTGAGAAAACTGCCAGTCAGGACATGTTCCTTATGAAGATCAAAGATCTACTATGTAGAAATTACTGTAATAAAAAAGGAAGTTTGCCATAAGGGAGAAAACCATGTGCTACTCAGTGCCTCTGCATGGTCCCTGGCTAGGACATGCTGGTGAAGTAGTTCTTATCTTCCTATTCATAGAAACCATTCAGTGTTCAGGTCAAATGAAATTACCTGCAAGAAGCCTTTACCAATATCCTCAAGCTCACTGCAGGGATTCCTTTCTCTGCATTCCCACAGCACTTAGTTTACAGCAGCTCATGCTCCTGAAGGAATAGATCTCTATATTTTATATATATTTTCCCCCCATAAAGAACATCTAACACGTTGCCTCCAGTAGGTGTTCAATATATACTTTGATGCATGATCACATGTGTAAATAGATGATCATTGTGATAGGCCTTAAAGGCTATGTATGGATTCAACCAGGGCCCAAGGAACAATGATAAAAAATGAGGCAGAGCTGGGCAAAGCCTTAACTAATGGGGAAGAACTATGACTTCTCCAGTCTCATAGATTATCCATGCTTCTAGTACGATGAACTATCAGGCAGTGGTAAATTGAGAAGATAGTTTTCAGTACAGGAATGCAAATACTGATACTGTATTTTTAAAATTTTATTGTTTTTGTAAATCTCCTTTCTATGACATAATGTAGGTTTTATATTGACCTATAGTTTACTAAAAAGATAAATATTTCAAGCATTATAATATACCAAACTTGGAAGTAAAGAGCACATATGTTAAAACATATTCTTGGGTACTAGCAGTATTTTATAATTTAGTAAGATGGCCCTTTCTCCTCTAAATGTTATTCCACAGTGGCTTAACCATCTATCTAAAAGATATACTATAATCCATGTATAGAATTGTAGGAACCACTAGAAGAAAGAGAAAGAAAGAATCACCCTTTTTTTAAAAGATTGTATTTATTTATTAGAGAGCAAGCGAGAAAGAAACATCATGAGAGGGGAGAGAGTCAGAGGGAGAAGCATGGAAGCCCGATGTGGGACTCGATCCCAGGGCTCCAGGATCATGATCTGAGCCGAAGGCAGTCACTTAACCAACTGAGCCACCCAGGTGCCCTCGCCATTTTTCTTACCTGTAGTCATTACATAGTTATACCTACATCATAGCATGTGATACTGGTGAAAGACCACCCAGAAAGCAAATTTTGAGTAAACATCTTCCTATTGTAGATTCAGCAAAAACCCAGCTTGGTCCCCAAGTACCCATTTGTTGAAGGGAAATTGAAGAAGAGAGTAGGAAAACCCTTTTCTCTATTTCTCAAAATAACATATTCCATCAGATGTCTTTGCCTGTCTGCCATCCATTCTAAATTACTTGGGAATTACAAACCCTGTATCCTTCAATCTCCCTCTGTCTCACTTCTTACTTGTTATATATCACATGACCTTGACAAAAATCTTAAATTCTTATTTAATGCCATAAAGAATAGGAGGAATTATGAAGTAAATTTGCCCCATTGAGTCATAAAATCACAGGTTTGAAAGACACTTTAAAGGTATCTATTTTACCCTCTAGCAATAGATATTTTATCATATCAAATAAAATACATGTAATATGTATAGCTTAAAAGACATATTTGGTATGTACAATTTGTGCTTGATTGTGATACATGAATTAGATTTGCTAAATAGAATTTTTTTTGTAATCTCTGTGAAGAGATTGGATCTCAAATCCCCAGAGTCCGAAATCAATCTCCTTATCATAGTTGAATATAATATAAGATGTTTCTGTGAGGAAAACAAAGTTGATAATAGCTAAGGGTTATTATGTGTCACTTCTTCCTCCATCCCTCTATTCATATTCAGTGATTATTTAGTCCTATACTAAGATTCTACTTTACAACAACGATCTCTTTAAAGGAAACCAATTTTATTGACTACAGAAAGCCAATAGTTGAAGATCTAAACTAGCGGTTTTCAAGTAGATGGGCATTTGGTGGGCAATTTTGCCTTCCAGGGGACATTTGTCCTGTCTAGAAATTTCTTGTTGCCATAGCCGGGGGATGGCGGTGCTACTAGTATCACCCAGTGGGCAAAGGTGAGGATGTTGTTTGTTAAACATCCTACAATTCATGGGACAGCCCCCCACGGTAAAGATTTATTCAGCCCAAAATGTCATTAGTGATGAAGTTGAGAAACACTGCTATAAACTGATGTTACAAAATATTTGTATGTTTAATTAGAGTTATATATGTCTTAATTCATTAGTAAAGCACATAGGGACACTAGCACGTTTACCTATCAAAATCAGTCAAATAAATATGGAAGTAATTTCTAAGGATAGCTTTCTCAATTCTACTTGCTTCCTCCCCACCAATTCATCTGCACAAATGAATTTCTCAAAAATTTCTGTAGAACTGTAATTTAGTTCTTATGTCCTAAGTTCTGTGCCAGTTGTGATTGTGAATAACCCTTCTATGGCACCTAACAGAGCTACAGAGCTCAAAACAATGCTTTTAAGGATGATGATACTATTGAAGTATCCGTGCAATAAAAAATAATTAACCACGCTAAACTTCAGCATGTGAAAACAGACTCTTTAATTCCCCTCCTCTTTTCTATATTATTTACTGTTCTGCTTGAAATGTAGTGACAGGTTGTGAATTTTAAGATACCCCCACTCAAATGTCTATATATCAGCAATGCAAAGAGAATGATTACCCTGAACTTGATAGTCCTTAAGAATTAGTTTATACAGAACAAGTATATCTCACCAATATGGGCACAATTATTACATTTTTATTAGTTCAGTTAGAAATAAACTGCGTTCACCTAATTTCAAAATTACACCAGAATCTGTTTCAGTGCCTCCTTAAATTATTTGCTGTACAAAATATGCATAACCATAGCTACATTGTATTTATGATCGCTTGTCTGAGATTCTATATGTCAGAATTATTGGGCTAAGAGATTTTTCTTATGCTGTGCTTTTCCCATTTTGTTTTTTATTGAATTCTCCTATGTAAGCTTTTTAGTTCTATTGTTCTTTATCTTTAGTTAATAATTCTTTATAAAAAACTTCTTAAATAATTACATACTACTTCTTGAGTGTAACACATTTTTGCATTTATTTTATGTCAGGACATTTTGATAGCAACAGTAATGTTAATAATTCATAACAATACCTTACATTTATTGAACATATTTAATACAGAAGGTTTTTAGCCTAGTTTAAAATATCTTATGACATATACATATACACAAAGATATAACACATACCACACAGAAATGCACACACTTGCGCACATACTCATTCCTTCTATATTTTATATTTAGCTTCTTTGAGGAAGGACATCATAGGCATTCTCTATTTGCAGTAGTGTCCAATAATCTCTAGGCTACAAAACCATGAATAATTTAACCAACTAATATTGCAGGGAGAAAATTGCAGGGGAATTTTAGTGAGTTAAATTCAATTCAGACTTGGCAAATGACAGATAAAATCTTTTGCTTCTATGAAAAGTATAAACAGAACCATTTGTGTTGACAGGTACTTTGGGTCTCACTGGCACTTCATCTCAAAGACTGAGACATCTGTAGAAATCAGGATGCTAATTCATCACCAAATCACAGTGGTTTTGGAGCCACTTTATCTCTCCGGGGTTAGGGATATTAGCTCTACCACAGATTCAAGCCTTTAGTCTTTCTCAGATGAACCTGGGAGTTGGTATACTCGTAGAATAGAGGAAAGTTGATGACTTACAGCAAACTTGAAAATTAGTTCTGAAATCTGTGACTCCTAACGCAGTCCAACTGATTATCATCCTGTGTGCCCTAAGACTAGAGACCAGTACTTCCGTCTGTAACCCTTGGCCTTTTACCTACTGCCCTCATGCTTGTTTTATTTCCCTTAGGTTTCTTATGCTCTAAAGAGTCCTGTCCTGGCTAATTTGGGACGTCAAGCTGTCATTAAAAGACCCAACTCAAAAATTCTCAAATACTTTTCAAAACAACCCTTTGCTTTGTGGTCATCACAGTAAGAAAAAAAGGCATTTCACATTATCGTTCGCAAATCACAAAGCACAAAATAATCCTTAATTTCTCCTGAAATTAATTATAAAGTTTGGTAGGGAGAAATATTCTCTTCTGTAGTTTCATCCATGAATTTTTACAAGAATGTTTGCTTTGTGTTAGTTTCTCTTCGAAAACGAGTGCCGTGCAAGCATAAATCCACATTCTCTGCATATCAAAGGCAATCTAGGACAGCCTTTATTAGAGTATGTGGTAGGAATAGGAATTCCCAAAGTTCCAATGGTACCAACTCCTCCCTGATTTTCAAAGATGTTAATTTAATAACCAAAATGGAAAAGACTTCAGAACATTCAAGTGAGAAATCCAATACGGTGCCTGTTCCATGCCAGGCATTGCTCCTGGAGATACAAAGATAAGAATATATGGTCCCTTCTTCGTTGTAGTTGCACTTCATTATGCTAATAACACATGATGTCCTTGAAATTCCTATAGCTTTAAAATCTATTACAAAATTTGATATCTATATATCACATTAAAGTTCTATAGGGAAGAAAAAAGAAAAATGGTCTGTAAGAAATAGCAAAGAATTACATGTTTTGCAAAAAGAATTTTCTTGTTTTCCCTGTGTACCTGGCAAAGGATTCACCTCCTTGGTACCTAAGCTCTGTAAACTGTTTTCACTCCTTGACCAACCATTGGAGTACCGCCAGTTGTCAAAAGAAGGTGTGCTTTTACAAGTGAGAGGAGATCATTAGAGGGGCATGTCCTGCCATAATTTAAGTTATAAATCCAGATCATTTTAGAGTGGTTAACATATTCAAGTGACTTGCTACATACTGGTGAAAAAACAAAACATTAAATCACAAAATTGTTTTCTTGGTTTGGCATACCTGCGCTGGTGTAGTGAATGAACAGATCTTAAAATACATGATAAAATTTCCACATTTAGTGTACAAAGTATTATAGGAAACAAGTACTATGCTGAGAAATAAAGTAATTTCTTAATTCTCATTAGTTTGCATATTTTAACAAGGCTGAAGAGACCATGTCTTCATTTATAGTCCTATGCTCTGCAACGGTTTGAAGTTAAAAGGAATTAAAGTTATAGTGTGGGAAACACTAAACAATTTAAAAGCTATTGAGGTAATTTTTATTATAATACTGAACATATGATAAACAGTTTTGGAAAACTACTTGTCTCCAATAGCAAGTGAAAAACACATTATCATGACTTATACTTTGTATTTTTATTTTAACAATATTAAAAATGCTGGAAACTAGTTGTTCTGTGGCATATTTACTTGAAGTTTGTGTTTCTTGTAATGATTTTGTTCCCTGGGGCAAAATTGCTTTAAAAGGAAGTACCTTCCTCTGTTGACAGAATTTTAAAATAGGAATTTTATTACCTTTTTGTTCTTTACCAAGGTTAATGATTTTTATCCCTATATGAAATCTTCCTATGAATTGTGATTGATGGGTAACAGTGAAAGATAGTGTCCACTGTCTTGTTTCCTCAGAAAGTCATAAAATGGTATTTGTTTCAAATGGCCTTAGCTTTGCACTTCAGCACCACCTGGTGGACAAAATATCTTTTTTCCCCCTCTACAGTTTCAAATTAAGTTAGCCTGTTCACACTATATCCAATGATGACATATCTTAATAGATATTTAATTGTAAACATATTTAATCTTAAAAACCAGTGTGAACAAAATAAGGTAAAAAAATCTGAGATGTTTCCTAAGTATTCTTGTCAAGTTAAATGCCTGAGTTTTTTAAACCTCATGAATATATACAGATTTGAATAGTATGTTGCATACATATGCAAAAGTTGTGGGGTTTTGACACTTTAATTTTTTTGTCATCTACATTTTTTTCTCAGGAAAGAATTAATTATGACCAGGAAGTTTTTTTGTAACTTAGTAGCAAATTATGGTTTAAGTTAGATCATATACCCAAAATTCAGGATAACCACTCGGTAAACACTTTACAAAGAATTTTTATACTTCAGATTCCTATCTTGTTAACACTTTATGCGTAATTAAAATTAAAACTGATATATTAACTATTGCTAGTATGAAATAAGCCATTTTCCTAATTATAAGTAAAATTTGGTTGTGGTCTTATATGTATTTAGTTTTTAGTAGTTTTAAAAATTTTTCCAGAAGATAAGTTTGACAATATTTTCAAATGAAAAATATATTTAAATCTAGTTTTGAGAATTTTAAACATGTTAATCTTGTGTAGTCCCACATATCTATGAAATGTAGTGTGCATTTTTTTTCTATGACATATATACTTAGGAGAAAAATACACTTTCACATTCTACTATGTTCCTTTGCAGCACATACTTGTCTCTTCCCTGGTAAAATTGAGGGTCTGTAAATTTGAAATGTGTGACATTCAAAGGCTTAGTAGCTAAATAAGAGTTGTTGATATTTAAATAGGAAATAAGTTCTAGCTTCATACTTATGTAGTCATTTAAGATAAAATTATAATAGATAATCTTCATTAAGGCACACAGCCTGAACTAAAGTTATTTGCTTAGTTACTTCAAGAAAATACTTAACATCTCTCTCTCTTTTTTTCTTTTTTCTAAAGGCCTTGGATGGTATACTGTAAACTCAGCATATGGAGATACCATTATCATGCCTTGCCTACTCGAGGTACCTCAGAATCTCATGTTTGGCAAATGGAAATATGTAAGCGTAACCTACTTTGGATTTAGCTAATTACCTTTAGTTGTTTTGTTTGTTTGTTTGTTTGTGGTTTCTTGGGGGGATTATATTCCTTCTGTGAGCAAATGTGAATTTCAAATTAACATAATGGCAATATTCAACTATGGGTACAAATGTAGGAAGGTAGAATTATGTGTTGGATATCTTAAAAGAGTAATTCCTAAGTCTTACATAAGAAGTGCTATTTTAAAATAAAGCCAATAAACATGTAATTCTTAGATCATATTAGTCTGAAAGATTTAACCTTAAGTGTTAGAGGCAGAGGAAAAGGCAGAGTTCCAGAGTAAAATCAGTGGCATGTAGAACAGAGCTTAGTGGAAGTTGGCAGCTTTTCTCCACATACTCATGTCCTGTTTGGTGTGGCTATCGCAAAGGCAAAATACACCAGTTGCAAGAG
Source organism: Eumetopias jubatus (assembly GCF_037043125.1). Lineage (NCBI taxonomy): Eukaryota > Metazoa > Chordata > Mammalia > Carnivora > Otariidae > Eumetopias > Eumetopias jubatus. Next base: position 51,935,251 of record NW_028274807.1, read on the forward strand.
TACCCAAATATTCATTGGGAATTAGTCATCAGCATTAGAATCTTGTTTCTGGTGTTGTCTTAGAACTATGTTGATGGGGCAGGTCCTTTTTACATTTAAAATTGTTCATTTTACTCCTTTCTTGCAGATAGCAAATTAATACTTTCTCAGGTATCGAGGCAGAGATGGGTCTGGATATGGAGAGTAGATACCCTGGTAGATTATGTGGAATGGCTAGGTAACATCGACTGATAAAATGTTTCAATTTAATTACAGAAACCAACAAAAGGTGTCCGTGTGGTATAGTTTCCTAATTTTGAATCACATGAGACTCATGGTAGTTTGGGAGCTTAAAGTAGACATATGCTTCCTTGAATATGATGGCAGTTTTTATCAAGTTCCTTGAAATGTTAAAAGGTATTTTAATAGGAAAAAAAAATCTGATGGTCAAATAATTTTTGAAAACTTTCTTTATCACAGTACTTCTCAGAACTTCTCACTAAGATGCATTCTGAATTGTCCATGCTTGATTCATTTCTTAGGTTTTTTTAACCACCCAATTTTTTCTCTCAAATATCTGCAAAAACAAACATGCAGAACACACTTTGGGAAATGGTCTTAAGGTTGTACCCAGGAAGCGGGTAGAACACAATCTTTCAAAATGTGGGTTAAGTCAGACCAGCATGTTCTACCATATACTTGATGTGAGATTCTGGACAAGTGAATGAATCTCCATTTTCTCATCTCTAAAAAAGGGGTGTAAGAATAGTCTTCCCTCAGTGGTGTGAGGGTTACATGAAGTAATTCATAGCAGAATATTGACCAAGTGGCGCGTGGTCCTTGTTCTGGAAGTGGGGCTCTAAGCCCATGCGCATGTGGGGGGAGTGGTTGGGGGGGTCATGTGACAGCAGAGGAAGGGGGTGAGCACTTGCCTGTACTCTCCTCCTAATACCTGGCTCACGTTGGGGATTTTGAACTATTTCTGGTTTACTATAAAAGTGGAAATAGGAAGTTAAGGCCTGTGAGGATAAGGTCTATTTATACCCCTCAAACTCTAAGCAAGACTACCCCATGCTTCACCTGTTGAGTCGAAATTAACTGCCAAAATAAGTGGAACACAGACGGTGAAAATCCGTGATCATAGACAATCCTGATGATAATTCAGGGAATAATTTTCACCCAAACTGAACTGGTACAGTGGTAGTGGAAACAATAATGGCAGTTTTCAAATTCTTAATTAGAGCAAAAAGCTTTGGCACTAACCGGATGAGATGTGTTTGAAGTACCATGTGCTCTAAAACCAGTGTCGGTTTGCAGGCAGACTCTACAAACTCTGATTTACTGAAAGCTGAAAGACAAATGGTAGGTTTGGGAAGAGTGAAAGGGGGCAAACATAGAAGAAGGATGGATTGGCTTCTCCCTTCCTGCATGGTCATCTGCCTGTGAACGGAGATCATGGTTCCCTGTGAGCCTCTCTACACTTCACCACCACCTCTTTTTTTTTTCTTTTTAATGTTCAGTTAGCCAACATATAGTACATCATTAGTTTTTGATATAGTGTTCAATGATTCATTAGTTGCATTCAACACCCAGTGCTCATCACACGCCCTCCTTCACCCCCACCTCTTCTCCAGCATCTGCCTCGGTGCTGGTACAGAAGGTGCATCTAGCAGCTATCAGGAGTGTTACAGTGAAGTCATCATGCAGCCAGGATGCAGGGCTTCAGCTTTTGCTCTGCTGAGATACACTAGCTGGGCCCTTGGACAATTTATTTAACCGACTTCCGTCTCTACTGTATAATCTGTAAATGAATCTAATATTACAACTCTAACTTACAAGGTCATTAGGAGTATTAAATCCATTACTATGTGAAAACCCAAGGAAAGTACCTGACATATGGTTAATAACTATTATTTATTGCATAAGTGTATGAATACAGAAATATAAGGGACTGGTTTAACATATTTCTCTCAGTGAAGGAATGATTTACAGCAAGGACTTGCACTGTAAACTTGTGGCAAAATTTAAAAAATTAAGGAGAATATTATTGATGTATTCAGATATTCAACCAACTAAAACTTTCAGACTCTAAAATTAGCTTAGTAATTGTCTTGGCTTGTGGTGCGATGACAAAATACCATAGACTAGGGGACTTCAACAACATCTATTTATATATCACAGTTCTGGAGGCTGGGAAGCCCAAGATCAAAGTGCTGGCAAATGTGGCTTTGTGAGGGTCCTTCTCTTGATTTGCTGCCATTTTGCTATGTGCTCATATGACCTGTATTTTCATGGAGAAAGAGACCTCTCTTCCTCTTCTTATAGGGGTACTAATCCTGTCATTAGGGCACTATTCCAGTACCTCATCTAAACCTAATTACCTCTCAAAGGCTCCACCTCCAAATATCAGCATACTGGGGGTTCGGGCTTCGACATATGAATTTGGGGGTGACACATTTAGTCCATAACAGTAATAAATATTAATAATTTTTAAAATGTAACTCCCCATAGTATCTTGGAATTTGCCAGGCACTTTAAAATGTTTTGTCATATTTTATTTTCTCAAAGGCCTTGTGAGGTAAGTAGAGGAGGGATTGGCTCCTATCTTAGATTAAATTGCTTATTAGCTAAGAGAATTTTTGTGGGAGCAAAGGAAGAGATGAATTATATGTCTCGGGCTCTTGGCATAATTGCCCATGCCAGATTATATTTTATTTTGATAATAAGTTTTTATATGAAAGCTCTTTGAGCTAAGTTTTATGACTCAGATAGCAAAACTATGCATTTTAGTGATTAATCTGATTCTGTTTCTTAATGGACATGATTGTTTCACAAGGGCAAATACGGTTCCTCCATGAAGACTCATTAAATTATATTATGAGTAAAGGTCAGCTCCGTCAGTTTTGGCTGAAACTAAAAGGTGTGGACGTTTAAAGTATGTGGGTTAAAGTAATGAGTATGCGAAAGATAACTGCCCAGGATTTCTAAATGAGTATTTGCAGCCCACATGTTTGCTTGCTGTGATGGTTAGCTGAATATCATTTTGTGCATTTGTGTGTTTGTTTTCATCTACTTTTTTCTTTTAAATTAGATACAATGCCAGCCCTTGTTGGTTTCAGAAGAGTCACTAATTCTGACCTTTGGATGCAAGAGAAGTTCAGATTCCAATAGCTGTCTTTCCATTTCACATTTCACATTTCACTTAAACTGATACCTGTGAAAGAACTTAGAGACTCTCCTCTTACGAAGAGTAATTTTCTGTAACCAAAGATTTATGTGAGGCTCATATCCAAAATCATTTTTTTTGTACAGAACTATAAATATTGGTGGAAGAATATGATATGGCCAAGAAATTTTGTTATTCTGGATGTAATCCTGAAACATCTGAATATGCTTGTTTTTAAAATGTATTGTTATTTTAATTTTTAGGAAAAGCCCGATGGCTCCCCAGTATTTATTGCCTTCAGGTCCTCTACAAAGAAAAGTGTGCAGTACGACGATGTACCAGAATACAAAGACAGATTGAGCCTCTCAGAAAACTACACTTTGTCTATCAGTAATGCAAGGATCAGTGATGAAAAGAGATTTGTGTGCATGCTAGTAACTGAGGACAACGTGTTTGAGGCACCTACAATAGTCAAGGTGTTCAGTAAGTAGTCTGCAGTGTAACTGCTAAGTGGGATTGATGGCTGGTACTAGAAAATGTTCTTTAGAAAGAAGAGTGAATGCTCTGTAATGTCTCCACAGCAGGCATCTCTATAAGAGGACTTCTAACGATCTTCTTTCTGCTCATGCATGCTGTCAGTGAGGAAAACAAAAACCCTGAAATTCAAATAGGAGTTTTGCAGCGAGGAACTAAAAGAATATTCTCTGTTGTTTTGTTGGGTAACATTTCCTGTGATATGAGGTGCTACTAAGTGAAAACTGGCATGTGATCTTTAACTTTCACTGACATGTACAAATATTCTGTGATATATACATAGATACGTGATACATACATATAATCATGCATGTCATGCACACATATATATCTATTAGACTGAACCATATAAAATTAATATTTTGAAATGTTAAACAATAAATACAGGCAAATTCAAACCATCTTATAACTTAGAAATCTAAGCTTTTTATGTGTATGGTGTGTGTGTGTCAATATATGTGTGTATATAGTATTATACATACACTCACATGCACACACACACACATATATACCCTGGCCTTTAATAATGTTGATTTAGTTCTTCAAAGTGTTCAGAAAACTTCCCCCAATTAAAAAAGTTCACCACACCCTGAATGCATATGTGGAATACATCAAGGGGAAAAAGTAGAGTAGGGTTGGAAGAAGAGAACTCAGTAGAAGAAACTTGGAGAAATTACTGTAGTCATTATGGCAAAGTTACTTTGCCTAATGATAACATATAGTTAGTGTTACTGTGCAAATAGCTGTGCAAATTAATGACTTGAGAAGTTCTAATTAAACATTCTATCTTCTAATATTCAAATAAAAAAATTCCACCTCCTGCTACATCATAATATATTAGAAATTACAGGGAGAAAAATAGGTCTCAAAAGTTTCAGAATTCCAGTCTTTTTTAATTAGGGAAGAAGGTCTCACTTTGCAGTTTTTCCTCTCTGCTTTCTGATAATGTGGCAGCACCTAGAAATTATTAAAATAAATAGGAAGAAAGAAGCCCAGAGGGCTACTACAGCAAACAACCATGGATTTTTCCCATTTCTCTTCTAATAGCCTATGCAACTAAGTGGAACTGTCCCGTAAGTATTTATATATATTTCAAAGCTCCTATGGGCTCATGACATGGATTCAAAAAATTCTTGTACTATCAAAAGAAACCTTTGTTCTCCAGAAGAACCTTGTAAAAGCATATTACATGTTTCAGTTGATTACCTTTCAACTTGGAAGGCACTTTCCAGAAACCATCCACCCTTCTCAATCATTTCATGAATCGCACCAAATTACAAGTGTTTGCCAGTCATGCCTTCCATTAAATACCCCAAATAATCTACACCCTTTATTTACCAATGTCCCATTTTTTTTCTTTCTTTTATTTCATTTTGATGTTATTAAGAAGAAGGATGGTGCGCTGCTAGGGACATTTTTTGTAAAGAGAACAACAAAAACAATTTTTTAAATTAGTCCATGATGTCATAAATATAAGTATACAACAAAAATGTAAGATAGTAGGTAAAGATTAAGTCATAGCACCCTGAAGTTTATGTGTATTGCTTTGTCATTGCCAGGTTTCTTTCTCACTGTGTTAAAATTCTCAAATATCAAGCTAGTCTACCAGAAAGTTGAGAAAATCCAGGTTGTTTCCTTTAAATCATTTGTGACAATTTTCAGAATACACTTAAAGACAATACCATACAGCAATCTGCAAAAAAAAAAAAAATCCAGTTAATCTACTTTGATAAAAATTTGTAAGCTATTTTGGAATACAGGGGATTTCTATGATTATAAAAACAAACTCACACCCCACATACTGGCAGCACCCCCTACCCCCTTCTCTTTTGAATGTTGTTGAAAACAAAGTGATTCTCAGAAACAGAATTTGCATTCCAGGCTCTGGGCCAGGGAGAATTCAAATAGACAAGTTACACATTCTTGAAAATGGCATTTTATGCTAGAAACCGTGGGACCCTCCAAGTCCAATTAAATGAACAGCACAGCTCATGATAAGGAGAGTGTTTGCAAGAGCATACAGGGGCTTTACTTTTTTTAAAAAAAATAATGAATTTACTTTGGGTCACATTTTGTGAAGCAAACAGCAGCTGTGACAGGGAGACTTTTATTCTGTGCATGTGTATATTGTAATCACTTAAGAGTTACTAGGCTCATCAATCAGTGCTCTGTTTCCTTCTGTCGAATCACCTTAGCAACACGCATTGTGTACTACAGAATCGAGTATGGTGGACGTGAGCTAATCCCAGATCAGCTTGCTGCAGAGTGCCATCCTCATGAGCAAACTCAGACTGTTTTTATTCAAACTGGAGGCCATGACTGATGACTCTGTTACCTCTGGTGTAGGCTTGTTTGTTTAGTTTTAAACTATACCTCAGATACAATAGCCATGCCCATTATGCACCCCAGATTCAGATAAGTCACATTCTTTATCACCATGAGTACAGCTTTTTTAAAAAGAGAATTGGATGGCATTAAAATTAAAATGTATTTGCATTTATTGCACATTTGAAGTTATTAAAAACATTCAGAAACATCAGTAAAGCCTTTAAAGTTCCCAAAGATTTATTCCAAACATTGTGCAAAAATTTCAGAAGTCAAATGGGTTGCCAACTGGCTGTTGGTGAAACAGAAAAATCCCTCACTGGTCATCAGAAGACCTGGCTTTGTTAGGTCTGCTGCTAATTTCTGACCTTGGGGAAGTTCACTAGTCTGGGGCTTCCTCTCTCATCAACAGTAATATAAGTGCTTAGAATTTGAGGGTGGTTTTCCTATCATGTTCCTAGGATCCTCCTGAGGAGCTACTGAAGAGGGCAGGAGAGGGGGAAACACTGCTTTTGTTAGCTAGAATTCTACCCACGCTATATTTCAAAGATTTTTCACGGTAATCCATTCAGGGGAAAAAAAGGGAAAATGACCCCAGCTCTAAAAAGGCATTTGAAAACCACAATCGAGGCTAATTTGTAAACCCTCTTGTACTCTAGTGTACTGAGAGGAGCTTTCATGAGTCAGTGGAACCAGTGCACCTCTCTTTTATTGCCTTCCTCCCCTATCAAACTGAGCTCTCCTGTTTGTGGTTTCTGGTAATAACACTGTACGTTGTGGGTGGTAGAGAGCAGTTTTGCCTTCGTCACCTCATCCTCAACTGGCTATGATAGATACCCTTGACAAAATCATTTTAATAATGCAAATAAATTTGTGCTGACTTTCCCTTTCAATTCTATACTTGGTTATGAATCCCTGAATTATATTAAGGCATAATTCATGTAAAGTTTTTTTTTTAAACACTTTGGAATCAATATGCAATTTTGCTCAAATAGTACGTGTCCTCTTTTATGGTCCTCCAACTAATACCCATTGATTGTTGCAAACTAATATAAGAGAAAATTACATACAAAATATCTCATGGGCTTGAAACAAAAGTTTGGGAGAAAAGAACTCAAAGAATTGCAGTAGGTATTACTTCCACAATACCCACTGTGGCTCTCTTCCAAATAAAAAGATGAGTTACAGTGTAAAGAGGCCTAAACTTTAAGGATTCTTTCACCAGTTTTCCTGGATTGTCCACAGTTTCATTTTATTGAAATCAGTATAAATTTTCAAAAATATTTATGGAAGGAACATATACATGGCCATGTGTAAAGGACCAACATTTGTAACATACCAAGTATTTATGATCTTATGTACACTGATAAAACATCAGAAGGTATACAAAGCAGAGGAATATATATATTCTGCCTAAGAGGAAGTATGTGCCCAACTGTTCTGATATATAGTTTTGGTGAACTAGAATGTATTGCAGCTTAGCAACACTGCCCACCTACATTTCATATTAAAAGACTCAATTAAAAAAAAAAAAAAAGGAACCTCAGTTTTTTCAGATGATTTTTTAAATCTCTTTTTATATTCCAGGCATAGATACTACTGAAGGGGAAGCAAAAACCCATTTATTCTTTTTCTCTTGTTAGTTTTGACTCTTGATTGACCACATAAATTAATTTAATATCTTACCTCTCTTATGCTTTCAGAAAGGTATCATGAAATACTTGATTTTAGTTCCCAGAGAACTTTGACTTACTTACTTAAGCACCAAGAATTTTCATTTTGTTTAAATATTTTGGATACATCCCTCTCTCAAATGTTTTAGACATTTGTCTTAAAACATAAATTCAGAACAGAATTTAATGTCTTAGTAGTAATTCGGAGTTGTAATTGTGAACATTAATGGCATTACATTAAAATCGTGATAACACCAGTGCTTACTGATATGTGGAAGGCTTTAACCTGCTACCGTATGTTTCCTACAAATTGCTGTTTATTTTGACTTTTTGGTCAGTTTTTAATAATTTTTTGGTCACATTTCTAACAGTCAGGAAATCAGGTGGCACTTCTTGTTTGTGTTAATGTAATTGTCTCTGTTATACTTCTCTATTCTTCTGTATTTCTTTTTTCTATTTTTCTATCTTTCTTGTGTTTTGTTTCCAATCTGTATATTTGGAAATAATCCATCTTGTGAAAATTGAATTAGAATTATGTTTCTAGAATTAATAGTAAGTAGGCCTTCCTATAATTAAAGTGCAAAAGTTGAACACATAGGAAGATTTACTATTATTATTCATTGTTCCAATTTCTAATATAAAACAATTGCAAAAAGGAAATTAACTCTCAATAGTAACATGAAGAAGTTTACATATTTTTTGCATACAGTCTTGGTGATAGCCATTTTGCTGTTCCAAAGACTCTGTCTTCATCCTTATTTTCTGTAATGGTGTGGGTAGGCAACATGTCTGATAGTGGAATTCCAAATTGAGTAATAATTATATAAAAGCCAACTCAGTCTAGTTTGGTTATAGAAATTAAAGGTATTGGAGATGGTATACAATGAGACTTTGAATGAAAGAATAACTGGTTGTCTTTGTTTATATGAGAATAGAATAGTTTTGCTCCATGAGATTCACAAAAATCAATGACAAAGAGGCAATATCCATTTTCTGGAGACTAATCGTTAGAGCTAATTAAAAAGTAAAATATCCTTCAGTGATACGTAGATAACTAACAGTGAAGAGTAAATAAATTAAAATAAGTTTGAATAATATCTTGTTGCTGTGATTTTTAACCAGTTCTTCCTGAAGGTTCTCTTAGAATGGATGCTTATAAAACTTCCTATATTTGAAATGCTGTTGTCCATTATCTCAGTTCCAAATTTAAAGGATTTCCCTGGATTTATAATTTCATAATGTGATTTCACTTTAAAGATAAGGTTTGAGATACACAGAAAACTTGAACTTCTAAATCCCTTAACTCCTTTTAGTTACCATGATTTTAGGACCATAATTCATGAACTTCATTGTGCCTGAAAATCTTGTAGAGAGCTTGTTTTAAAAAGTAGATTTATAGGACTGTCCCTAGAGATTCTAATTCTGTCCAGGGGAGCCTTAGAAATCTGCATTTTTAATAAATATCCTTTCTGGATTCAGATCTTCATCTAAGTAGCTGGAAGTTATAAGTAAGTAGAAAGTACACATGATAATCAATTGGCAATAATATTCATGTTTAGTGTATTAACCTCTGTTTTCCTATCAAATCCATATTTACTGCTTATGAAGCATTCACAAGACATTACCAATATTTTCTTCAAAAGAGTAATAAGCATTTAAAATAGTATTTAATGTAAAAAAGCAAATACTTACAGGGAGTGGGTTAACCAGATTTCTTAATTGCAGATTATATGGGAATGTGTTCTTTATTTTGTTGCTTGGTTTTTTGCTTTGACTAAGTGAATTATTTTTCTATAATCCAAATCACAAATGTCCTTTTGTTCTTTCATGTGTACTTAAAACCTTTTTCTGCTTGACTTTAGAGCAACCATCCAAACCTGAAATTGTGAGCAAAGCACCTTTTCTCGAAACAGAGCAGCTAAAAAAGGTAAGAACTTGCGTTTGATTCATTGCCTTCACTTAGCCTAATGTTAAATGTCTTCTCCTGGCTTCAGATGGCAGGACAAATAAGATAGACTTTGTTCTTGTGGAGCTGACAGTGTTGCAGGTGCCAATCAGAAAGTCTGCCCGAGTTAGAGTGGGAACACAGAGGAAGATATAGTCATTTCCGGAAGGAGAAGAGGGTTGGGGGGGAGGCATAAGTCTTTCTTATTTGGATGCACTGAATATTAAATCGAGTCATGAAAGATGAGTTGATTTTCTCCAAACCAAGGGTAGAAAGGCTTTACAACAACATGAAATAATATGATGTAAACAAGAATAGCATTTTTAGGAAACATCACCTTATTTGCATTGCTGGAACTTTGTGTGGTAAGATGGTAGGCAAGAGAGTCCAGTAAAGGATAAATCTGGAGAAGTAAAGAGAAGCTGGATTATGACAAGCCTTATGTCATGGAGGGAGTTTGGACTTTATTCTGTATGCAGATTAAATTATTGAAAAGTTGAAGTAAAGATGTGAGAAGATCAAATTTGAACAATCACATTAAGAGGTGTGAAGAGAGGTTGTATCAAGAGGGAACAAAGCTGGAGGTTATATGTGGGCACAATCAGCTGACTAATAATCTTATTTTCACTAAGTAAAATACCTAAATTTCTCTTTGTGAAGAAAAAAATACAAACAAGTTAAAAGTTCTTTGAATCAGATTAAATTTTACTTCATGATATTATTTGATAAATGCTAAATATTAAAGTTATAACACATTTGAAGAAAAGTGGTGGGAATTATAGATTTGGTAAGTATATGTATCTGAACTTTATATAGTATGAAACCAGAGAGGCAGCCCCACTTTCACACCGTTAATGATTCTTGCATGCTGAGATCTGTGAACGATGGGAATAGTCAATGTTAATGTAGTTATGTTATTTAGTTAATGCTAAAAATGAATAATGTCAAAGTGAATTTGGTAATGCTTTTAGACAAATGTGATTTTATTAATAGTGGCAACATCTATTGCATAGTTTTAAATGGGCAAGACTATAATTTTAAGTACAAAGCATTGTCTTTAATGCAAGAGAGCATGCATTCAGTCCCCAGTCAGTGCCTGGATAATGAATGGGTCAGGAAACCTTTGGAAGTGCTGCACCCCCTGAGGAGTCCAAAGCTTTCAAATTGACAACCACTGATGGAACCAAGGTAGCAACGTTTCCTCTTCATTTTGCAGTTGGGAGACTGCATTTCAAAAGACAGTTATCCAGATGGCAACATCACATGGTACAGGAGTGGAAAAGTGCTGCAACCCCTTGAAGGAGGTGGGTAAGAAGTGAGCAATAAATTCAGATGACCTATTTTGACTTTCTCTTGTCTAGGCATTCCTTAGACTGCCCTGAATCTAAATGCATTGCCCTTTTTGATCTACGGCTCTATGCTTTGTTCCTTTAAGTAACCATTAAGTCATTAAGTGATTTTTTAAAACATCATTTTAGTCCTTATGCAGAAGAATCAAGAGCAGAGAAAATTTATTTCTGTATATGGCATGTTCTAGAAGTTAATTAAAGTGAGTGGGAGATAGGATTCCAGGATTCTATTTCCGTGTCTCTGATTCCATGGTTTTGAAAAGACATTCTACCTCAGTACATGTCAGTTTTCCCTCTTGTTAAATACAGTAAGAAGGACAAAACCACTTCTCAAGGTGTTGTGACATTTAACTAAGGACTGTGATTTTCCAATGAAAATGCTATCATTAGTGTTCTTATTTTCTTCAGTGGTGGTCTTAATTTTTAAAAAGCAAATGGACCCGGTAACTCAGCTCTATACCATGACTTCATCCCTGGAGTACAAGGCAACCAAGACTGACATACAAATGCCATTCACCTGCTCTGTGACGTATTATGGACCATCTGGCCAGAAAACACTTCAGTCTGAACAAGCAATCTTTGATATTTACTGTAAGTAACTCAATATACAATTATGCAATTTTAATGTCTTAGAGTATCCAAATGCTATTAATCTTTCAAGTCCTAATCCACATGCTCTTTGGATTATACTTTCAACCCCCCTTTCCTATTCTGCAGTACTCAAATAATCTCTTTCTCCTTGGAAGACCTATAGAATAAATGCTTACCCTTTCTTCTGATACCTTTCCCTTTCCACTTTGTCATTTCTGAACATCACTTCTGTATTCTGCTAGATGCTAAGTTCCTTAAAGACAAGATCTCTAACTTAGTTCGATCCCTTCTGGTAGTCCTCAGCCTGGCACATAAGCTATGAATTTTGTAGGAGTTCAAAATGCCATCTGATTACTTACTGAATGAAGGACAGATGAGTAGAGGCTTATGACTGGTCTTCTAGATATGGGATTTCCATTTTAATGAAAAAAATTATATTAACAATGAGATCAATTGCATAAGTTTAAATAGGATGTTGTATTCCAAGACATTTAGGTTAACTTTATTTCATAGATTTGAAACATAGGATATTAGACTAAAAAGGAAACTTCTTGATCATCTGATCTAACTCCATTATTTTACTTAGCAGTAAAGTGAGGCCCGGAGACTTGCCCTAAATTAGCTATAGAGACTGGGTTAGAATCCTTTTCTGCAATGCTATTCTCTTTCCTATAAGATAGGTGCCAAGATTCAGAGCAAACAGGCTGGTAGTCCAGGCCCAGCACAGTCAATTTCTGTGTCTTTCTGGAAGAGTAGCTAACTGCTTTAGGTCTTAGTTTTCTTATCTTGAAATGGAAAGAAATAACTCAGTGTTGTTATGGAGATTAAGTGAAACCACAAATCTAAAATAACATCCTATATTGCTCATTAAATTCTTGTTATTAAGTACTATTGTTATTATTGCTATGTAATCATTATTACTACATACACATAGAACTAGAGATACTATTTTTGGAGAAATGCAAGAAAGAATTTCATTATTTTAAAAAATGAATCAAAACTTCTTATAATATTGCCATATACAGTAGAATAACCTAAAACTTCTACGTGTATTCTGGAGAAAGAGTAGAAATGCCAGTTGAGCCCTTGTAGGGTTTTATCTCCTCTACATTTCTATTTTGGTTCCATAAAGTGCAGAACCTTCTATAAGAACAAAACTGACATTCCACTTGCCCTAACAATAAGGGATTGTTGTGCCTTAAACTTTGTATCTAAGTTTCAACTTATATACTGACTTAAAAGTGAGGATTTAAAGGATTTCATTATGTACAAGTTATCTAAAATCAAACTATTATTTCTGTAAGTAAAGGCAGAATTCTGTCTGTTCAAAAATGTTGAACTGGAAATAAACTATCTTGGTGTAAGTGCAGGAGTACAAGATAGGAAAGAGCATCAAGATGAGTAATAAGGACCAGGAAAGTGGCTTCAGAAAAAACAAGAATGTATGTTATCAGGCATGAAGATCTGGGTAAGCAGAAAAGTCCTTGGATGAATAAGAAGGAAATGGTTTTACTGTGGCTGGCTGTGGGGGATGCATTTGGCACAGCTTTTGAGAAGCCACAGTGTATGCAGTGCTGGGCTTCCTGGTGAAAATATAAAAGTGCTTAAGACAGAGTCCTGACATTCAAAGAGTTTACTACTCCAAGAGAGCAATAAGATACCTACATCAGGAGGAAATTATCAGTGCAAGGTTGCAAGTGATAAGTGACACTCAGAATTCAGTGAATAGCCCTAAAAGCTCAGATGCCCAAGGACAGTGATTCTCAAACTTGTGTGCATCAAAATCACCAGAAGGACTTAGAACACAGATCACTAGACCCTGCTCTGAAGTTTCTCATCCAGTAGTTGTGGGGAGATGCCCAACACTGCATTTAGAACAAATTCCCTGGTGACGCTAACGCTGCTCATCTGAGGACTACACTTGGAGAACCATTGCTCTATGTGACTTTAGAGTGGAGGAGGAGGGAGCTAAACAGAAAGGACAGAGAGTACATTCAGAGGAAAGAAATTTGATCACTTCATCTTGAGGAAGATGCACTAGTCCACTCCTACCCTATCCAGTCAGTAAAGAAGCTTTATAGAATCCAGCTCGTTCATCTTGATGTTTATCTGATTCTGCCATCTGACACTGCCTAAGAATATGCCACCATTCTTCATTGCCAGTATTTCTGTGATTTCCAAAATAATATTCCTTTCTGTTCACTCCAAACTGCCCTCCAAGCTGCTGCCAGAAATATCTTTTTTAAAAACAAATGTGAGCATGTTAGTTTAATGCTATGATTACAATTCTTTAATAACTCCCAGATCTCTCAGACTAATCTTCACACTCCCCGTTTCTTTTCTTCCAACTTTTTTTTTCTTCCAACTTTTTATTTAAATTTCAGTTGGTTAACATTCAGCGTAATATTAGTTTCAGGTGTAGGATTTAGTGATTCATCAGTACAACACCAGTTGCTCATCACAGCAAATGCCCTCCTTAATCCCCATCATCCATTTAACCCATCCCTCTGCCCACCTCCTCTCCAGCACCCTCAGTTTGTTCTCTATAGTTAGAAGTTTGTTTTATGGTTTACCTCTCTCTCTCTTTTCTTTCCCCTTTGTTCATCTGTTACATTTCTTAAATTCCATATATGAGTGAAATCATAGGACATTTGTCTTTCTCTGACTGACTTATTTTGCTCAGCATAATATTCTCTAGTTCCATCCATGTCCTTGCAAATGGCAAAATTTCATTCTTTTTTACGGCTGAGTAATACTCCATTGTTTACATATACCACAACTACTTTATTCATTCATCAGTTGGTGGACATTTGGGCTCTTTCCATAATTTGGCTATTGTTGATAATGCTGCTATAAACATCAGGGTACATGTATCCCTTTGAATCAGTATTTTTGTATCTGTTGGGTAAATACCTAGTAGTGCAATTCCTGGGTTATAGGATAGTTCTATTTTTAACTTTTTGAGGAACCTCCATACTGTTTTCTGGAGTGGCTGTCCCAGTTTGCATTCCCATCAACACTGTAAGAGAGTTCCCCTCTCTCTGCATCCTGGTCAACATCTGTTGTTTTCTGTGTTGTTATATTTAGCCATTCTGACAGGTGTGAGGTGGTATCTCATTGTAGTTTTGATTTGTATTTCCCTGATGATGAGTGATGTTGAGCATCCTCCCATGTGTCTGTTAGCCATCTGGAGGTCTTTTTTGGAAAAATGTCTCTTCATGTCTTCTGTCCATTTTTTAACTGGATTATTTGTTTTTGGGGTGTTGAATTTTTATAAGTTCTTTATAGATTTTATATACTAACCCTTTATCAGATATGTCATTTGCAAATATCTTCTCCCATTTTGTAGGTTGCCTTTTAGTTTTGTTGATTATTTCCTTCACTGTGCAGAAGATTTTTATCTTGATGAAGTCCCAATAGTTCATTTTTGCTTTTCGTTTCCCTTGCCTCCAGAGACATGTCCAGTAAGAAGTTGCTATGGCCGATGTCAAAGAGGTTGCTGCATGTGGAGGTTTCTCCTCTAGGATTTTGATGGTTTCTTGTCTCACATTTAGGTCTTTCATGCATTTTGAATTTATTTTTGTGTATGGTATAAGAAAGTGGTCCAGTTTCATTCTTCTGCATGTTTCTGTCCATTTTCCCAGCACCATTTGTTGAAGGGTTAGTTGACCATATAGTTGTGGGTCCATATCTGAGTTTTCTATTTTGTTCCATTGATCTATGTATCTGTTTTTATGCCAGTACCATACTCTCTTGACCACTATCGCATTGTAATATAGCTTGAAGTCCAGAATTGTGATGCCTCCAGCTTTGCTTTTCTTTTTCAAGATTGTTTTGGCTATTTGGGTCTTTTGTGGTTCCATACAAATTTTAGGATTGTTTGTTCTAGCTCTGTGAAAAGTGCTGGTGGTATTTTGATAGGGATTGCATTAAATGTGTATATTGCTTTGAGTAGTATAGGCTTTTTAACATTTGTTCTTCCAATCCATGAGCATGGAATGTTTTTACATTTCTTTGTATCATCTTCAATTTCTTTTGTAAGTGTTCTATAGCTTTTAGAGTACAGGTCTCTTACCTCTTTGGTTAGGTCTCTTATGGATTTTGGTACTTTGTAAATAGGATCGATTTCTTCATTTCTCTTTCTGTTGCTTCATTATTGGTGTATCAAAATGCAACATATTTCTGCATGTTGATTTTGTTTCCTGCAATTTTGCTGAACTTGTGTATCAATTCTAGCAATTTTTTGGTGGAGTCTTTCAGGTTTTCTACATAAACTATCATGTCATCTGAAAATAGTGAAAGTGTGACTTCTTCCTTGCCAATTTGGATGCCTTTTTTTTTGTTCTTTTTTTTTTCTTTTTTTGTCTGATTGCTGAGACTAGGACTTCCAGTACTATGTTAAATAACAGTGGTGAGAGTGGACATCTCTGTTGTTCCTGATAGTAGAGGAAAAGCTCTCAGTTTTTCCCCATTAAGATGGTATTATCTGTGGGTTTTTCATATATGTCCTTTATTACATTGATGTATGGTCCCTCTATCCCTAGTTTGTTGAGGGTTTTTATGAAGAATGGGTGTTGTACTTTGTCAAAAGCTTTGTCTGCATCTATTGAGAGGATCATATGGTTCTTATCCTTTCTTTTATTTTTATTAATGTGGTATATCACGTTGATTGATTTGCAAATATTGAACCACCCTGGCAACACAGGAATAAATCCCACTTGATCGTGGTGAATGATTGTTTTAATGTATGGTTGGATTTGATTTGCTAGTATTTTGTTGAAAATTTTTGTGTCCATGTTCATCAGAGTTATTGGTCTGTAGTTCTCTTTTTTAGTGGAGTCTGTTTGGTTTTGGAATTAGGGTATGCTGGCCTCATAGAATGAGTTTGGAAGTTTTCCTTCCTTTTCTATTTTTTTGGAATGGTTTGTGAAGAATAGGTATTAACTCCTCTTTAAATGTTTGGTAGAATTCCCCTGGGAAGCCATCTGACCCTAGACTTTTGTTTGTTGGGAGATTTTGATGACTAATTCAATTTCTTAGCTGGTTTTGGTCTGTTCAAACTTTCTATTTCTTCTGTTTCTGTTTAGGTAGGTTATATATGTTTCTAGGAATTTATCCATTTCTTCCAGATTGTCCAATTTGGTGGCATGTATTCTTCATAATATTCTCTTATGATTGTTTGCATTTCTGTGGTGTTGGTTGTGATCTCGCCTCTTTCGTTTATAATTTTATTTACTTGAGTCCTTTCTCTTTTCTTTTTGAGAAGTCTGACTAGGTGTTTATCAATTTTATTAATTTTTTCAAAGAACCAGCTCCTGATTTCATTGATCTGTTCTACTATGTTTTTTGTTTGTTTGTTTTTATATCACTTATTTCTCTTCTAATCTTTATTATTTCCCTTCTTCTGCTGGCTTTAGGCTTCATTTTTTGTTCTTTTTCTAGTTCCTTTAGGTGTAAGATTATGCATATTTGAGATTTTTCTTGCTTTGAAGTAGGCCTAAATTGCTAGGTACTTCCTTCTTATGAACACTTGCTGCATCCCAAAGATTTCAGACCCTTATGTTTTCATTTGTTTCCATGTATTTCTTTATTTCTTCTTTAATGTCTGGTTGACCCATTCATTCTTTAGTAGGATGTTCTTTAACCTCCATGTATTTGTGTTCTTTCCAAATTTTTTCTTGTGGTTGACTTCAACTTTCATAGCCTTATGGTCAGAAAATATGCATGGTATTATCTCAAACTTTTTGTACCTGTTGAAGCTCGATTTGTGACCTAGTATATGATCTATTCTGGACCTAGTATGTGATCTATGTCCCATGTACATTTGAAAAGAATGTATTTTCTGCTGCTTCAGGATGAAATGTTCTGAATATATCTGTTAAGTCTGTCAGTGTGTCATTCACAGCCTTGTTTCCTTGTTGATTTTCTGCTTAGATGATCTGTCCATTGTGCTTAGATGATCTCTCCATTGGTATAAGTGGAGTTTTAAAGTCCCCTACTATTAATGCGTTATTATCAATAGGTTCCTTTATGTTTGTTATTAATTGTTTAATATATTTGGGTGCTCCCATGTTGGGGGCATACATATTTATAATTGTTAGATCTTCTTATTGGATAGACCCCTTTATTATGATATAGTACCCTTCTTCATCTCTTGTTATAGACCCTGGTTTAAAATCTAGTTTGTCTGATATAAGAATTGCTGTTCCAGCTTTCTTTTGACATCCTTTTGCATAGGAGATATTTCTCTATCCCCTCACTTTCATCTGCAGGTGTCTTTAGTCTAAAATGAGTCTCTTATAGACAGCATATAGATGGGTCTTGTTTTTTTTATCCAATCTGACACTCTGTGTCTTTTGATTAGAGCATTTAGTCCATTTACAATCAGAGTAATGATTGACTGATATTAATTTAGTGCCATTTCATTACTTATTTTGTGGTTGTTTCTGGAGATTTTCTCTGTTCCTTTCTAGTCTATCACTTTTGGTCTTTCTTTCCCACTCAAAGAATTCCCTTTAATATTTCTTGTGGGGCTGGTTCAGTGGTCTCGAACTCCTTTAGTTTTTGTTTGTCTGGGAAACTCTTTATCTCTCCTTCTATTCTGAATGATAGCCTTGCTGGGTAGAGTATTCTTGGCTGCAGATTTTTTCCATTTAGTGCATTGAATACATCATGCCACTCTTCTGGCTGCTAAGTTTCTGTGGAGAGATCTGCTGCTGACCTTATTGGTCTTCCCTTGTAAGTTAGGGACTTCTTTAATCTTATTGCTTTTAGGATTTTTCTTTATCTCTATATTTTGCAAATTTAACTACACTATGTCTCCATGTTGACCTGCTTATGCTAATTTTGCTGGGAGTTCTCTATGCCTCCTGGATTTGGATGTCTGTTTTCTTCCCCAGATTAGGGAAGTTTTCAGCTACAATTACCTCAAATAAACCTTCTGCCGCCTTTTCAATCTCTTCTTCTGGGACCCCTATGATACAAATGTTATTATGGTTGATGGAGTCACTGAGTTCCCTGAGTCTACTTTCATGATCCAAGATTTTTCTTTCCCTCTTTTGTCTTTACACTCCCAATTTTGACATGCCTCAAATCCTTTGTAGCCATTGTCCTGCACTATATCTCAATCTGTATCCCTTCACTGTATTTTCTACAGTCCTGTTCTGTTTTCCAGATTCCTCCTTTAGAGTACTACTTACACGCCTGTTCATTTACGGTCACTACCTTACTTTTGTTTTCTAGCAAACACCTATTCGTTCTTTAAATCCCAGCAGTAGCATCAGTTCCTACCAGGCACTTCCCAGTCTCATGCATCTGTAAGCTACCAGTGATCACGTCATATGTGATTTTTATGTTTTTATAGTCTTAATTGTTTGATGTCATTATAAATAGATCAAAAGCCATGCTGTTTTCAACTTTATAACTTTAGCACTTAGTACCAGCACAAAATAAATATTAACTAAACAAATGAATACATGAGTGGACAGAGGATAAATGGAGATGGGACAAAGAAAATTTGAATAGACTCTTGATAATTATATAGTGGTATATATAGAATAGTGAGATATAATTCTTACCTGAATAGTTCAAGGCAATCATGGGTACCAGGTTAAGAAATTTTTATTTCAATCTTCACATATCATTCTAATCTTCAAAACATTACTTCAGAAAACTGATTTAGAGGAAATATATATATATATGCATAATATTTATATATTTATAAATTTTATATACATATGCATAAATATTTATATATATGAAGGAGTAGAATGAGGGACTGTCTAAAAGTTTGATGGTAGTGTTTCAGATATAGGTTAGAGCCTGGACTATAGAAGTGTTAGTAGGAATCAAGGGGGAGAATCAGATGCAAAACACAGTAGTAATCACTAAGACATGGTGACAGAGTGGATAAGAGAAAGCCAGAATACCTGGCAGAATGATTTACTAATGGACAGAGTAAAATTCAGAGAAAAAGTCAGGGGTAACAGGAGAGCAAGAGATGGTTAATTTTGTTTGAGGCATGTTAGCTGGACATCCAGAAAGTTACTGTTAAAACTCAAATCTCTCTGATCTCAGTGTAGTTCTTCAGTTCTCTAATACAGAA
Source organism: Eumetopias jubatus (assembly GCF_037043125.1). Lineage (NCBI taxonomy): Eukaryota > Metazoa > Chordata > Mammalia > Carnivora > Otariidae > Eumetopias > Eumetopias jubatus. The sequence continues at coordinate 51,954,917 of NW_028274807.1, forward strand.
CAGAGCCTATTGAAAGGGGACACAGAGAAGGGAAGTTTTGAAATAAAGCAGGAAGTCAGACAGATTGTGATCCCTAGCTGTTCTGGTGTCAGCTTTGATTGAGTAGTCTCTCAGTGACATGCAACAGGCCAAAACAGTCAGTGAAGGGCCACATAAAAGAGAGAAGAAAGCGTAGAAATGGAAGGCCGTGGGGGATGAAAAACAGACTTTGTTTACCTTCCAACTTTACTGGGAACTGCTAGTGAGGGAACTACCTCAGGGAAATTCAGAAAAACTAACAAGAAGTGTATTAAACCAGGCACTGTTTAGCTTCAGAACATTCTGGGCAAATAGAGAGGTCCAAGCATGAAGAAAAGGCAACAAAGCAATCTATGTTTTTTTCTGCATTTGGATATTAAAAAGATACATAAATGATAGCAAGAGATAGGGAAGAAAACCTCTGAATCTACCACTTATTTGTTTTATTAGCTAATAACAAAATAAGTCTTCATAGATTATTTTTCTACTCTTATTCTATTATTCTTATTATCCAGCTATATAACAAACTATATTAGAAAGTGGGTTATTTATAACTGCCAACACCCCTTCCTCTTATATTCTGTTTGCTAGATATTGTCCTTTGTATCTAGCCTTTAATTTCTTTAGTGTTCTACTGTTAGTAGTAGCCTCTACTAAAGAATACCCTTTAGCCCTATTTTCTCCATAAAAGTGACCAAAATGGAATGAAAGTTTGCTTCAATGGACAGAACAGAATACAATATATTTACAGTCCTGTTGATTGTTTTAAGGGTCTCCTTCAGTTCACGAAAAAGATTCATCTTTTTGAAAACTGATCTCTCCTGCATGCCAAAAATTTTGCTGGCATTGCTTAGCTCATGTCTCTTTTTATTTAATATAAGGTAGTATTATGTAAGATGAGTGCAGGGGTGCCTAATAGTTTTAGCTACTATGCTGGCTGATCCAGTCTTTCCAAACCGTGGGGTTCATATAATATAGTTAAATGTCCTTATAATGAAATCATGCAGTGAGATTGTTCCTACTGGTTTTTTACACATAAAATAATTATGGTCGTTCCTACCTCAGTTAAAGACATTTTGCTAAGAAGAAATTGGTTTTTATGTAACAGGGTTTCTTTGTAGTTTTCTCTAACCAAGATTAGTACTTGGTATAGCAAGTAGCTATTAACTTCAATCCCTCTATAAAAGGATACATTTAAGTAATTACCATTACTAGCTTCTTGAGAAAATTGTGTATAATTTAGTCATTTATATTGTATGTACAGAGTAATTTGGTACTTGATGAAAATGGTTAACTTGTGTCTGTGGCTCTTGCAGATCCTACTGAGCAAGTGACAATACAAGTGCTGCCATCAAAAAATGCCATCAAAGAAGGGGATAACATCACTCTTACGTGCTTGGGAAATGGTAACCCTCCTCCTGAGGAATTTTTGTTTTACTTACCAGTAAGTGCTTAAGGATTATTACTTGAGCTAGACTACTATCATTTTGTCCTGTTGTGTGGCAGCTGGCTGACATTAAGAATTGTGTGTAGTTGGGCACCTTATTCTTGGGGACAAGGGACACCTGTAGAATGTCCCTTTGAAAGGTTGTTTTTTTCTTTGTTTTGGTCTGTTTTTTTGTTTTTTGGGGGTTTTTTTTTGTTTGTTTTTTTTTCCATCTACCAGTGATCTTGCCTTTTTTTCCTCAGTGTTAAGAGATTTCAGGGAAAAAGAGATAAAAAGCTGATCATAACCATGAGAGACTATGAACTCTGAGAAACAAACTGAGGGTTCTAGAGGGGAGGGGGGTGGGGGGATGGGTTAGCCTGGTGATGGGTATTAAGGAGGGCACGTTCTGCATGGAGCACTGAGTGTTATGCGCAAACAGTGAATCATGGAACACTACATCAAATACTAATGATGTAATGTATGGTGATTAACATAACATAATAAAATAAAAAAAGCTTATCATAGGAAACCATAATTACAAAAACTCTAGTTTTCATTATCTAGATAAGCTATAAGAATCTGTTCTTCAAAAACAGAAGATTCTAAATCTACCCACAGTGCCTTCCTGAATACATCTCTGACCCTCTGAAGTAGGACCATTCTGTTGTACATTATATTTAGCTTGAGAGAATAAAGCTAGGGGCTATATCTTGCCATGGCATATGGTCTTGAAGGGCCAGCTCCTCAACTTTTATCAATATGATAGCTGAAAGGAATGATATATAGAGAAGATAATTTGGAACATTCCTCTAGGATGTGTTCTAGATATCATGGTAGTATGGAGTCAGACTAGGAGAGAGCTGTTGAGGACACTTGTTTGCTCTCCCAGAGCTCTTCCTAGGTTTGTGTATGATATAACTTTCCATTGAGAGAAGCCACATACAACCTTATATTGCATTTACTTAAGGGTTATCTTTACAAATGTCACCCACTACCTTTCTCAGCAGCATTTAAGAATATCATCTACTTAGAAGGCTCATTACTCAGAACTCAGAAGACTAATTAGTCAGAAGACTAATTACTCAGAAGGCTAATATTCAGAAATATTACTCAGAAGACTAATTAGCTGATTTCTTTTAGACTTAAATGTTGATAGAAAACTTTGTTTCTCCCAATAAATAATATGTCCTTTGAACAGTATGTTCAAAAATATACTGTTTTTGTCTGATATGCAAATGAACTTCTGAAACTAATTATGTTTCTACCTTGGCTATCAGGGATGACAGCCAAATTTGTGTCTTAGCTTTACAATAACATCTGATGATTATGGTTTTTTGTTACTATATAGTTCATCTATATTCTTTCTATTCTTAGTTTATTAATTCTTTTTTTTCTTCACTCTTTAAAAAAAAAAAATTCTCCTCCCCCCATTTCTTTCTCCTTTCCTTCCCCTCCCTTCCCTTCCCTCTTCCTTCCCTCCCTTCCTTCCTTTCTTTTTTTTTCCTCCCCTTTTTATTTGGATATGTGGCATGTTTTCTTTTAAGCTGCCTCAAATCTTTTTGATGAATTAGAAGACATAAATATAAAATGAAATAATAGATTTTTTTTAAAAAATCTGCTTTAACTCTCAAATTCAAGCCTTGCTGTCAATAGAAAAGATGTCATCAATATCATGTTTATTAGCTCCTCAATTTCCTTAGAACCAAAATTGCAATTATTTTTCCAGAAATCAGACAACACAAATTCTACTCCCATTTGTCCAATCATAGAAACACATTCCCTTTTTTTTCTTACATAAGAAAATGCTATTTTCATCAAGAAATACAACTCATCTCATTGTAGCTACCAGGTGTAATCATCTGACATTTTACCTCTATCAAAAGGGACAGCCTGAAGGAATAAGAAGCTCAAATACTTACACGTTGACAGATGTAAGGCGCAATGCAACAGGAGACTACAAATGCTCCCTGATAGACAAAAAAAGCATGATTGCTTCAACAGCCATCACAGTTCACTGTAAGTCACCTTCACCTTATTCTTCATTACCAACTTCACTTGAAAGGCCTCTAATAGTCTAACTTGGCTGTGTTTTCAAATAAATTGCAACTATATTTTCCTTAAATAGCGTGGTTTCAATAGACTTACTGAAGTGCATCAAAGCAAACTCAGCTTTGGTCCAGATTTGCGCTGCAATATTGAAATCTTAAGTGGATCTAATAAGTGCAACTTTTGGCAGTGGTAAACTTCGACCTTCTTTCTGAACGTCTTCAATTTGTGGTATCAACAAAATATTCATGTGGATCTTAAAGAAATTACTCATTTTATATTTTAAGAAAATATTTAGATATTCTCAAAGTTCACAAGGTTTGCACTTGGCCCAGAAAAAAGTGTATTTTAAGTATCGTTATCATTATTATTATTGCAGAATAACAGCACCAAAACCCGAGCAATACATATTACTATAGACTTAACTTTTGGAAGCAGCAGAGGTAGAGACCACTAAAAGCCATTTATTGGCCTCTGTATAGAAGAACAGAAAATTTCTGGAAAAAGAAACTCTTCAAAATTACCCTAAACGTATTTATTAGCTTTTAACCAGCTTTTGATCTCCAGATACTCCCGAAGTTATACTTTAGTGTGATAGGAAAAGAGATACATAAAAAAGAGCACTTTAAGTCCTTTATTTTGTAATTTCTGACAGTCTATGTTCTTGATATACCTGATGCATTATGGAAAGGGGGAACTAATTTGAACTGCTCCCCAGTGACACTAGAATTTACAGAGTGCTTTAGGCAAATGTCAATTTTGCTTGGAGGTATAGGCCAAACTTTCTAGTAAGTCCTTTGTACCCAGTAGCACCTCTTGACATCCTCCATTGCAGTAAAGTTTCTCTAGACATGATGTGCTCTAATCCCATTAAGTATGAGGGGTTTCTTTGTTTCAAAATTGAAAGAGACTAGAAATTGTTCTGAGGAAATGGTTCTAAATCTCTTATTCTACCTATAATGCTTGGAAAACATACAGGATAGGAGCTAAAACTTTGAGGCAGATACAAGGAGATACATTGGGGAATAGAGTAAGCAGATGGTTGCTTTTGAGTGTTTGATGTTGGGAGCACACCCTGGGGAGCCCTATAAAAATAGAAGACTGTTAAGAAATGTTCACAGCCAGGCCATTTCTCTATTTACAGCATATTCATGTTGTATAGATCTGAGTGTGTCTGCCATCAGAAACAGGTTAGAGAGAAAGCAGTGATCTCTCAGGATAAAAACAATGCTATTTTTCTCTGAGGACCAGTCAGGACTGGCAGCATTTATCCAGCCTGTTCCATGATCAAAAAAAAAAAAAAAAAAAAGGAAGTGAGAGAATATAACCAGCAGATAGAATTTCCTATGAAACAACTCTTTGATATCATTGTCCATGAGATCTGTGGGCCAATAACCAATAATCCAGTGCTTAGAGATGGTATAGTAAGCTTAGGTTTAAGAGATGCCAGCTACTCAGGACCCTAAAAGGAAAGGGCCCTTATTTGTATTACTTGTAGATCAGTCAGGGAGGGATAGTTGGCAGAGTAATAAGGCAAATGTGGCTGCACCACATTGTACCTCAGTGATCAGCTGTGATAAAGAAAAACAAAATTAAACAAAAGTATGTAACAGTTTAATTGGATTTCAGTGCACTTAATTGGATTTAAATGCTTTTTGGTTTTGAAAGGTAGACTATAACATTGGGCTTTAAGGCCTATATTTCTCTTTAAAAGCTGAAATAAGGATTACAAATAAATGAAGATTTTACCCTGAATTACATGAAACGAGAACATAAAAATCCTGTTTTTTGCCCATTTATCCTTGATTGCTTGTTTGTTGTCTGAAAACAAGATTTGTCGCCTTTCCATAGCTGACTAAAGGGAGTGTGGATAGAGAAGCACCAAGCCACACTCGCACATGTTTGCAGAACAGACCCCTCATCAGGGCTGCCCACCCACAGATCCATAGTTGCTGATGAAGCGTCTCCTATTCCTCTGCCAATTCATGCACAGATAGACTCTTCATCAGAACTTCCAAAGTCCATCATCAGCCTTTAAAATCACTTCTTTTATCTTCTCACTGGCAAATTAACTGTCCAACTAACAAAGGCTTCTCACTCTCCCTGAATAGGGTTTTCATCTAAATGTAATCAATCCAGATTTTCTGAGGAAACTCCACTTTTCTATGTGATAATGCATATTTTAATATTAATGAGAAACTGTGAAAATATGCTTCTTTCCTTCATTCAGTAATTGTTTTCTAGAGCCTACCATGTGGCAGACACTGTGAATGCACAGTGACAACAAAAGGCACCGGTCCTACCTTCATGGTTCTTACAGTCTGATAGCAAAAACAGGTATTAAAAGTGATGTTGGCCAACCATCAGCCCACTGTAGCTACAATATGTAAAACCAAGGAGAAGTGAGGGGTGCAATAGGAAATCCCCAATGCCGAAGAAAAGAGTCTCAACTCTTAGCATGGCAGGCATAGTCCTTTATAGTCTGGCCTCCACTAATTATATAGGTTTATCATTCATACCAGATTACTCACTACGGTGAAATCTGCCATACTCTGTCAGCAATCTGCCTTTGTTTATGTGGCAGAAGTTTTCCCTGTATCTCCATTTATCAAAGCCCTTCTCAACTGTCAGAGACCACAAGCAGATATTGCCTCATATACAAAGCCTTTATTACTGCTTTGCAACCCATTTTGGCTCTGTTCTCTACCCTCCCATAAGTCTTTGCTTCTACCTCTGTTTGTAGCCCTTTAGTTTTTCAATAAATACTAACTGAACTTCTAATCCATAGCATGTATGCTAGTAGGTGCTGATTTCATGCTGCTGTGTATCAGAGTCACATAGCTGAGGGCATATTACCTCTACCTCAAAAATTGTAAATTGTAAGCTTATATTCATCTCTGTATCTCCTGTCAGTGCTTGCAACTTAGTAGCTGTTTCTGTATCTCCCGTCAGTACTTGCAACTTAGTAGCTGCACAATAAATGTTTCTTCTATTAAATCAGATTTTCCTCATACAGATCAAATTGTGATAGTAAGATTTTTATAGAAATTACTTTCCACCTGAAAGATTATACCTCCTTAGATGTGTTTATCCTATTTTTAAAAAATGATGCCTGCTGACAGTGTGCCTAACAATAGATCTTATTTAAAATTTCAACTGCATAGGAAATGGAATTGCATTTAAAAAAGAAAATCTAACTACTATAGTCAGTTCTCTCTGAAGAAACAGACTACCTCATGGTTTTTCAGATTATCACTTGCTGTCTGAATATACTTAATTTTCTCCTGCATGCCTTACCAACTCTTTTTATAATATTTACTTAATCATCATCTTTCTTTTCTTCCAGAGGTGATTTAAGAATTGTTTTTCTTAAGGTAATAGACCCCAGGGGAATACTTCTATGCAGTCAAAACATCAGTCATGTTAACTGCAAATAAATGCATAATCAGTTAGATTGACCATTTCCTTGTCCAAACTGGTCTCAAACCTGGCTTGAAAAAGTGGACTGATTACAGTTCAGTTATTTTAGTCACATAAATCAGTTCTGAATTTTGAATACAGTAGAAGGATTTTTTTTTTTTTTTTTTGGCTTTCATCTTTTCTTCTCCAAAATATTTTGACTGTCTTCCTTTCCTGGAGTTTGCATTTCAAGTAGATTTTGTGCTTCACAGATTTGGATTTGTCCTTAAACCCAAGTGGGGAAGTGACCAAACAGATTGGCGATGCCTTGCCTGTGTCATGCACAATATCTGCTAGTAGGAATGCAACCGTGGTATGGATGAAAGTAAGTCATATTTCTTGGTAATATTACCAATTTTACACTGTTTGGACTGACTCCTTTTTGGCTCTTTTGCATTTACTATGACATCTAAATATGTATACACATGGGTAATATGTTTGTATACCCACACGCATGCTCTCTTTCTCTATATTATAATCATATAAATGATGTCACAATAAAATTTTAGAGGTACTCAACAACAGTATGGCATCCATAATTGATTGTCTAAAATTTACTTTGGGACATTGATTTATCTGTATCTACTAAGGAATTCTACACATACACACATGCTCATGGACACACACATGTTTATGGTTATATGCTCTAGAGCTTACCAATTTTCAGTGTATTTTAACCCACATTATTCTCATATGACACTTAAAAGAACCCTATGAAATATGCAGGACATTTATTATTTCCCCATGTTATTCAGGAAGAAGTTGAGGTGAGAAAAATCAGAAAGCTCTTAAGGAGCAGAGTCAGACTCAAACTCAGGTCTTATTGGGTTTAATAAACACTGTGCTCTGATTAGATAACTTTCAGCCTGAACTGACCTTAAGTGTCTGAATGTGGGTTCATTGAATTCGTAGCACCTTTTCAGCCCTGGGCCATAGTGGAGAACCTGGAACACAGTGGAGCTTGGTCAGTATTTCCTGAGTGAATGCCTCTAATCTTGTAATTGTCTGGAACGTAAGCCATTACTGGGAACCCAGTCATTGTTACCCTTTTAGAGTGAGATAGTAGGATTGTACTTGGTGATTTGAGACAAGGTTATCACCAAAGGGAAAGGTTGTAACTGTAATCCCACTACTCAAGTCCTCAGCTGGTATATCTAAACACTCAATGCGCGTGTTGACAAAACACATACAAACCATTTCACAGGGGAGTTGACAAGAATTATCTTTATAAAAAATTGTGGAGAAATGTATTGTTAGAATTTCCTCTTGCTGAAAATATATATTATTTTGTATTGCTTTTTGATCACTTTTAACACTAGATCCTCTCTGACTTGCTTTCTTTCTTTTAAAGTGCAGTTTCTTATTTTATTCTCTTTTAACTGGAGCCTCATCACCCTTCTTGTTCACCCAGATAATTAAAATGTCACTTTGTAGACTGCATATTCAATATGATATATTTGTAGTAGTCCGCGGTGAAAGGGTTGGACAAGTTCTAGGCAACTAGACTACTCAGTAGTCATACAAGTACTTGTTGTTTTACTACAGGACTAGAGAGACCAAGTTGGCTACACTAGTTTCTACATCAACTGCAGTTACTGTTGTTAATTGAATACCTAATGTCAGTAGTGCTGATCAAGATGGCCTAGCCACCGGTTAGTTGTTGGGGAGTGGAGTAAAATTCATAGTGGGGAGAAACCATGTGATGTTAGGATTGTGTTTAGGTGTCTGCTTGGGATAATTTCCATTACTGGTAAAATAGCATTATTTTCTGTATACCAAGTGCTTTTTAAAAATGAAATGCTGCATTTCCTTTGTTCATAGAAATTAGGGTAGGAAGCTGTTAGTGATGATTTCTTTAAAAACATTTTGTCATAATTACCATGGCTCTCTAGTGGATCCCCTGTCTTGATAAATGTATCCTATCAAATGGCTTTCTGGCATTTATGCCTATCATTGATAACGTAGCACAGGTCTCCATTGTCTTTCAATACTAGTTCATCTACATTTGCAGCAAGGAGTAGCTATTATCAATTGAGAACTTTCCTTAATGTAAACACTTTATATTACATACATAATTAAGTCCTCAAACAATTGAATATGGTAAGATTATTATCCCATTGCAAAAATAAGGAAACTGAGTCTCAGAAATTTATGAATTTGTTCCAAATTATAAATTCAGTAAATGAAAGAGTCTGAAATAAAACTCTGAATGCGTAAAACTACAAAGGAAATCTATTTTTGAAAGCATCTCAAGTTAAGAAAAAGGAACTTGCACTTTCCTCAGATCTGGAAGAATAATTTTAGGCTCCACGACTATCTCATAAATACATGGAGAGTTGTATTTGAGCCGTATGAAGTAATTAGCTTTTTGTTTAATCAGGACAACATCAGGCTTCGATCCAGACCATCATTTTCTAGTCTCCATTATCAGGATGCTGGAAACTATGTTTGTGAAACTGCTCTGCAAGAGGTTGAAGGCCTAAAGAAGAGAGAGTCATTGACACTCATAGTAGAAGGTAATAAATACTGGAGCACCAATGCAATGTCTCTTTGAAAATTTGACATCCTGTTTCTTTCATGATTTTAGGGTAACATCTTATTTTAATTCTAATGATATTTTAGGAAAACCTCAAATCAAAATGACAAAGAAAACTGATCCCAGTGGACTGTCTAAAACAATTATCTGCCATGTGGAAGGTTTTCCGAAGCCAGCTATACAGTGGACAATTACCGGCAGTGGAAGCGTCATAAACCAAGCAAGTATTTGTCCTCTTGTTAATGTGCCGCGCTCGGCCCAATGTGGGCTTTTACGGAAGTGCCTAAGCTGTAGGCCCGCTTGTTAGCAACATGAAATTTGCATCTATTCTCAGAGGAAGCTTTTGCTAACTTCTTAATTTTTCCAAAGGAAAGAACATGGCTCAAAGAGAAATTTTAAATCCCAGGGCCATGGAGAATGGAAGAATCATTATGTTGTGGTCAGTATCTATTTTTAAAAGAATGTAAATTGAGTGTTGTTCCATGGTCATGACTTTCTGAAACTTGGGTGATTAAACCATTAAGGTATACACTTTTCTGCATCATAAACTTACACATCTGAGTATAAGTGGCCTCCATTACTTTGCTTACTTATGCATGTTAAGGGATATTTCTTCCTAAAACTGGGCCCTGGAGGGGTGGTGAGGAACACGTCACTGTCTGTGAACATATGGTCTAAATTGTGTATGCCAGGGCTAGGGCCAGAATAAGGCTAGCTAATTATATAGTGTCTAGGATGTTTCCTTCTAAACAAAAGGGGACATCAACCAAAATTTAATTTAGTTTGTAACTTTGTCAGGACATTTTAGTGAGAGTAAAGGGCTAAGAACTTATGGACACTACCAATAATTTTCTCTTTGACAACAACAACAAAAAAAAAAAAAAAAAGAAGAAGAGAGAGAGAATCTGGCCTGTCACTAGGGGTTCAGAACTGTCATCCCATTAAATTGCTAGTTTGCTTAGGTTGCTGACATACTTGTTAAACATTCAATTTTTCTCTACAATAGTCTTCATGTCCCTCTTCTCAGTGGAGCCAGTTAAAGACTCTTCAGGAACACCCAGAGGTGCCATTTGCTTATCTGAATCTTCTGTGCTGCCTTCTTCCCAGCTTTGGACGCAGTTGAAATCCAGGAAGGCATCCATAAAGCAGAGTTGTATTCAGTTTGAAGTTAAAATTTCTTTCTCTGACAGGGAAGTTGAGCTGCTGGTCCAGCTCATACAACATAGTTTTGCAGAGCAAGGTGAAGTTTGGCTCTTTCATGTGTGGGTGATGCATATATATTTGCATAACTCCAAGCATAAAAGCTCCCCAAAGGAGTGGACACACTTGAAGCAAATGACTCCTGATTTTATTCAGTGTAATGGTTAACACACAAGGTAGCATGCATGAGGAAGGCAGAATGGCTCTGGGCACCTGAACTCTAAGGAAATGCAGTTTTCTTGTTTCAGAATAAAGACCTGAAACACCTAAATTGCTGACAGTGTACAGATATGGGGGGGCGGGTTTAGCGTCAAAAATGACTGTTTCTGGGGCACCTGGATGGCTCAGTCAGTTGCATGTCCGACTCTCCATTTCTGTTCAGGTCATGATCTCAGGGTCGTGAGATTGAGCTCTGTGTGGTGTCAGGCTCTGCACTCAGCAGGGAGTCGGCTTAAGATTCTCCCTCTCCCTCTGCCTCCCTCCCTGACCCCACTCCTGAGTGTGAATGCTCTCTCTCTAAAATAAATAAATCTTCAAAAATGACTTTTTCTTTTCTATTCTATCCTTTTTGCACTCTAATTTAATTAAATAATAATTATAGCAAAAAAAAACCTTTGGGTACTGATAATAGAAGCATAGAAAATAGAAAAATAAGCACACAATAAGTATTTGATGAATGAACAGATAAAGTTAAAAGGCCACTCTTAAAATGAACAAATATACTTTATAGAGATAAAACAAAAACAAAGACTCAGTGAGAAAGTCATGTGAAAAATACTAGTGGGAAGTGGAAAAATAGCATGTGAACTTATTATGAGGATAAAAATAACAATGCCATTCTTCATTGTCAAGGAGAAGGATTGATTCTGGCTCACTAGGTGATATGTTATTTTTCTTGTTCTAGGTTTGTGCTAATCCATCCATAATCTTTTATTTGTTCCCTCCTCAATCACATGGTGAATCTATTGTTTTATAACTACTGCTGCCTGTAAGCACTCCTGCCCCAGGTACTAGACAATATCCCCAAAGCAAGAGACTATCTCTTGTCCTGAAGGCCCTTATTGTATAGTTGAGGAGAAAGCAGATAAAGAACAAGGTAGGACATGGTGTGCACAATACAACTCAGAAAATAGCTCAGGTACATGTTTGCTTTAGTGCAATTGAATTTAGGAGTCAAGTCCTGGGGAAGAGATTAAACTGAATTGTGTCAGGGTGCCTGACTGGCTTAGTTGGTAGAGCATGTGACTCCTGATCTCAGGGTTCTTAAGTTCAAGCCCCATGTTGCGTGTAGAGATTACTTGAAAGGAAAACAAAAGAAAGTGAATATCTCTTATTTTTGGAGGAATTAAATATAGCAGTTGTCCTCATTAAGACCTCACAAAAACCAAATGAACTTACCAGTCACTGAAAAATAACCCATTCTCTATATTTAGCTCAGGAAACAAGAAGTTGTTTGATTTTTCCCATGAGCAAATCATACATATATATAAGTACTTAGATATAATAGTTTAAGGTAAAGGAATTAACCCCTGAAGTGAAAAACAATGACATAATTTACAAATAAGAATTAAATTCTTAAGTTTATTAAGAGAAAATTGGTGACTAATCACTATTTTGAGACAAATACTATTGTGCCAAAATATTAACTAACATGAGAATCAAAAGAGAAGAATTTAATTAATTTAATTATTAGAATTTACAATAGGACCATCAACAGAAACTCAGTTATGGATTCACTAATCTTCTTCCTCCCTGCTGGAGACATGAGCCTGATTTGGTCTTTATGGATGACCTTACATATACCCTTGAACACCAGAGAGCACTATGAAGCACCTCCCCTGTTTCACTCAGTATTACTTTTTTCCAAGGTTTTAATCCATTTCTTTTTTGAAACCCATCTTCCCTCTTCTTTTCCAGACAGAGGAATCTCCTTATATCAATGGCAGGTATTATAGTAAAATTATCATTTCCCCTGAAGAGAATGTTACATTAACTTGCACAGCAGAAAACCAGCTGGAGAGAACAGTAAACTCCTTGAATGTCTCTGCTAGTGAGTATTTCATTTCTGGCATTAAAAAAAGTAAGAAAATTTGAAGTTATTCTTCATTAGTTTAAAATCTTCAATTCCATCTTCCTGTACTGCATTATGGTAAGTTTTATGTATTTATTTGGCATCTGGTATCATCATCATAGACTCTTTTTTTTTGTCCTGGTGACCATCCTTGTATTGTCTTGTCTTGACTGTTGAATCATTTCATGTTTTATGGGTCAGAGACCTTATCTGGTCCAGGAATATTTCCCAAGAGCAACAGAGGATAAGAACTGAGTTATTGTTATTTAATCCAGGTTTTGTGTTCAGAATAGAGATAACTCAAAGATTATCTTAAAGCATTTTGTTACAGTTTTAATTTTGGTAAAATTTTGCATTCCAATTCTTTGTGGTATTTATCCTACATTTATTTTGAATAGGAATGCCACATGCACAGTCATTTAGCAAATTGGTAGGGAAACTGATAATAGAATTTATGAAATCTAGTTTCAAAACTGATGCTTTTGAATATCATATTTGAGTCATAGCTAAAAATTAGTTATTGAAATTATCCTAGAAAAAGTGAAAAAAAAACCTGACATGCTGAGCAGCTTTTCCTGAAAACAATTGTCATTTCATTTGAAGTTATCCATCATCTTCAATTCTGTCATTGTTCCTATTGCTATGTCAACCTTAAATCAGGGCAGGCCCTGGAATGAGGCTTGGTTCTGGACAGGATGCTAACTGACCTTCCAAACTTTTACTTTGCAGTCAGTTGGATTCCTGTATGTGACATTAACAGAATAGGGATATACTGTCTAGGAAGTAGCTGGAGCAAGGACAAAATAACTGTGTAAAGATAATGGTCCTTAACAGAATATGACTAGAATATAAAAGCCTGATGGAGTGATAAGAGAAAAGAACCAAACAAATTTAACTCTAAAATAGGTGCATTGACTTCTCAAAATTCAATTTAGCGAGTATTGATTTGTCCTACCTAGAAAGAGAACTTATCCTTTCTTCCTGAACACAAGTTTCTCTTTTATTCTAACCCATTGAGTAGTGGTTTCTAGACCTCACAGTGGCTTAATGAACATTTAATACAGTTGTTTTCAAATTTAGTGAGCACCTCCTGAAATTCCAATGTAGTATGTATGAGGAGTCTGGGAATCTGCATTTTAATAGAAGTAGTTGGAAGTTCTGATGCAGGTCCATAGAAGAATATTTATGTAATTTAAAATTAGATGATGGTCCGGCACTTAAAATGGGCCAGGAGCATGGTGCTATCCAAGTCATTTGCAGGGCTTCTATGAACATCACAGATAATGCCTCTTTGCCTCTGAGACATCCCATTTTAACCTCCGCCCCCACGACTGTGAGAACATCTCTAATGACAAGTCCCTGATACTAGAGGATAAAATGAATTCACCACAGAGGCAGGAAAAGTTGAGAAACACTGCACTGTAGATTTGATATACAGCAACTTGTTTCTCTTAAAGAAAAAAAGTCCTATTAAAAGGTGGTAAATAGTGGAGAAATTAATATGGATTTCAGATTAACACTAAAGCTTGTCAGTTGTGAAATTTTCTATGTTAGATTAATACCTTTGCAGTTTTAACGACTCTCCTTAAAACAAGATTAATTTCTTTGTAGGGAAGTTCACGCTCTATTAAATGTAAATTTTTTTTCTACCCTTAGCTGTAGAATAGATATTTTATCTTTGAGTATTATTACATCATACTATAATGGTAAAGGTGACTTTCATATATCAACAAATTTTGTTTTTAATTTCATATTAACATTTTTCATTTCAGTAAGTATTCCAGAGCACGATGAGGCAGACGAGATAAGTGGTAGGTACTACGCTGCCGACTCTTCTTCCTTGACTATCAGCTCAAGATTTATGAAGTGTCATTGTATAAGTAATTTCTTAGCTGCCACAATTGTGACTTGAATTAAAATAGCAAATGAGACAAGATAGTAAGAATGCTAAAAATTTTATCTTTTAAAAGCACAAGTTTGCATGTTACTCATAGTAGTAGTAAACCTTAATTATTTTTAATAAGAAATAATAACCAGATTGACTTCTTCTCAGAAATCCTTAGCAGTGTCTGTAATTGCATGGAATTCTCTTCTCTGTTGTAGATGAAAACAGAGAAAAGGTGAATGACCAGGCAAAACTAATTGTGGGAATCGTTGTTGGTCTCCTCCTTGCTGCCCTGGTCGCTGGTGTTGTCTACTGGCTGTACATGAAGAAATCAAAGTAAGTTATGGAAAGAAGACTTTTCTTGCTCACTGACTTCCACTGGGAGAATTATTATTATTATTATTATTATTATTCATTTGAGACAGAGATACAGAGCAAGAGAGAGCAGGAGCAGTGGGGAGAGGCAGAGGAAGAGAGAAAAGCAGACTCGCTGCTGAGCAGGGAGCCTGATACGGGACTCGATCCTAGGACCTGGAAATCATGACCTGAGCCAAAGGCAGACCCCAACCATCTGAGCCACCAAGGCGCCCCACTGGGAGAATTAATACAGTGTGTTAATGATGCTCACTTCAGCTGGGCATGTCATTTCTGTGATAGGAAAGGCATGTCCTCCAAATCAAGCTGATCATCACGTTTTGCTTTCAGCTCACAGTGACTGCTTTGCCAGCGTTGGAGAATTGGCTTGGGGTGTGATTTCACATGTGTCCCCTTATTTTTCTCAGTCAATAGTCTAAATTCAATTATTTGTGTTTTTTTTTTTTTTTTCAATGCCTACGGGACGTTTTAAAAAGCGTATACTTCCAAAAGGTCAGCTATTCTGAACCATGTGGCTGAGGTTGGTGGAGATGAATTAAAAGTGGTTAGTACATCCTGCGGGAATGGCCAGGCATCTGTGGTGATGCGTCTGACCAGCAGTGAAACTGTTGGTGAGGTACTATTATCTTGTCACTTCTCTGCTCTAGTTAAGTCACTTTGGTATAAAAGGATCTAATTCAGAAAAAAAGAAAAATTCGTCATTATTTTTTTCTGCAATCTAAAAAGAAAATTAGACAAAGTACCAAGACTACTTTAAAAATTATTTAGATAGATAGTGTTTAGATTAAAAATTATTAGTTGTAGGGGCGCCTGGGTGGTTCAATTGGTTAAGCGTCTGCCTTTAGCTCAGGTCATGATCCCAGGGTCCTGGGATTGAGCCCCACATCTGGCTCCCTGATCAACAGGGAGCTTCTCCTTCTCCCTCTGCCTGCCGCTCCCCCTGCTTGTGCTCTCTCTCTCTCTGCCTTTCTGTCAAATAAATAAATAAAGTCTTAAAAAAATAAAAATTTTTAGTCATAAAAAATACAGATGGAACCAACTTTACAAATTATCTAACAGTGGTTTATAATGAAAATCTGATTAACCAATGAAGATTCTTAATGTACACACATGCCTAATAGTCCTCATCACCTCAGGCTTGACCCCAGATTTGGATGTGAGTGGGTAGAGATGGGGTCCTAGCATTTGCATTTTTAAAGTCTCCTCAGTGATTCTGTGGTATACCATTGGTTTGAAACATGAAGAAATTGATTTTCGCAAGGGGATGTGTATAGCTAGTGGCAAATTTGGACTTGACTTTGTATTTTCTTGATGTCTGATATCATCACCCCTTTCAACAAGTCAGGTAAGTTAACTTAAAAGAAAATCAAAAGAAAAGGCAGACTCAGTAAGACCCATGATCTTACCCTGTAAAGAAAGCAATTGCAGCAAAGGAAGTAATATTCGAATGGAGCTGCCATCAAAGGGAGGCAATAGCTCAGAAATTTTTAAGGTCACATCGTATGAGCTCTGTCTTGATCCTGCAACTCATCTCTGAAGTAGATACTGTTATTACTCATGTTTTACATTTGAAAGAATTGAGGCAGAAAATAGTTAAATGATCTTGGCACCTCACTCCCCCATCTTGAGCAGTTCCCACTGTCACTTGGTGACAAATATGTTCTTTTTCTCGGTGAACGTTTTACCTACCAACACTTCATGTGGGCTTGTGTCTGTGGTTTCTGTGGAAATTTTAGAAGATTGCCCAGAGGCAATATCTTACTAAAATTCTCCTTCTATGTGTATAAGTTTCTTCTTGGTCAAAATCCTATTCTCTTTTTATAATCCACTATAAGGTACTCACAAATCTAACAGTTTGGGATCTGGGGTATTTCCATTTTATTTACTTAGGATTTCTGAAGCATTCCAATGTAATTTTATTTCTTAAAAGAATAAAAATGAAATAAATTTCTCTGTATCCTGGAATTGAGCTGAAAAATAAACAGCAGTTTTCTACATTATGACCAAATAAATGCTAAATTTTTGGAACACCCCCCAATGTTCTTAATCATCCTATTCTAATTGCCAGGATTTCATTAGATGCCATTTATCCTCCTATGAATAAAAAAAAATTATGTGTGTGGGATTTTTTTTGTTGTTACTTCATTAGTTATTATCATATCGTGACTCAAAATTAAAATCATGGATAAATGAATGCTGGACACTTGGCTTTATAGTGTCTTTAGGTCAAGGGTTAAGACTTCATGGATTTCCTTTAAAGTGCCTCATTAAATTAAGTGCAGATTTACTATCTGACTTGAATGTTCATCTAAGTAACTGTTATTTAATTGAAAAGAGCATCCATTTTGTCAGAGTTAATATTATTTGTAATCAAAATAATAAATTGCAATTCTCATGCCAAGCATTAAAGTATTTTTATGAAGAATTTGTGAAACTCTTAAGATTTGCTAAGTGTTCTGCATTCCTGATAGGTTATTCCTTGCTAGTGCCCTCTGAGATAAGCCAGCATTTTTGCAAGATGAGTTATTGTTAATCCCCGTGTCCAGAGTAAGTGCACTTTCATAACAAGAGCTTTCAAGTTAAGAATTGCTAAGGCCATGTTTGGGTCTAGTATACTCTTTCTTCTTTTCTATTCTTCTACTTCAACTTTTCAAAGCAATATGAGGATTTCATTGCTATCATTAGCTAATTCATCACCATTTTACATGGGCAGGAGAGATTTTTTTTTTTAATAAAGATATATTATTTTCTCCAGTTTTTCTCCAGATATATATCTCTATGTTCACCATCTTGCAAAATAATACCATTAACGATCTTGTGAGTCACCAGTATGGCAAACACTTAGAACAAAAATTATGAGTTAAAATCTTACTTTAAAAGCCTCAGTGATACAGCTCGCAGAGCAGGGAGGTTTAAACAACATTTAGGGGAAGTTCTTTGCATTGGCATGTTTAAAAGTCAGTGGAGAGAGAGGGGAGAAACCATCTTTTATGCCCAAGTACAACTTAAGAGTGTTAACATTCCTAGTGATACTTAGCTAACATGCATTCCCCATTCCATTGGTATGAGCTACATATTTTTATACCTATTTCAAATATGGAGAACAGCAAGAAATGCTTCGTAGTTGTACTTGGCCTTGTGATCTGGTATATTCATTGGAGAGAAGAACTCATGATTCTTCTGCTGCTTTGAATCATACATATTCTCACTGGAAGCTTTTTTCTTTACACTGGCTATTTTTTGGTAATGAAAGTGGATGACTCTGATCATTTCCCATGTATGTAGGGTATTAATTCGCAGTTGTAGGCAAAAAGCATTGATTGCCTAAGCCCACTTCATGTTTAGTTGTTTAACAGGTAGGAGAGCATTAAAGAACTAAGACAGATTCAATTATTATTTTTTATTATTTTCTCCATTTCTCTCCATCCTGTCCTCTGAACATTGTTTTTAGCTCTACAGGAAGTTACCTGCTATTATTTGAGTTCCACATCCTCTCTTGCATATCTTATAGTACAATAAGTACATAATAATAACAATGAAATAAATAATGAAATAATAACAATAATGAAAAATTCAAAGAGCCAAAGATAAAGGAAAAATATAAAGGCAGCATGATGTAGCCACTAAATTATTCAGGCATTTGTTAAAACCATAATTTCCAGGGGCACCTGGGCGGCTCAGTTGGTTAAGCGTCTGCCTTCAGCTCAGGTCATGATCCTAGGGTCCTGGGATCGAGTCCCACATCAGGCTCCTTAATCGGTAGGGAGCTTCCTTCTCTCTCTCCCTCTGCCTGCTCTCCTTGCTTGTGCTCTCTCTCTCTCTCTCTCTCTGTCAAATAAATAAATAAAATATATAAAAAAAAAACATAATCTCCAGGCTGGTTGCATTTAAGAGACCCCTGACCACCATACTTCTTATCGCTAAACTGGAAGTAAGCACTAGCCAGATATTTGTTATCTCAAAATACACATTGTCTGAATATTGGAAACTTACCAAGAGATTTATCTTTTGCAACTGTGGAACTCATGACTATTTTCATGACGTTTCTATGTAAGCCTAAAACTCACAAATATCTTGTCAGTCTGCCTTGTATAATGCTGTATTATTCCACTACTGTCTCAGGAAAAAACAGAAATCGTCCTAAACCGGTGAAAAAGACTAAAGAGGACTTGGCTAAACCCCTGAAATTTCAAGAAACAATGTTATTTGTTTCTTAACAATGTTATTAAGCCTTTCTAAAATTTTTCTCATTAGCGTCTCCTGATATATAGAAGATCTTGCAAAAAAGTTGATTTTAACTAAATTCTATTTCTAATCAATACCTACTTTAAAATTAAACGTATGTTCCCATGAGGGAAAATCAACTCCTCACCGAATAATTTGAGAAGATCGTACCTGAGGACCAACTATAGCACATTTTTCATGACTTCCGTCATTTATCACTACATAAGCACCTATTAGTCTTTTTTCTTTTTATTCTTTTAACTGAAATCCTCAACAATTTAATGAGTTAAATGCAATTAACCCTATTTCACAGTGTCCAAGTCTCTGTGAAATTAACCTCAAGATAATGCATGTAGTATATTATTCCATATCCCATATAATTTCAAATATATTTTGCTGCCTCAAGACTTCTTTGGAATTAAAATTTTATCTCTGACTTTGATTGCCTGCCAGCATTTAATATAGTGCAAAGGATGAAAGGGTGTGCTCTAAAGTGCAGGGCTGATGTGGCCTCTCCCCTTGTATTAGAAATCAGGCTAATCCAAATTTTGGGTTCTTTCTCTTTCCCTACCCATAGTCTAGCAGGCAGTTAGAAGAAGGAAGAAAAGAAAATGCCCCGTTATTCTATCAAACCATAAATAACAGAGTGAACTAGAGGGGAAATAAGATAATATAGAAATGCTAGAGTCCCCATCCAGGTAATCACAAGGTCACTGGCCATTCAAAGGGCAGAACCATCCATCTATGACCCTCCCCTCTCCTGCTAGATATTACCTGAAATGTTTCCAGAGGAAAGGGCTTGCTTCAAAACAAAATGTTTTCAATTTTTAAAATCTTTTCTAGCTGTCTGTATACATGCATTTCTTTCAATTTTTAAAATCTTGTCTAGCTGTCTGTATACATGCATTTCTTTCTTCTTCCCCTGAGCCGGGCTATGTGCTATACCAACATTACCCACGTTAAGGAAACACCTTGAACTCTTAGGCTGAATGCATCCTGTTCTTGTACATATTCAGAATTTTTATGTTTATTTTAATTCCCATTTGTTTATGTAATGGATTCTCCCCATATTCACTATTGGCCTAAATGAAAGGCCATTTTTTTTAACTTTTTACTGAGGACTTAAGAATTCCCTATTTTAGTGGAGAGTTTCTATAGAAAGTCTTAGAAATTCTAAGGATATAAAATGCAAAGTCATAATGATAAGACCAACTCTATTCTTCTTTTCCTGCTTCCAACCCAGAAAATGGTGACAACTCTTCTAAATGCAGGACAGTTTCTTCTAAAATGCAGGAACTAGAGCCCTCCTCTCTTCTAACTCTTTAGTAAGGTTGGCCCAGGCGGAAGCTCACTCTGCTGAGAGCTGTGATGAGGGAAGAAAGAAAAATAACTATTCTCTTGGATATGACCTTAATTACCTGCACAGGTATCAATGGCCAGTTTGCTGAAAGTGGCAATTCCACACTATCCGGGTCCCAGTCTTAAATACTGGTAGCCTTGGTGTCCTGTGGTGTCTGCCAGGCATGCTATAAATGAGAAATTACAGAAAAAGTCCCTCTACCTAGGAAGTGTTAATGATTACTCATGCTCCTTCTAGAATAGTTTTCAAATTTGTTATACATAAACCTCCTTTTGAAACACCTAAAATTTTATGAACTCTTTCATGTGGGAATGATTTGAAGGGGGTATTGTTTTGTTTTTCAACAATTCCATTATAACATTCCATCTATCTTTTCGAATGATAACATCTCCCAAGATTGTGATGTATTGCTTATGCCAGCCACTCTCACCCTCCTTCACTTTGCCAACCACCTTCATCCCCCACTAAATTATTTTTTAATTGGGATATAGTTGACATAGAACACAGGCTAAGGTGTACAACATGTTGATTTGATACCTCAATATATCATAATACGATTCCCACCAGAGCATTAGCTACCACTCCCACCATGTCACATGATTATCATCTCATTTTGCCATGAGAACATTTAAGATCTAGTGTCTTAGCAACTTTGAAGTATTAAATGAAGGCACACTTTGCTGACACCACCATTATTAATCCCCTACCTCTTCTGAAGTAGATCTAGAAACACGTCTATAATAGTGAGGGAAGTATCACAAAAAAGTTGGAGAATCTTCTGGAAAGTTATTTAAAAGCAACTTGAACCCTTAATAGGCAGTGTACTTAGGTAAATAACACAGAACAAAGAGTCGAGACCTAAGTTTGAACTCCGAGCTTCTGCTACTTGGCAGCTCTATGACGGTGGGCAGCAGCTACATGACTCTCATCAGTTTAGTTAGCCTGTGTTACCCACAGGGGGCTTTCCTAGACACCATCACATTTACCCTCACAGCAGCCTGTTTTGCAGATCCTGTTACCCCCAATTTATAGGTGAGCGAGCATGCTTCTGAGGAGGTATTTATCCAAGGACTTGAAACTCAGACTTGACACATGAGGATGAGAATCCGGGCCCACTGACCCTAAGGCTAAGACTTTAGTCCATCCCTCACAGATTAGACCTCTATGGCTTCTTCCAACATTGTAATTCTGTGATTTAAATTTTCTCTCGTATTTAAAGTTACCAAAAAGCCAAACAATGAAGAAAGTTTAGGACAACCATAAAAATTTTGACCCAAGCACTCATTCTTTATAAATGGCTAAACTTGTCCTTAGAATCAATTGACCAAAAAAATATTTTGCTGAAGAGAATGATTTTTGTCCTCCCTTCCAATAATAGATGCATTTCTAACCTCTGTAATTCTTTCAAATCTCTGAGATTTTCCAAAATTAAAAAAGATACATCCATAAAGTTACATTTTATTTTTATTTTTACCACATCAATTTCTAAACCAAGCCAAAGTAATCAGAATAATTTTTAAAGGCTTTTCCCTGCTGGAGAGAGTGAGGTCTCAGTAATAAAAATGGAAAAATTAATAATAAAATTCATGTAAATCTTATATATATACATATACTCAATGAATACCCCCTCCCCCACCAGCCACACTATTTTTATATCTATTTAGTACATTAACACTTAGCATATTTGTGTAACTGTGTAACGTGGTGCCTGGATTCTGGAGCAAGACCCCTGAAGTTTGAATCCTAGCTTTGCTACTTAGTAGCTCTGTGATCACAAGCAACTTTATTAGTCTCAATAGAATATGGAGTTATCCTAAGGCTGAAATAATTTCATATCTATGCCATACTTAGAACACTGACACATTAAGGCATTATGACAATGCTAGCAGTTATAATTTTGGAGAGTGAGATTAAGAAAAGGAGATATTTGCTTTTCATTTACCATTTCTTACTTTTTTTTCTTTTGTTTTGTGAACATTAAGAAAAACGATTTGTTTGAATTTCCTCAACTCTTACTCTACAAACATATTCTACAGATATTTCGTATTACCCCTAACAACCTCTTTTTTTTTTGTAATTCCAAACTCTGAGCAGTGATCTTTAGGCTGATTTACCTGGACAAATATATTGAAAGATACTGTGATTTGCCCTGAATACAGCTTCCCAAGAAATAATTCTAGTCACTCCCTTCCCCTTGATACCGCCTTCTACTTAATACAACTTGATGAAACCATAGAAGCTGCTCTCCATCTCTAGACCAATAAATCTACCTAGAAGGTAAATAGAAAGGGAAATGCAAACTGTGTGCAGTTTTTCACCACACATTTTGCCCGGTTCTTTCAGTGCCCGCTATAAGGCATATATGCTTTAGCTTTTCTCAGTGTAATGTTTTTATATTAAGGTAAAATATGCTTACAATAAATGTGCAGTTAAATCTGTTTTGATAAATTTAATACACCCTTGTGACCATTACTCCAGTTACAGAATAGAGCATCCCATCACCCCAGAATGTTCCCTTGGACTCTCTTCCTGTTCAGCCCCACCATCCACATTCCCTTAGGCAACCACCGTACTGATTGTTATCACCTGAGATTACGTTTGCCTAATCTTGAACCTCAAATAAATGGAATTATACAGATGTACTCTTTTGTCCTGGGCTTCTTTCATTTAACATAATGTTTCTGAGATACATGTATTAATGATTTCATTTTTTGAAATTACTGAGTAGTGTTCCACTGTTAGAATATATCACATTACTTTAATCCATTCTCTTGTTCGTGGACATTTGGATCGTTTCCAGTTTGGGCTATTATGAATAATACGGCTAAAAACATCCTTATACAAGCCTGGGTGGCTCAGTCGTTAGGCGTCTGCCTTCGGCTCAGGTCATGATCCCAGGGTCCTGGGATCGAGCCCCGCATCGGGCTCCCTGCTCCGCGGGAAGCCTGCTTCGCCCTCTCCCACTCCCCCTGCTTGTGTTCCCTCTCTCGCTGTGTCTCTCTCTGTCAAATAAATAAATAAAAATCTTAAAAAAAAATAAAAAAAATAAAAAAATAAAAACATCCTTATACAAGCATTTTTGTAGGCATATGTTTTCATTCTCTTGCGTTAATATCTAGAAATGGAATTGCTAGATCATAGAGTAGATATTTTTCATAAGAAATTGCCAAACAGCTTTCCAAAGTAGTTGTCCAGTTCCCAACTCCTACCAGCTGTATTTGAGAGTTTCAGTTCTTCCACATCCTTGCCTAAATTTGGTGTTGTCCTTCTGTTTAATTTAGCCATTCCAGGAGGTGTGAAATTATATCTAATTTTGGTTTTAACTTGCATTTCTCTGAGACTAACGATTTTAAGCTCCGTGTACTTATTGGTCATCATTTTTTTTGTGTGCAGTGACTATTCAGGTCTTTTATTTATGATTTTACTGGTATTTTTTTTTTTGTGAATGATGTAAGAGTTCTTTACATATTCTGTATAAAAGTCCTTTGTTGTAGATATATTGTGACTATTTTGTCCTAGTCTGTGACTTGGCTTCTTTTTCTTTTCTTAATGCTGTCTTTTAATGAGCAGAAGTTTTTAATTTTAATGAAGAACAACTTAGGCACTTTTTCCTATTATGTTTAGTGCTTTCTGTGCTCACTCTTCAAAACCTTTGCTTATCCCTAAATGGCAAAGATATTTTTCTGTCTTTTTCTAGAAACTTTATACATTGGAGGATATGATACATCTAAGATAAAGTTTGTTTGTTTAGTTGGTTTTTGCTTTTGCCATACATGTATTTGTCAACTCATTCTGGCACCATATGTTAAAAAGACTTTCTTCTGGCCTTGGAATATTTGTAGTAGTAGTAGTGGTGGTAATAATAATAATAGTAGTAATAATAATGTAAGTCCTTCAACTTTGATGTTCTGCTTGTGTTAGAAGTCTTATTTCTTTGCATTTTCATATAAATTTTAGCAACTTGTTAATTTCTACCAAAAAAATTAAGAGCTCTGTGGGATTATTGTTGCTTTGAATTTATAGATAAATTTGAGTAGATTTGAATCTTAAGTTTGACCTCTTATGTAGCCTTCCAAAATATTAACATCATATATCTCTCCATTTACTCTCCATTTTTTCTTAGCAGTATTTTATAACCTTTAATGTAGATATTGACATATCTTACAAAATTTATTCTTATGCTTTATGTCCTTTGCAGCTATTATAAATGAAATTATTTTGCAATTTTTATTTTCCATTTTTATAGTAGTGTATAAAAATATTATTAATTTTTTGTTGTTGGAATCTGTACAACCATCTTTCTAAATTCACTTGTTAATTCTCTTGGTTGTTTTGTGGATTCCTTAAGATTCCTATGTAAACAATCATTTCACCTGAAAATGGGGATAATTTTACTTCTTCCTTTCCCTTCTGTATGCTTTTTATATTTCTTTTTCTTTATTGCACTCATAGAGACCTCCAATACAATGTTGAATAGAACTATTGAAATCCTTAAGGAGGGAACTGTTCAATATTTGCGATTATGTATGATATTGGCTCTGTATTTTTCATATATGCCTACCCAAAGTTAGCCGAACTGTGAGGCTAGGGTACAATCCTTCCAACTGCCCAGTCTGCCCAAGACTTCTGACCCCAGATGCAAGGTAGGGTCCGAATACAAAGTTAGAGAAAGAGTCCACATTAGAACACCCTCACTTCTGATACCACTTCAAATTGAGGGTTTCCCAAAACCATGCTCAGGTTTGATCAATTGCTAATACAGAGTTTACTAGAAACTAATATACTCTCATTTATGTTCATCACAAGGAATGGATATTGGCCAAGGAAAAAAAGTGTAGGGCAGAGTCTGGGGGAATTCCAAATATGAAGTTTCCTTTATCTTCAGGGACATGTTACTCTACTGGCATTGATGTGTGGCAAAAGCATGGGGTATTGCCAATCTGAGAAACTCACTTGCGATTTTGCTGTCCAGAGTTTTTACTGGGGCTTCGTTATACAGGCATTACTGATTGACTACTTGTCCATATGGTTAAGCTCAATTTCCAGCCTCACCCAACCTTAGAAATCAGGCTGATATCACATGACTTAAAGCTCTAAACCATATAGTTGCTCTTTCAGGTGAGTGAGTGTTGATGGACCTATCCTGAGACATCTTCTCAGCACAAGCAATCAGGTGTGATTGAAGAGACCCACCAGGAAAAGAAAGCCACTCTTAGCATTCAGAGTATTCTAACTATTTAGAGCTTATCTCCTAGAAACTGAGGACAAAGCCCAAACCTCTCTTGGGGCAAGACCAAATTCCTTACTACACAATGTCCTTCAACAGGTTAAAGAATTTTTTTAAAATATTCCTAGATTACTAAGTTTCTATCACAAATTACTGTTGAATTTTCTCAAATGCTCTTTCTACATCTATATTACATCTACATTATTTGTACAAAAAAATCATACTGTTTTCTTATATTCTTTATTCTGATAAATTATATTGATTATTGAATATTAAATGTCCATTTCATTTAAGTTGTTGACATTTTTGCAAAAAGAAAAGTTATCCATAGAATTCCAATTCTGTAGTGGTAACACTTTATTTTCTAATATTTCTAATATTTTGTTCCCTTATCATGCTCAGTCTTTTTAGAGAATTAATCAATTTTCTTCATAATTTCAAATAACTTTCTTGTTTTGTTTTCATTTCTATTGCTTATTTTCAGTTTTAATTCTTTTTGCTCTTAGGATTACTATTCTCTCTCTTCCAGCTGGAGTTCAACTTTCTCTTCTTTTTCTAATTTCATAAAGTGAATTAAAAATTTAGATAACTGATATTAGCCTTCTTTTGTAACACAAGCATTTAAACTATGAATTTCGTTCTCAGCATTGTGTTAGTTGCATTCCACAAATTTCAGTATGCTGTATTTTCATGTTCATTCAGCTCAAAATGTTTTCGGATTTCTTTTGTGGTTTCTTTGGAGCCATATAACTCCAAAGGTTCTTAAATTCCAAACATTTCTCATTGACTTCTGTTTTGTTAAGCTTATGCAAGCTTTTAGTCTTTTGAAATGCATTGCTATTCTTTTTGGCCTACCATGCAACCATGCAGTATTACCTGGTAGATGCTAGATGGGCACTTGAAAAAAAAATACTTGGTGGTTGATGGGTACAGTGTTCTATAGTTCTATGCCAGATTAAGGTAGGTAATAGTTTGTTTATATCTTATTATTTTTTTTACAGATTTTTTTTCAAATTATATGAAATCACTTCGCATCTAAGAGGGTAATAAGCATACACTTCCAGTACTAGAGCTAGCTCAGTACTAGTTACTTCGTCATGATTGTGCATACGGGATTTTGGTCCATAAATTCTATCAGCTTCTGAAACAGGCATATTACATTCTCTAAATAAGACTGTGTACTTGTCTATTTATTTCTCCCTTTAATTCGGTCCATTTTTGCTTTATGTTTTCACTAACGATACACTTACAATTGTTATGACTTCCTTAGGTATTGCAACTCTTATAACTATGAAATGTCTCTCATTATTGCTGTAATGTTCCTTGTGTTGAATTTTACATTGCCTGATATTAATATAGCTATACTGCTTTCAAATGCTTTCTGTTTTCATGTGTATTTTTTCTCTCCTTTTATTTTCAATTTTGTATCTCTGTATACTTAAAGTACATCTCATATACAGTAAGGTTGATCAAACTATGACTCTCAGGCTGCTGCCTGATTTTGTAAATAAAGCTTTATGGTAGCACAGCCATGCTCATTTCTTTACATACTGTTACATGTTGTTTCACACTATAAGGCCAGTGTTGAACAGTTGGAGCACAAACCATAGCCAAAATATTTACTATCTGGACCTTCTAGAAAAAAAAAATTAATGCCTGGAATGTAGCATTTAGTTATTCTGCTTGCTAGTATAGTCTGACAAACACCCTTTTAATTGGAGGATTTAGCCAAGCTACACTTAAGTATTGATATAATTACATTTAAGACCACCATCTCACTATTTGTTTTCTAGTTGTTCTCTCTTCCTCTTTTCCTGCTTTCCTTTGAGTTATTCAAATAAGTTTTAGCATTACATTTTAATTTCTCTAATGGCCTTTTAACTCTACCTCTTTGTATTTTTTTATTGTGGTTGCTGTAGGAATTACAAAAGAGCTCTTAATTTACAACAATCTACTCATGTAATAATCTAGAACCCTTGAAACATTATAAATGTATTTAACCTCCTTCACATAATTATAGTGTGTGGTTTGTGGTATATGCAGTTATAATGGATATGACAACAATAGCAAAAAGGATGGAGACAGTTAAATGAAATTATAATGGGTTTTTTTTAAAGATTTTATTTATTTACTTGTCAGAGAGAGAGAGAGAGAGCACAAGTAGGTGGAGGGGTGGAGGGAGAAACAGGCTCCCTGCTGAGCAGGGAGCCCGATGCGGGGCTCGATCCCAGGACCCTGGCATCTTGACCTAAGCCGAAGGCAGACGCTTAATGGACTGAGCCAACCAGGTGTCCCTGAAATTACAATGTTTCAAGGGTCTTTTATAATGTTGTATATATCACATTAAATGATTGGTTGTCTTTATAAAAAATTGTTTTAAATGGTACTTATATTTTACCATACATATATAATTCGCATTCATTCTTTCTTATACATCTGAGTTTCCATGTAGTGTCATTTCCCTTCAACCAAAGAACTTCCTTTAAAACTTCTTTTAGCACAGGTCTGCTTGTGATGATTTTTTGCAGTTTTCCTTCATGCAGTTTAATATGTCTTTATTGCCTTTATTCAAAAGGTCTTTTTACTGAATATAAAATTCTGGGTTCCCATTCAGTTTTTCTCTGATTGACTTATTTCACTTAGCATAATCCCCTCCAGTTCCATCCATGTCAATGCAAATGCTGGGTATTCATCCTTTCTGATGGCTGAGTAATATTCCATTGTATATATGGACCACATCTTCTTTATCCATTTGTCTGTTGAAGGTCATCTTGGCTCCTTCCACAACTAATGAATCGTTGAACACTACATCAAAAACTAATGATGTACTATATGTTGGCTAATTGAACTTAATAAAAAACATTCTGGGTTGAGATATTTTTCTTTCAGCCTTTTAAACATATTTTAAATGTCTTTTTTTTTTTCACCAGGAAATGCATTTTTTCCTGATGAAACAGTCAGCAGTAATTCGTGTCATTGTTCCTCTGCACAAATTTTCTATGGCTACTTTCAAGTCCTTCTCTTTATATTTGCTTTCAGTTAGTTTGATTATGATATGCTTAGGTGTGTTTTTCTTTGTATCATTCCTCCTCCTCCAGAATTGCTGAGCATTTTGGATCTCCAAGTTAATGGACATGAACAACTCTGGGAATATTTTTCATTGTTTCTTCAAATATATTTTCTGCCCCAATGTCTTTTGCTTCTTCTACTGGGACTCCAATTACACAGACATTAGACTGTTCAGTTCACTGAGGATCTTTTTTTCCCCTGTCATCTTTCTCTCTATTTTTCAAAATGTATAATTTATGTTTTTTTTTGTCTTCAAGTTCACTGAGGCTTTCTTCTGCTACCTCCAATCTGATGATAAGACAATTCAGTGAATTATTCATTTGCAATATTGTAGTTTTAAGTGGTAGAATTATTTTTGTTTACATTTTTTGCACTGAGATTTCTGTCTGTTCTTTCATTGTCACCACATTCTTCTTTATGTCATTGAATATGTAAAACAATAACTGATTGGAAGTTCTCCCCTGCTATTCCCAAAGTCTGTGTCATCCACAGACACTCTCTGGACTTTGTGTTACATTTTTCTATTTTTCATATGTATGGTAACTTTTTTATATTATTATTATATATTAGTCTTTTTGAGGTGATATGTTGTAGAGATTCCATGTTCCATTGTATTCTTCTAAAGAATAGGGACCGTTTTTCCTAGCAGACAATTAAACTTCTGGCTGATTTCCTTGATTTTGTGAAGGTGACATCTACATTTTATGTGGCATGTCTGTCCTGGTTGAATAGAGACTCAACATGTAGTCTTTGCTTGGCTTTTCTGTGAAAGATCGATATGTTTGCCAAGGACTTTTGGTTTGGTGAGATTCAACTCCAAACTATGTTTCCCTGTGTAGATAGTAGCTAAAGTCTATGGCACATTTTTAAGCTTCCCAGCTGTTGCTTTCTGCTTGGCTAAGTGAAATTTCTCCCCTCCACACACACAGTTTAGGGATCATCCAAGGGGTTTATTGTGGTTTACATACATGTTTGGGGTTTTCACCACTCTGGGGCTCTCTTCTTTCTGAAATTTTTTTTCCCCTTTATTTTCAGCGTTTGTTCTAGTTAGCTTGTAAGTCTCCCAGCTGGGAAGTGACTTCAGAAGAGAAGTTATATAAAAATAGAGCTCACCCAATATAAGGGTCGAATTTCCTTCAGTTTCTACTTTCTTTTTGTCACCCTCAAGTACAGTCAAATAGTTTATTTTTCTGAGAGTTTATAATTGTTTTAAATGTAAAGATTAACAAGTTTTTTTTTTTAATCATTATTGCTACCAGAGCTTCTAATAGTCCATACTTTATTTCAAAGTTGTGTAATCATCATGTCCTCAACCTTAACTTCTTTCTTCCCATGTGGGTCAAAGAAAGCTGAAAAAAATCAAAATTGCAAAATTGATTTATTACATTGCTAAATTTTTAAATTAAAAAAATTTTCTTTTTTAGACTATGTCTACAGAACAATGACTCTTTTATATGTCACTCTAGTGGCTCCAAACAAGTTGGAGTTTTCACTTTAAAGGCAAAGAATAGTGGTTAATGAAATGAGTTTGAAAGAAAAAAGAGCAAGAGGGAGAGATAGTGAAAGGAGAAGTCTAGAGACAAGGGATAGCAGAAAAATCGGAGAGGTGAGAGAAGGCAAAGAGAATAAAAGGAAAGGGAAAGAAAGGAGAGAAGAGGCTTTCAGATTCATGTGGCTTTCCCTGATTACCACAATAGCTTACTGATTTATAGAAATTATGGTGGTTAGTATTTATTAGAATATATAGTTAGAAGCTTTTAGAAGAATCAAGGTATGTGTATATATATATATTTTTATTTAGTTTTATTTTAAATTACTGGAATAAGGAATCACTCAAGTACTGTCATTTCAACATAGTATTCTCTCTATTTTACCTTCTGTAAAAAAGCAGCTGGGTCTGTATGGACTTTATATTGGTGAACACTAATAACATAAGGAACAGTGGAAGGAAATACATATGAGCTATAATGAGGTCAGTTAATTCAATTCAGTAAAAGTAATGTCCTTTGGTTGCCTACCGTATTCAGTCAGTATATTATGTGCTTTGTGTTTATTCTCAAAGAGTTTATACTGAAGTCAAGGAGATGAAAGAGATTGGCTACATCTTGAAGTGTCATGGGACAGATGGCCAGAGATCTGGGTGGAGACTCTCCAAAAGGAAGAGCTAGATCTGTGTTTAAGGGCTGAAGAAAGGGAGACATGCCAGTATCTTAATCAGAAGACTCAGAGGGACATGCCTTAAGAATAGGGGTAAACCAAAGGTAGACTCTTACTAAAACTGCAACTGAGCCTTAACCTGGCTCAAGCCTAGACTAAACTGGAGTCATCGGCCCCTCACCCTGTCTGCTTAACAAAGGAAAAGAGAAACCATACCTGATGGACAATAACATTGTGTGGAGCAGTTCATTTACATAGATGGTGTCGAGGAAAATGAAAAGGACTAGCTGTGCAAAGAGTCAAGAAAATACAATCAATAATCAAGAGAAAAAGTAGATAAGCAGACCAATGCATGATTTGGACACTGTAGTTAATAAATAGACAAGGACATTAAAGTAACTATAGATAATATATTGAATGTGGAAGAAAAGATGGTCAAAGGAGATGGATGGAAAAGAGAATTAAAATGTATTTTTAAGTATTTTTAAATCAAATTGACATTTAGACCAGAAAAATATAGTATTAGAAAATAAGCCTTTGGTGGGTGAATTTAAAAGCAGATTGGCAGGCTGCAGTTGGCTAAGTGGCTGACTCCTGATTTTGGCTCAGGTCAGATCTCAGGGTCCTGGGATTGAGCCCCACCTTGGGCTCCATGTTCAGCCGGGAGTCTGCTTCTCCCTCTCCTTCTGCCCCTCCACCCACTGGTGCTCACTCTCTCTCTCTCAGATAAATAAATAAAATCTTTAAAAAAAATAAAAAAATAAAAGCAGATTGGGCACAGCAGAACCCAAGAGAAGTAAACTGGAATAGAGATCAATAGAAGATACCTAGATTGAAGGGCAAAAAGGAAAAAAGAATAGATAAGGCACATAAGAGCACAAGAAACATGCGGGGCACACACAGAAGATCTAACTTACGTATAAGTAATATACCGCAAAAAGCAAGAATGCCCATCACCAGTAAAATAAATAAATAAATCATCATGTATTCACCCAATCATAAGCTCTGTAGCAATGAGAATAAACAACCTATAGCTACAATCGACATTACCTGTGAATGTCACAAACATTAGTTTGAGTTTAAATAAAAAGCAGACAGGAATGAATACATGTGGTATGATTCCATTTATATGCAAATTACAAGGACAGGTAAAGCTTTCTGTGAGAATTCAGGATTGTGGTAACCATTGGAGAGGTGGTAGTGACTGGAAGGGAGCATAATGGGACTTCCGGGTCTGCAACTCTTCTGTTTTTTGAGCCGGATACTGGTTACATTCAAGCATCCAGTTTTTGAAAATTCACTGAATTGTATGCTTCTGATGGATACATTGCCTTGTATGGATGTTAGTCTTCAATCAAACCATTTTAATTTTATTTAAAGATTTATTTATTTGAGAGAGAGTGAGATAATGCTTGTGAGCATGGTGGGGAGGGGCAGAGGGAGAGGGAAAGAGAGAATCTCAAGCAGGCTCCACGCTGAGCATGGAGCCCAACGCAGGGCTCAATCTCACAACCCTGAGATCACGATCTGAGCCAAAACCAAGAGTGGGACACTTAACCAACTGCACCACCCCCGCGCCCCAGACAAAACCATTTTTACAAGGACTCATAGATTTGTTTTAAAAAGAAAATGATTCACAGATTCATAGAAAGTTCAAGCTCTATAAAAAGTCCTTAGAGAACATCCTAATTCACCAGCCCTCCATTTTACTGTTGAGGTTACCAAAACTTTATGTTATCAGTTAAGTGATTTGTTAGCCAAAGAGACTAAACCTCAAATTATCTGTGATGTATATAATGTAGACAGCATATGTATCTTATACTTTATATATAAACTTATTTTATATATATTTTATTATATATTTTATATATAAAATAGATGAGAGAGAGAGAACAAGGCCATCTACTTCATTCTTCCATTTGCCTAGAAAATACATATGATAAGGAAGTTGTCATTCACCATGATGTACCATTTTACTGCAAGATGGAAAATATTTATATGATAATATAAGTCAAGACATAGAATCAAACTTACATGTCTTGTTTACATTTTTAAATGTCTCTTGTAAAATTCTATTACATATTTTAGCACTTAGTCATGTTGGCAGAGTTTGAGCTTGCTCTCCTGCCTTATGAATGGACTTAGAAGGCTGTAGTTTAAGCTAAAATAAGAATTTTTAAATCACAAATTAAATTAAACTTGTGCTAAATGTAATGAATGTCCCAGTTAAATGAGCCATATGTCTTTATCTCACTTGTACATATATCATATACCATTACATATCTCTTTCTAGTAAAGTTGTAATTCTTAGCAAATGAGTTAAGGAATTCTATTTCAATAATAGAAATACTTCTAGGGGGGAAATTGGCAAAAAAATGAAAAAAATAGTAAAAATACTTTTAGGGGAAAAATGGAGTTTTCTCCTCAGCTTCCTTAACACATCTGGATATATATTTTTTTTCTTAAAAATAGAAATATTACTAGGAATTATATGGCAATAATAATTTGAAGTACCATATCACGGCAGTTCCACTGATGTGCTTATAACAGGGAGGGAGGGAGGGAGTTCAGGAAGGGAGGAAATGGTACACATTTTTTTTTTAGATTTATTTATTTTAGAGAGAGAGAGCATGAGCAGGAGGGGCAGAGAGAGAGAGAGAGAGAGCGAGAATCTGAAGTACACTGCAGTGAGTGCAGAGCCCAGCCTTGGGGCTCGATCTCACGATCTCATCAAGAGATCCTGACCTGAGCCAAAACCAAGAGTCAGACACTTAACCCAGAGAGCCACCCAGGCACCCCAATGGTATACTTTTTGAAATACAGTTATGATTTCTCCCGGGTCGTCCCAAAACCAAGGAATTTAGCTGTGTGCTTACAAAAACCTGATTTCAGCTCTTAAAGGATAGAACCCAGTAATGTGGGTAACCATGGTAGCCACTTGGGCACTGGTTCTCAAACTGTGGCATGCACCAGAGCCACCAGGAGGTCTTGACTGCTGGCCCTCTTCCCAGAGTTTTTCTTTTCATTGTTCTATGGCAGGGCCTCAGAATTTGCACTTATGTCCGGTTCCCAGGGGGTACTGATACTGCCGGTCTAGGACCACGATTTGAGAACCACTATGTTAGAGCTGTTCTAGCTTCTGCTGCCAACGTTGTCATAGACTTGGGTCCCTTTCTAATCTTGCTTTTGATTTATTTGATAAAACAGAGACACCTGTGTGGCTCAGTCAGTTAAGTGTCTGCCTTTGGCTCAGGTGCTGGGATCGAGTCTCACTTTGGGCTCCCTGCTCCACGGGGAGTCTGCTTCTCCCTCTCCCTTTGCCTTTCCCCCTGCTTGTGTTGGCTCTCAGTCTCTCTCTCTCTCTCTCTCTCTCTCTGTCAAATAAATAAATAAATAAATAAATAAATAAATAAATAATCTTTATTTGATAAAACAATTGATAAACCAAGATACAGGGCATTCGCTCAATCTGGACGCATAATAGGGAATGCTAAAAGGGAAACACCCTAATAAAACTCCCTTGGAAAAATTTTGTAGCAAGTTTTTACCCAAAAGGAAAATTTTGATTATTAAATGATAATAATTACTTCCCAGAAAGTGGAGAGAAAAGTAACCCAGCCAAAAACATGATGCAACTAAGTATGATAGTCTGTGTTCAAAATAATCGATTGCTTTTTCTCCTACTATATATTTAATGCAACTCCACTACCAAGGTAACTGCACTGGAATGTGCTCTGTTACCAATCAAGGCTCACCCTGTAGAATTGTTCGCCACAGTGGTTTGCCTGTATTAGATGTAAAACGTTTGCTTTTCAAAGATACATTAACGTGAACCCTAAAATTAAGAAGAAAAAAAAAGTTAAACACGCATGTGTCAACATGATGATATTTATTTTTCTTACAGGACTGCATCAAAACACGTAAACAAGGACCTTGGTAATCTGGAGGAAAACAAAAAGTTAGAAGAAAACAATCACAAAACAGAAGCCTAAGAGAGAAACTGTTCTAATTGTTGTCCAGGTGGGTAGGTGGTGTGAGGTTTCTAGAAATAATTCCCAGGCAAGTGTGACGTATCCCAGGAGAGGAGAGGGAGAGCCTTGACATTAAATCACTACAGAATTGCAGCTTTCATATAGGAGGAGAGTTCCTCCAGAGGACACTTTGGTAACTCAGAAAGGTATTCTCAGAAGAAGAATGGAATCTCAATGGTCTCCCCATCCTCTAAAAATAACCACTATCCTCTGAGTAATTAAAGTCAATTTTGAGATTGTAACATTCAATTAGCATTTTGTATTCTAATGCCAAAAATTTTGCTGAGTGCAAAGAAGCTTAATTTTATAAATTGATATTTTGCTTGGATGAGAGCTGATTCTATTACTTCAGATTTATTTTAAAAAGCAATTATAAGAATGACTTTTAAATATAAAAATTTTAATCTAGGGATTTAATATTTACAAGTGTCCATGCATATATGCAGCCGCTTCCCAAACTATTTTCGTGAAAAGCCTAACAAATTTGTGTAGATCCATAAACACCTTTGCAGATAGTATGTATATTGTGTGTGTGTGTGTGTGTGTGTGTGTGTGTGTGGACATATATGTATCTACATGTGCGCCTATATGTATGTGTGTATAATGTATATATGAATGTTACATATATTGCATATATTTATATATAATAGCTATATGAGTGTGATTTTTAAAGACAATCTCAAAAAGAAGTTTTCCATGGTATTGCCACTTGGAATTTGAGCTTCTCATTTTTATTTATGTTTCTCTTAAGCCAGCCAAAAAGAGAAGCCATTTAGGACAAATGATTTTGTGTGTCCTTGAGAATAACTTGCTGTAGCTTGCTCATCTGATGTAAAAATGCCCAACAACCACAGTAAAACTTTGGTTCATTATAAATAAAGCACGAGTCACAATTTGAGTGGGACACCCAAGGGAGGAAGCATGGGAAAGAATTATAACTGGAAGAATGCACACAGGAAAGAAAAATAGAATAATGAAAATACGACATTTTTAAAAAATCTGAAAACCAGGACCTCAAATGGATAGGGTGAAAGAAGTAAGAATTCAGTTCCTTCCCCCCAACCTGCTGTCCATTGGGAGCCAAGTAGGCAGCATCCCCATCTGGTTGTTTTTTTCTGCCTCTGTAGAGTTCACTCCTCAATCCTTTTTAAACATAGATTTTGCCTTTTGTTTTCTTCAGAATTAGAGTGAATTCTCAAAGAAAAATTAAGGTTAAAGACAAAACCTACAGAATGAAATATTTTCCTGAAAAACCCTCTAATATTCATATGAATTAAACAATTTTCATAAAAATAAAGACTCTCAACAATTCCAAAAAATTATTTGTAGAAGGGCCACAGCAATGCCTGGGGCTACAGATGGGTTCAGGGACAATGGAGTTTTATGAAAGGCCCCTATAAAGTAATTCCTATCACTTTTAGTACAAAGCATCTGTTGATGGTGAAAAATGATTGCTATGGTAACATACTAAATTATGTTTTTTTCATCATTTCAGAGAAAAAAAACTATATAGACCAATTGAAGCATGAACGTGGATTGTATTTAATACATATACAAAGACATTGACAGCAATTCATGGTTCAAGTATTAAGCAGTTCATTCTACCAAGCTGTCACAGGATTTTAGAGAATTATCTCAAGTAAAACAATGAAATGAAATTACAAACAAAAACAAGTTTTGGCAGCCATGATAATAGGTCATATATTGTGTTTGGTTTGATTTTTTTTTTTTTCTGTAAATGTCTGCACTGAGGATTTCTTTTTGGTTTGCCTTTTATGTAAATTTTTTACGTAGCTATTTTTATACACTGTAAGCTTTGTTCTGGGAGTTGCTGTTAATCTGATGTATAATGTAATGTTTTTATTTCAATTGTTTATATGGGTAATCTGAGCAGGTACATTTCTGATTCTGATTGCTATCAGTAATGCCCCCAAATTTTCTCGCAAGCACCTAAATCCCAAAGGTGGCAGCTTGTGAAGACTGGGGATGCACACATTGCTCTATTCAAAAACTGTGATTTTTTTATCACAAGGGATGGGGAGGCAGAGAGTCAGATCGATAAGCAGCAGATGAATTGATTCTGTGCTTGCAGCACCAGCTGACTCTCAGACGTAAATCACACATGCATATGGACGGACACACGTACATAATAATGGTACTCCCAAACGGACAATTTTGCCTATTCTAAACAAGACGCAACACAGAATTTGGGTAGCACTTACTTTTAGAGACACCTGCTAATAAATTATTTTCTGTCAAAAGGGAAGAAAACCAATGTGTGAGAGACAGTTTGGAAAAATCACGGATAACTTTCCCATTTTCATAGATCACAATGTAAATCACTGTAATTAAAAATTGGTGTTAAATCCTTTGGGTTATCCACTGCCTTAAAATTATACCTGTTTCCTTTAAAAAAGATATCAGTCAGAATTGGAGATTTTTAACAGTGGTCATTATCAAAGCTGTGTTATTTTCCACAGAATATAGAATATATATTTTTTTCGTGTGTGTTTTTGTTAACTACGCTACAGATATTGAATGCACCTTGAGATAATTTAGTGTTTTTAACTGGTACATAATTTATCAAGCAGTACATGAAAGTGTAATAATAAAATGTCTATGTATCTTTAGTTACATTCAAATTTGTAACTTTATAAACATGTTTTATGCTTGAGGAACTTTTTAGGGTGGTAGTATAAATTGGAGATTTTTTGAAGTAGACTGGATAAGGGACAATAGCTACTTGTGACTAGACTTTTAAACTTTGCTCTTTCAAGCAGAAGCCTGGTTTCTGGGAGAACCCTGCACAGCCATTTTTGTCCCAGGATTTACATAACTTTATAGGAAAAAAAAAAAATGAACATCAGAGTTCCAGGTAAAAACTGTATTCTTTAGGAGGTAAAGGAAAACTGGTGTTTGTTTTTTAGACTGATGGAATACAAAATTATGAAAGCAATGAGAAATAAATAGAAAATAAAGTCAGAAGGAGATTGGGAATAATATTTTGCCACTTCTGCATTATTTAGAAACACATGTTATTGTACATTTAGTAAACTGTTTATTGTTCTGAGCAGTAGTGACTCAGTTTAATAAAAGCTTCCTGTAGTGCATTGGTATGGATTAAATACATAAAATATCCTATTAGACTCGATGCTGTATAAAATATTATGGGAAAAAAGAAAATATGTTATTTTGCCTCTAAACTTTGATTTTTTGAAGTTTTATTTGGCAGGAAAAAAGTTGAATCATGGTCAATATTTAAACCAAAGTGAAAGGGGAGAAACCAAAGTTATTTGTTTCGCATGGCTCAGCCATTCTGTTATCTCTGTAAATACTGTGATTTCTTTTTTTTTCTTTTCTCTTTAGAATTTTGTTAAAGAAATTCTAAAATTTTTAAACACCTGCTTTCCACAATAAACCATGAACACTAAAATGAAATTACTTCCCGATAAATATTTTTTTTTCTTTTTTCTTTTGATGTGGGAGATCAAAGATTCAAAGTCTAACTCCTAAGATATATTTACAGAAAGAAGCAATGTCACAATAGAGAGGGTAATACTACAACTATTTCTTGGCTTCCACTTGCTATAGTTAACTAAGTCCAAAAACAGCTGTCCGAACCTCGAGAGCAGAACCTTCAAAACTCAGAGCTCTGGATGGAAAGCAGAAAGTTTGCCGGGGAAAAAAAGAGGACAGCATGATTACTATTGAATCAATGCCTGGATTAAAAAGCGAAGTTTATTTGTGTAATGGCAGCCATATGCAGAGCGAGGCTGGGAAGGAAGATGATGCACAGTCCTCAACTTCTGAGGTTGCATCTCTCCAAACTCTTTGGCAACAGGAGACAGGTTTTGCCAGTTCAAGTTTCACTTCTATCTGAGATTACAGGAATTGTAATGTGGAAATGGATTAACATACCCGTCTATGCCTAAAAGATAATAAAAATGAAATATGTCTTCACATCTCTCTCACAGCTGTCTTCTTCTTGTCTAACCTAGGCCGTCTATGTGTAGAAAGTAGGTGTCTTTATTAAAGAGGGGACAAAACTCATTGCGACTCTCCATTGCCACAGGGAATGCGGCAAAATAAAATCGCCTGTGCCTTCCTGTTATGTCAGTCAGACCGCCTTATCCAGTCCTAGATTTCAACAGTGATTGGTTCCATAATGTGTGTGTCTCCATCTTTAATAATAGGATCGGACTTATTGTGGGTGTCCCATGTGGCTGCCTTAGAAACTGAATTAAGAGGACACTCTCCTATGTCTTCACTTCCACCCTTAACACACCATTCAGCTTGCCCTTTGGACTTACCTAGGCATGAGCATGGAAATGCTTTCCTTTCCACCTAAGATAAAGCCAACTGTGTATACCTCAGAGGAAGAGATTAATCTTTATTCGGCCAATGCTCGGTGCTTGGGCCATCCCTACATTATCTTAGTTAATCCTTAATAGTTGTAAATAGTATTACATATCCCCCATTTAGTAGCTGAAACCCAAGGTTTAGAGGGGTTCCATAACTCTCAAACGCGTTTAGCTTCTAAGTAGATAAGTTGGATAGTAAACCTGACCTGATTCTAGGGGCTATGCTCACCCTAGTCTACTGTAGTTCCCAAACTTCTTTGATAAATCCTTTTCATAAGATGCAAAATTGGGAAATATTAATTGACACATGAAAGGGTTATATCATCTTTAAAGAATTATTCTAAGATGTTCAAATCACATAATAGGCCAATATTATGTTTTTCAACTGTATTTGGATGACTGGATGTTTTACTAGACATAATTATATATGTGTCTGTTTAAAGCATATATGTTTTAAAGTGTTATGGCATACATTGCACATTTACATGTGATATATGTGTCCCACTCCACTTTTAAGCATACACATGCTTAAAATGTCATGCACTAAATACCTAGTATGAGACAGACGCTAAGTTGAGGTCTTATTTACATGGTTTCGCTTTAATCCACTCAACATCCTGCCACAGGAGGCACTATCTCCATTTTACAGATGAAGACAATGTAAATCGCTTTATCTACAATCACAGGCACAGGAGGTGATTGAAGCAGGACCTACGCTCAAGTCCAAGTTCTATTCACTGTATTGTTTATTATCTCTATTATAAGAACAAACATCTATCTGTGCTTGAGGAGGCTACCCAAAAGATAGATTTATATTAAATAACCTACTTGATCCACTTAAGTAACTAATGTCATTCATATGTAAGTAATACGTATTTATTTGAGAGAAAGAGAGAGCACTAGCAGGGAGGAGGGGCAGAGGGAGAGGGAGAGGGAGAAGCAGACTCCCCGCTGAGCAGTTAGCCCGAGGTGAGACTATCCCAGGACCCTGAGATCATGACCTGAGCCAAAGGCAGATGCTTAACCTTGAGTCACCCAGGCGCTCCTCATAAAACACACTGTGTTTGAGAAATACGAAGTCAGAAAAGGAGCTCATTTTTCCCAAGCATGCTGTCTTCACCTAGTCATCATCCTTATTACAATCCAATTTATTTTTCTTCCCCAAATCTGTTCTTCTCTCATTTGTCCTTATAAATGCTCCTCAAATGCACAAATATTCATTGGGGAATGAACACACGTGCCTGCAGCTCCAAAAGCAGACTCCATTCTCAGGTTATCCATCCTGTCCCTTTTTATTAGCTAGCTCTGGAAAAGGTTTCCCCTTGTGATAGCCATGCAGCTGAATGAGAGAAAAGTTGTCAGTTGCACGCGCGCACACACACCACATGCCTTGTGGGCTCTTTTATCCCATTCTGCTGGAAGGGAGGACATAGAATTTGCTTATCAGAAAAGGAATTTTCTGAAGGACTACAAAATGTTTTCCAAATAGCAGCTATGCCGTTAAAATAGTCATGATATTTGATGACAGGCACTCATAAGTGTAACAAACAGGTACGATAGCACATACTGGACTCAATCATTGCAATGAAATTTGTATGAGAACCGAATTGTATAAACTCCATAGTACAAAGAAATAAATGACGGTCTCAACATCACAGAAGCTCAAAATAAGTGATTAGATTCTTTGGGAAAACTTGCATTATCAGAGAGTAGAGGCTGTGGTCTCCAGAAGGTACAGCATTTGATAAAATGTGCCATTAGAAGCTGGCAGCAACTCAATTTGGACTATTGGTGAGATAATAAAAACGAAATTTCAACTTTTACTATAAATTTTTTTTTCTGATTATTTTCTCCCAGGTAAGTTAGGATAAATTGAGCTTCAGTTAGCAGTTTAAATTGATGGTTTGATTCATATACCACCTGAGATGTTCATTTCCACAGAAATAATAGTTAAAATCTGGGCAGCCGTAAATTCTTATCAGTAAGAAAACCACATTATTAGTGAAATAAGAGGTAGTTACTCCTTGGAAGTTGATTCACAGCACTCTCCTGGAATGGCTCATTAAGGAAATGGAATATTTCTGTTAAGGAAAAGTTTATGTCTAAGTATAAGAGTCATTCCTTGGATGCTGAACTGTTACGAAAAACTCAATTTACCCCCAAAATTGGGGCTTCTACATTGTTGGCAATAACACTAAGTTCCTTGGTCTTAGATTGATTAGCATTTTCCACCAAAAGCTTTAAAATCGTCTTTGTATTGAGAGGCAAATAGACATTACCTATTGTAGAATCTGATTCCAAGAGGAAAGATTATTTTTTAAAACATCTGCAGGTTCATTTACAGGAGTAATCTTCTGTGACTTTTCTTAGAGAGCTTTGTTTTTCCTACATAATTGTTGCATATAAGCTATTTAAAAGATGATGGGGTTTTGG
Organism: Eumetopias jubatus; assembly: GCF_037043125.1. Classification (NCBI taxonomy): domain Eukaryota; kingdom Metazoa; phylum Chordata; class Mammalia; order Carnivora; family Otariidae; genus Eumetopias; species Eumetopias jubatus. Next base: position 51,996,798 of record NW_028274807.1, read on the forward strand.
TCACATTGGCAACACCCCAAAACAACAGATAGACCTTACCCCATGTTCCTAACTAATAATCTGTTTTCAGAGAAATACAATTAAATAGTTCCCTGTGGTGTCATTGTTACTTTTTCAGTTTTTTTTAGGGGGGGAGGGGCAGAAGGAGAGGGAAAGAGAGAGGGAATCTCAAGGAGACTCCCCACTGAGCACAGAGCCCTGCAGGACATGGGGCTCGATCTCACAACCTTGGGATCATGACCTGAGCCAAAATTAAGAGTAAGACGCTTAACCGACTGAGCCACCCAGGCGCCTCACTCTCATTCTTTGGGGTTTAATTTTTCTTAAATGTAATAAAGTTATTAAAATATCAAATAATGTACTTCACGGTTACCACCACAGGATTCATTATATTTTTTGTTGTCCTGATGGTAATGCAATGTATGCAGTGTTCAATTGAGAGAGTTGTACGGATTTATCAGTATGAATGCTGTTGTCTTTGTGGGATTTCTGCAAAATAGATGGAGGGAAATTTACATGAATCCCTTCAGCACCATTGCCCAGTGATTCTTGGCATTGCACTGAAGAGAAACTGCCAGGGAGGCACTTTTTGCTGGTTCAGCTCCATTGTGCCCCACTCTTACTGTTGGAAGTAGGCTATGCATGTGGGTACAGGTTGGGGGTTGGGAAATCTGCTTCCCAATTTCTCCTTTAAAGTGACTTTTCCAAGCATTTGGTAAACCAGTGGTTGGGAGCAAAGTCAAATGGGCGTTACCAAAATAGTTTACATCCCAATCTAGAAATGAAAGACCAGACCAGAGCAGCGAAAGTTTGGAAAGTTGGATGAGCACAGGGAGTTGTCCACTTATGATTTGGTTCCCCAAATGAGCTTGTTTCCCGACTTAAAGCACCTATATCTGTAATTACAGTTAACTGAGCTTTTGCTCAAAGATGACTTTGTGTGATGAAGCATGTCAGTCACAGTTCACACAGTCTGTGATTTTTGTCCTTGGCTCATATTTTCTCCTTAGAAGTCACTATAACCACATTATGGGCCCGCTCCTTCCATCCCACTCTATATTTCAGAAGATGCTTCCTAAAGTTAACTGTTTTTGAAAAAAAAACAAAAACAAAAAAAACACACACACCCTGGTCCTGTATCTTTTGTGATCTATTTGTTGCATATGTCCTAATTCTCTACCTTTACCTGTCTCCATACCCTTTGCATGTGTCTTTGCAGTTTTCCCCACAAAATGTCAGACCATATTTTTTTACCCCTTGATATTAGGTTCAGCCACATGATTTGCTTTAGCCAATAAAATCATGTGGAAGTGACAGATCTGTAGTTGGGAGTCTAGGCCTCAAGTGGCCTACCGTGTTTCTTCTTGCCCTCTTATACTGTCATTGCTCTGTCATTGCTGTTAGAGGGACAAGTTCGGGCAAGGCTGTTAATGCCAGGAGGAGGTTGAGGACGCACAGAGCAGATCTGCAGCAAGTTAAGTTGCTTCGGGTAAGCCCAAGCTAGAGCGGGGCTCCTGGCCAACTGTCAGCCACACCAGCAAACCCAACCAAGATCAAATCTATATCAATCTACATACATTGGGCCTCCATCGAGTCCAATCTGTATCAGCTGTCAGTCAGAGGAGCCACAGGCACAAAGGGCTACAATACTAAATGAATATTGTTTTAAGCCACTGAGTTTTGATATTGTTTTTAGGCAACCAGAGCTAACTGGTACACCTCTTCAGGGGCACCTGAGTTTCCCTGTTGGTTTATTAGGTCAGGATAATATCAAGAACAGTCTTTCCACAAAAAATCAGACACATTTTATTAGAGCTGTGACAATTAGACTTCTGTGCTTTTGAAATGTTTTCCTCTTTCCTGAGCTTCCTGGGACTAGCATTCACTACCCAGAGCCCCCAGACCCTCTACATGCTATTGCATGTACTTTGGCATCAACATGTAAGAATTGTTTGTAGTAATGCCAGGTAGCTATTTGGAGATCTTTCTTAACTAGATAAATCATATACAAGTCTCTTGGCAGATGGGACACATTATGTGGTCTGTCTGGTTCTGGTCTGCATTTGTCCTTTTTCATTGTTCTGAAAGTTCAGCATTCAAGACAGGTTCTTATAATTGCTCTCTCTGTATGCCCACATAATTACATGCCAATACCTTTCCCCAAATTAGGAATTATATTCAAGCTAGATATTCTGCTGACACCACATTCCTCACCAAATGTCAGAGTCTGTTTAAAAATACTCTCAGCTCAAAAGGCCTAATTAGGTTTTCAGTAATTCATGTCATTGGTCATTAGGACAGTCATACAAATCAGCAGGCTCTCAGGTGCTGAGGCACTAAATGGGAAAGTGAATCTAAAAGATGATAGGCAACATCCTAAAAGAAATCAAAAGTTTTCTCACTGCTTTCATTAACCTTCTTCTTATGTTTTCACATTTTAGGCATAGATTCTTTAGACCTATACAATTGCTCAGTAGGAAGTTTCAATGTAAGGAGAAGGAAATATGGATAAGACTACTTAAATAAGAAACAATCAGGGAGGAGTTATTAAACATACCTACACATACACCCTCAACTGAATTTTCCTGCAAGCCATGCAGATGCTGACTATCTATCCACTGCATCCTGGGTAATGTAATGGCAGAGTGGTATGAAGACAGAGATGGGTACTTCGTTTTTTGTGTCTCCCAAATGGCACAGGACATTTTTGATGGACAAGTGTGCTTGTTGGTTTAATGGGAAAATTATAGTCTTTAGAAATGAGTAGACTTTAAATGGACTTCCAGATGAATGGGGATCTTCAATTTATTAGCCGTGAGTCCTCGAACATAACACCAAAACCCTTGAACCCAGTTACTTCATCTGTAAAATGGCAGCAATACCAATGACTTCAGAGATGGTTGTCCTTTAAAGAATAAAATGCACATGTTAAGGAGAAAATGACATTGTCCAACTATTGAGAACAGATTAGAGATCACTGCAGGGTGGGAAAACCCGATTCAACAGAGTGTAGGTTACAAAGATAGAGGCTGTAAGCCAAGAGATAGGTGTTACTTAAATATGCAAACTAAAAGCAGTATCTTTTCTCACATTGGGAAAGCAAAGGGTCAGAGGGCTCCACGGAGGTCATGGCACCACACTAGCTTGTGGCACCTCGTCCATTAGATTAGTCCTTGGGCAAACGCTGGCCTCGCTATTCATGGGTATTCCTGGAAATGGTCTTCTCGGCATATAGGACACATTGTTCATTTTAGCTGAAGGCAGTTCTGTGTTGCTTGCAGCAGAGTAGATGGCAATGTCAAGGTGTGACAAGGGCAACAGGATTGCAGTGCCCGCTGTGGAGTGGGCACTCCGCATACCACGTTCATCTTATTTTGTCCTTTTCTACCGCAGTTCACAGTAACGTGGACATACATGACCCATACAGGTAAGATTGATGGGATGTTGTTGGGGGTCACACCGCCTCTTCCAATTCAATCAGTTTAGCTACTCCTTCCTTTGTATCTCAGTCTATTGCAGCTCAGTGGCCTGGTATGCTCTGGTGGAGAAAAATCATCATAATAAAAACTTTAAACAAACAGCTTTAAATATCCTCCAAAGCCAGAGACCTTAAAACCATCAGCAAGTAAGAAACTTCCTACCTCATTAGCCTTTCCTCTCCTTCCCCACGTACCAAGTCCAGAGAGTTGAAGCTTACGGGACAAAGCAAGGATGGGTTGGGGATGGAGAAAAAGGCAGGTATACCTCAACTCTGTGCCCAAGTCTTAGAACAAAATGGAAAAAAGAAAAGCTTTATGTCGCAATGGAGATTAAATGGTTAATATCGTAAACTAGACACTCTTACTAATTTGAGACTATGTATTGTGACTTTAAGGGAAAAAAGAACTGACTGTCATCTCTCAGGGAAACAAAAATTCATGAATCTTGCTCTGGTTTCTATCCAGGGGTAGAGAACTAAAAAATAAGGCTCTTTTCTGTTTGAGTATCCGGTTCTTTAGACTGAGAGTTATTGAGTGGACAATACAATGACGAAGACAATTGCTAATTTTGCCTCGTTTATTACTTGTGTACCTCAGCTTAATAAGGAAAAATGATCATTTGCGCTGTGGAGTCCATAAAGGACATTGCTTCGGCTACTGGAAGCAATCAGGTGTTTGTAGACAAAAACTATGTCAGGGGTAATCTCTTTCTTACTGTTCCTTCCATGTTTCTCCTCTTTTGCAAGTCTTACACACACCGCCAAATACAGGATGACACAAATTATCTGATCACCATTACAACTAATGAGATGAGCTTTCTATTGTGCACAATTACGAATTCGATTCTGTAAACGAATCCATCTTCTGTTTGTCCTGATAGGAAACTTTTTAAGCAGCCTCATAGAATCCTCGCAATTACTGCCAGTGATAGTAGATTTAAAGGATTTGGGGTCATTGATCTAAATTAATTCATGGTCTGATTAGAAAGCACATTGCAATGTAATTCATCCTTTAAAGGATATTTTCCAGAATTAAAATAATACATGGTTAGAGTGTCATTTCCTTGAGTTTCTTCTGCATCTCAGGTGGCTAATAATTAACATGCAAGGACAATCATTCCAAGTTCAACATTTAATATCGCTGACATTTTCCTCCCTCAGAAGCTAGCAATTTTAACCCCTTTACTATTAATTTGATTAATGCAAACTGTTATGTGGCTGTGAAGGAACAGATGCAAATCAAATTGAGCACATTCATTCATTTAAATTTAAATTGCTGAAAATGATATGCTCCTTAGTCTGTGACATCAAGCAAGGAAAAATATTCCCTGTACAAAATAATAGATTTGCTCGTATAGGAAGAATCCAAGGAAATATTTCAAATTCAAAAATGACTGTGTGCATTTGGGAATGATATATATTCTCCGTGGATTTAAGGAAGGAAAAATAAAATCTGTAATACTCATGAATGACAGCAAAGGAACTCCAAAGGCAACTTAGTTAACCAAGAACTCATGTGCTAACTAAGAGGGTCATCTGAGCTGCAAACAATACCTTAGAGAAATATAACCAAGATCATTTTATAAATGTCATTTATGTTTCATTTTCCATGCTGTTGCCCTTTTTGCATTTCACTGATCATCACTTTAGGCAGAAGTTTTTCTTCTTCACCTTGAAGAATACATGATATTCTGTAGAGAATAACTCCATCCATATTGTGATTTTAAAGTGTCATACATACATACAAACGCACACACACACACACACACATACAATTCATGTTATATGCAAATAAAACATTTGAAGTTCAGGAAAGTAATTTCTAAAGATCCTAAATTAGTAGCAGTGAAAAAAATACATTTTTATTTCAACTTTCTTGACTGTGATAGTCCATTCATCTAAAACATCTTTCTGCCCCTCCATAATTATCAAATGCTTCTCTTTTCTTTAAGTTAAAAATCAGACCATATAACGTTGAGATCCTCGTTTCAATTTCTAGTGACTTCCAATCACCCATACTTATGTCCAGTTCATGATGAACACTCAATAAACATACGAAGTAAAGGGGGAAGGGGAGACAGTAAGAGGATAGGGACAGAGGGAAACAGTTGGTCGCTGGACACACAACAGGTAAGTCATTAAAGAGAGGACTGAAACCCAGGCACTCAACTAGCTGCTCTTACTAGAATCTGTCTCCATATGCTCCTAATGTTAAGTGAATCTTTTTTATCTAACTACCATATCCAGCAATCCTAAATCCTGTATTTTGCTTTCTCACATTCTAACATCTCTGTAATCAAGGTACAAGTTATGCCCAATGATGCCTTACTTTGCCTGGCAGCAATCATAACACAATTGTCACTTTATAAGAAAATGTGAAAAGCTTCAACATTGAAACTTACAAAATTAAATTTCAGTACATTGGAGGAAAATCAGAAACATTCTTTTAACCTGCAGTATATTAAGAATTGCAGGAGGAGGTAGGAAAGGCATGGACCAAATGGGTTGAATCAGTTCCAAATGGAACTCAAATGTAGGCTACCTCTGTATCATTGCCAAACTGACCTAAAAGTCCAGCACCAATGGACTTTAATTATATTTTGGTTCTTGATGGCACAAAGGAGAATGTGTGGAAAAACATAGACCTTGATGACTGAATTGAAGAGCAGTGTGGAAAATTCCTTCTTAGTCTGGTAAGAAATTTTAGGACCTCCTAGCCAACATAGTTTGCTTATGTATAGTGATATATAATTCAAAATGAATGTCTAAATAATACTATAGGAATTCCTTCAGAAGGTAGCAAATAAAAATTCTAAATGATAAAACAAGATAAATTTACAGCATTTATCTTTCCTGGTACATGAAATAATGGGAAGTCTTAAAGTAGATGACATTTGAATCAATGAAATACAGTTTGCGATAAATAAATAAGCCAAGGACAAATCACAAAGAATGATTTGCATGAGCTAGAGCAATATAAGCAACAATCGTCAATGAATTTGCTATTCTACAGTTAAGAAAGCAATGACCCTGAACCTTTGGAAACTTCCCTATTTGTAAGTGTTGGGTGTCCTTGGGGGAAGTTATTCAACCTTTCTTAAGCCTCAGGTTCTTCATCTGTGAAACAATAAAAATAATGCCTCCCCCAAAAGACCATTATGGGAAGTAAATGAGTACAAGATACCCAGTGCCTGGTCCCTAGAAAGCATTCATAAGCGTTTGCCATTATTTGTATTTGCTCATGTCTATACACCTCTCAGTCGGACATCCAAGGTCTTCCAGAATACAGCTCAATGCTTACTATTTCCCCCGGGGAACTTCTTGCTCCCCCTTTGCTCCTGTGGTTTAGTACCTGCATCTAATGCTTTCCTCCCATTCCTCCCACCTCCTGTCAAACTATAAAATCCTGCTTATCATTCCAAATTCAACTCATTTGTTGCCCTGTACTCCCTGTAAATTGGTAGTTAAATTTGGATGCTTGAATAGATCTAGGTGCAATTATTTAGACAAATAATCTCTTATAGGCTGTGATATGTAGTTCCTTTTGTATCACACCAGGAGTCACATGTCTGGTGGTCTCACTATTTAAAACATTGTGGTAAATATACATAACATCAAATTTACCATCTTTGTCGTTTTTAGTGTACAATTCAGTGATATTAAATATTATGAGGTCATCCACACTATCCATTCTCACAACTCTGTCCATCACATAAAACCGAAACTCCATACCTATAGAACGACATCTCCCCACTCTCCCTCCAACCCCCAGCCCCTGGTAACCACTATTACAGTTTCTCTCTTTATGATTTTGACTATTCTAAGTACCTCATAAAAGAGGAATAATACACTATTTGTCTTTTTGTGACTGGCTCATTTCACTTTCCATAATGTCCTCAAGTTTCATCCATATTGTAGCATATGTCAGAATTTCCTTCTTAATAACTGAATAATATTCCACCGTATGTACATACCACATTTTATCTATTCACCCATTGATGACTACCTGGGTTGTTTCCACATTTTAGCCACTGTGAATAATATTGCTATAAACATGGGTGTACAAATATCTCTTCAAGTCCCTGATTTCAATTCTTCTGAGTACCTACTCAGAAGTGAGGTTGCTGGAGTATAGAACAATTCTATTTTTAACTTTTTGAGGAATCACCATACTGTTTCCTTCACTGCTTGTACCATTTATATCCCCACCAACAGTGCACAAGGGTAGCAATTGTTCTACATCCTTGCCAACACTTGTTAAGTGCTAGTCCTACTTTTAGTGATGATTAGGTTTGGATTCAAGGTGCTTATCATGAAGTTTCCTACTGACATTTAACAAATGGTTGAACGTCCACTGCTGATCTTTTCCCAGTTCCATTGATAATTTAGTGGTTGTAAAATGACAATTTTCTAATTCTGTCATTCTTTCTGCATGTATTAGAGGAGATTCTTCTATAGAGAAGAAGGTTCACACATTAATTACTTGGTTACCCTAAAACAAGGTTTGCATAGGAAAGGGAAGAACAGATGTCTAGTTCTTCCTTGATAAGTTTTTAGAGAAACTGGGTCTAATGAGTTCCAAATGGAGTACTCTTAAGAATTTTAATAAGCTAATAGATTCTTATATATTTTGTATGCTCCAATTCATGGTAGTCATTATTCTTTTCAATACATTGTCCTATTCTAGACCAGTGGGAGGGAACCCTTTCCATTTGGTTTCTGTTTTTCTTTTGTTATGAAGCCATTGGTGTGGATAAATTCCTTATATCCTACTACAATAAGATGTCCCAATTTCACCTTTCTGATTTCTGTCCCAGGTCTTATTGCTACTAGGCCTTTTCTGTGGGCAGAATCAGGAAATAAATGTATTTTTTAAGAGAAAAAAATGAGTTTCCAATTCAAATTTAAGGTTGCAGGTTTTTATTTCTCTTGTTATACTTTATATAGGTATCTTTTTTCTCTGTTTTCCCTTTTTTTCTAAGTAAGCTCTATGCCCAATGTGGGGCTTAAACTCACAACCCCAAGATCAAGAGTCACGTGCGCTACTGACTGAGCCAGCCAGGCACTGTCTTCTCTGTCTTTTCATGCTGAAAAACTCCTTTTTTAGCTACATTAATTACCTATTTTTATCTTAAATATAACCATTATAGTTTTAAAATAACAATGTATATTCTACTAAAAGTAGTCATTTGAAGTTTTTTTTAACCTAAAGTAATTTTATGTCTGTGTTGTTATATAATCAACAGTTGATATCACTTGTTTCAGTTCATTTTCAATTTAAATTTTTTCTTCCTATTTAGTATACTTTTTTCTCAACTATATAAAACATTTATATGGTACCAATGTCAAAATTATAACACAAGTTCATACTTTAATCCTATCTCCTCCTCTCCCCTATGTGTTTCCTTCCTGATAGGCAATCATCAGTGAATTTTTAAAGTTATCCTTCCATTGTTTCTTTCTGAAAATATAAATAAATATATGTAATAATATCTATTCCAAATAGATAGCTATATACACATACACACATATATAAGTTCATATCTTCATATTTCCTTCACTTTACATAAAACATAGCATAAGATAAATAGTATTCTCCTCCTTGCCCTTTTTCACCTGACAATCCACAATGGCAATCACCCCATGCATGTATGTAGAGATCAGCTTCCTTCCTTTTACAGCTACACTGTACTCCATTCTGTGATCGCACCATGACTGACTCAATCAATCCCCTTTTGGTGAATGCTTCCGTTGTTTACATTTTTTTGGTATTACTAACAAACCTTCAATGCATAGTCTTGTGTACACTCTACTTCATAATTTTTACCAGTGCATATTTGGAATATATTCCTAGAAGTGGGATTGCTGAGTCAAATGGTACCCCTCCACAGAGTAGTACCAAATTTTTTATTCCGCCAGCAATGCATGAGTCATGTTTTTCTACAACCAAGGGGTGTGATATGCAAGAAATATATCTTAATTTAGTTTTAATGTGAATTCTCTTATTTCAAAAGACATTAAATATCTTTTGTCAAATTTCTTTTTTCTATGAACAAGTATAGAATATTCACTTTTGGGGCAGAGGGCGTGGACAGGTGGGCATGGGAAGTCTGTGCTTTTCTTGGCCCAGCAGGTTACTTGAGAGGGAAGAAGCAAGAGAAGTGGATGGCCCCCATGCAGGCTAGACCATGCCTTATGGGCTTGTAGGTGACGGAGAACTTTCCCTGGTGGTGGCCAATCATCTCGGGCTTGATTTTCACCTGATGGAGGCTCTTGCTCTTGCAGGTGACCACTATTTGCTCACCAACTCCGGCAGGATGATTATAACAGGCAGGTGCATCTTCACCACCTCAGGCTTCTCCATGGGCCACACCTCCTATTTATTTTTGAGAAAGCGCATCAGCATGATGTGCTGCTTTTCCCCCACCACCACCACCCTCGTCCCACCAGCCCAGGTATAGCCGATGCCCCTCCTGGCATCCACAGTTCTAATTTCCTCGTAGGACTTCTCCAGCAGCTGATCAAGGTCCATGTCAAGGTAGGTGAACTGTTGGATGGTCTGTTTCTTCTGCTGTGCTTTGGCTCATTTTATTCTTGGGTTGTTGGCTTTTTCTCAATTTTAGACACTTATATTTTAGGGATATTGTATTAGTCAAGATTCTCTAGAGAAACAAAACCAGTTGGGTTTATATATATTTATATAGAGAAGGACTTATTTTAAGTAATTGGCTCATGTGATTGTGAGGGTTTGCAAGTCTGAAATCTATGAAGCAGGCTGGAAATTCATGGAAGAGTTGATGTTGCGGTCTTCAGGCCACAGTTTGTAGGCTGGAAACAGGCAAGGTTCCTATGCTGCAGTCCTGGGGCAGAATTGCTTCTTTAAGAAATCTGTCTTTGCTCTTAAGGCCTTCAGCTGATTGTATGAGGCCACTCACGTTAGAGATTAATTGCTTTATTCAGTCTACTGATTTAAATGTTAATCACACCTAAAAAAATACCTTCACAGCAAACTCCAGAGGGCTGTTTGATAAGTCAACAACTGGACACCATAACCTAGCCAAATTGACATGTAAAATTAACCATCACAAATACTAAGGATATTTTCCCTAAGTTGTCAACTATATTTTGACATTGTCTAGGCCAAATCTGATACATAATAAGTACTCAAATATTGGTTGTGTTAAATTGACATTTACAGAAATTAGCCATTTTGAGAGTCTAAGTTGCCCATGGAGAATTACTAAATTTTAATTAGTCTTTGCACTTCAAGTAGAACATCAGTAATTTGTTTATGTGAAGATTACTAATACTTTCCATTCATTTTTTTAATCATAAGACTGAAGTTAAATGAAAACTTTTTATATGCTCAGAGAAACATAGGGTTTCTTTAAGAAAACATGGCACAAGATATCTCCACAAGAGGAAATCTCCTTTTAATTCTTAAATCTACACATATGTGGTTCTTCTATGGGGAATGAAAACATTTGGAAATCCGAAAAAGAATTCCCACAAAATAGTTAATATATGTGAATTTTATCTCCCCAGAAACACACCAAGCCCTTTCTTCCTCTGGGAATTTTTTTGTTTTCCTAGGCTGACGTACAAGTAGTCTCCACCAGCATCTTAAATACCCTGCCTCTTGGCCTCAGTGATCAGTTCTGATCAAGACAGAATGATCTATGTCCTTTCCTGGGACTTCTCAACTTGGGGAGAGGGAGAACCAGTTCAGGGTGATGAAATCTTCTGAATCCATGCCTTCTAATGTGTTTTGAAGAAGCCAGGCAGCTGTATAAACATGAATAATGCCCACAAAGGAAGAAACAGATCCACTAGGTGGAGCGAGCCCTTTAGCTGTATTCCAAGCCCTGGTTCAACGTGTTCCCAAGGTAGCCAGCCCTCCACCTGTACTTGATTCAAGCTCCCCTTTGGATAAGCTGGTATGGGTTTGGTTTCCATCACCTGCAACCCAGAGAATCCCAACATACACCAGTGCTCCGAAGTTTTGCACATCGTTTTAGGGGATTCATGGTCTTCTTAAAGAAGGCCATCTTTGGGCCCTTAACCTCAAATATGAACCTCTGTTCAAAGCTATCCTTCAATTCTGCCAACATTAGTCTCTCTATGCAATTTATCCAGAAAAACACTAATGAGCAAACTCTTTCCCCTGGTGGCTTTCATGCACTCGATCACATTCAGCTCTTATTACCACAGTTCAGTCAAGGAGACATCCTTGTTTTATATCTAAAGACATGGAAACTAGCAAAAGGTTAAATAACATTTTCTAAAGTGGTACAGCTAGCTAAACTAAACCTAGTCTTTTTGTTTCAAATCTGGAGTTCTTTCTCCCATGCCAAATTTGCTTCTAAGTAGTATTGACTACTGGTTGGTTGGTATTGTTTTAAGTTATGACTTTGAAATTTGCCTTTAAATATGATTTAATTGAAACAGGAAAGTGTGTGCTCTTGCCAATATAAAAATAATGGAACTATGTATAAAATGTGCTTATAAAAGGAAGTTTTAGGGCGCCTGGGTGGCTCAGATGATTAAGCGTCTGCCTTCAGCTCAGGTCATGATCCCAGGGTCCTGGGATCGAGTCCCACATCAGGCTCCCTGCCAGGCGGGGAGCCTGCTTCTCCCTCTGCCTCTGCCTCTCTCTCTCTCTCTCTCTCTCTGACTTTCATGAATAAATAAATAAAACATTTAAAAAAAAGGAAGTTTTAGATTGCTTATTTGCATATCACCTCACCCCATTTTTAAATAAGCAGCGGTGACTAGCAGAATTCTAAAGCACATCGAATCCAGGGGTGCCTGGGTGGCTCAGTCATTAAGCATCTGCCTTCGGCTCAGGTCATGATCCCGGGGTCCTGGGATCAAGCCCCACATTCGGCTCCATGCTCTGTGGGAAGCCTGCTTCTCCCTCTCCCACTCCCCCTGTTTGTGTTCCCTCTCTCTCTGTGTCTCTCTCTGTCAAATAAATAAATAAAATCTTAAAAAAAAAAAAAGGCATGCTGAATTCAGAAAAATCCTTAGGAGAAAGGAGCTATAGTAATAAAAGTGTCATAAATAATTAGAAATGTCTGTCACACATCCCTCTTCAAAAGTTGGTATCAAATTACTGACAAGTAACCCACCTAGATTAATCTTCCCACTTTGATTTCATTTCTCCAAGAATCTAGTTATCCTGGTGGAGAGTGAAACCCACAGAAGACGACCATGAGAACAAAGCCCAGGACGTGTGGGAGGGCTTGGATTTGTTTTTTGTTTTTGTTTTTTTCCCCTAAATACAAGCACATGAATTGGCCCTTGCAAGTTTGCATTTTAGAAATAATTGAGACAGCAGGGGAAATCATGCCCCACATTATCTCAAGTGGAACAGCCTGCTCTTCAGAGCGTTGCTCAGGCCAGGAAGAGCAATGAATCCACAGCAGAGCTAAACAAGCCTGCGCTCGGCCTGTGCACGCCTTCGCTCCCAACCCCAGTCCCTCTTTGGTGAAAGAAGAGATTTTCCTCTTGATCAGGAGATATCCACAGAGGGCAAATCAGAACATTTAAAAAGGACCGAGTAACTACAACAGGAGGATGTTGGCTTAGCGGTGGCCATGCTGTAAGTGCTGTCCTAGATTTTTGTCCACTCTCTGAGACGCGACCGCACAGGGCCTGCCTTCGCTGGGTTTACAGAAAACCTTCTGTGCTCCTTTGTGACTGGAATACATGCACTTACACTTATTGTTCTCCGTGGGGTTTTCAGGTTGTTCAGAAGCTCTGTGATTTACAAGTCCCCCTGGGGGCACTGGATCCGGTTAACTCCCAGTTCCCTTACTCCAGGAATGAATATTTTTTCTTCACTAACAGAATACTTGCCAGCTTAAAATTAGCTCCTTTTGAGTAGAACGCATTGTGGTGTGACATCCTTCCAGCTAACTTTGATTCCCCTGCTTCTCTCAGACTTCTGAGCAGTTGGCAGGCAGAGCAGCCAGGCAGGAGGCCCATCTTCCTTTGTCATCCCTCATGGAGCCTGATCAGGTGCTTTGAGCCCAGGAGGGGCCCAGAAAATATTCTTGGCTGTCAGGCCGCCTGTGGTCCCCCAGAAGGAGGGCCCAGAGCCTTACTTCTCCTTCCCAGGAAGCGTCCATTCTTCCATCCCCACCACCAAGCCCTAAAGATTTAGAACCAGACAGCTGGGTATGTGTCCGCAGCCCCTTGCCCGATGCTTCTTTGAAGTTGTGGCGGGGCACTGGGTTCAGAGTAAGCATTTCTAACAGAAGGTGGGTCAAGAAGGTAGACTGGGCAAATCTACGTGTTAAAGAGCATTAGAGAGTTGAACATTATGTGCTAAGGCATTTTCCCTTCATGAATTCACTGACTGCGTGCTGGTAAAGAATCAATGATCATTGTCTCCATGGCACAGTTGAGAGAATTGCGGCTTGACTGACTCAGTCCGGTACAGAAAGACGGTTAAGGACTATAGCATACTGTAAAACTCGTGCCCTTCCTCCAAGACCGCTCTGCCTCTGGACGACGACCGGTACCGGACTCACATTAGTGCGCCCTTCAAATCTCACAGCCAACATCTGGGAGGGAAATAGAGGGAGAGAGGATTGTGGAAGAAGATAAAAAGCAATACAATAGCTTGAAACTCAAGAGTGGCTGGAAATGGCTGGAAGAAAACTTGCAAAACACATTTAGGAATGTAACTGGCTTTAGAGATAAACACCAAAAGTGGGTCATTTTAGTAGGTTAACTAACTGGAATTTAAATAAAAACTTGGAAAAAGAAAAAAAACCTGGGGCATTTTAGGGGTGCAATTTTTAATGAATAGACTTTTCAGGGCTATGTAGGCATGCAAAGTTGCTGGAAATGTGGTAGTTAAGGATGTGTTTGCTTTTGTATCCATTGAGGACCATATTCTGAACTGGTTGGCAGTGCGGGTTCACACAATCTGTTTGGGTCTCTCCTTCACAGAAACGGTCAGCTGATGTGGGCAATCAAGCATCACTATCTGCTAACAGCACATTCAGGGAACACTTGTGTGGCAGTCAACGGCCGCGGCTGCTCAGGGAGAGATAACAGGTTTCCATCAATCACTCCGGGCAGGAAGGAATGTCTGCGGCTACCATGCACTTATTCCGCTGTGGCATCCTCTCGTCTGGGGTAGGGTCTCCCACAGGGGAGGGAACGGCAAAAGGCATTGCCGCTTATCGATCCCCTCCCCCGTCCTACTTACTTTACATTCCGTCCTTGTAACAATCCTGAGGTCGATGCTACTGCCCCATTTTACAGAGGAAGAAGTGGAGATTCGGGAAGGTTAAGTAGGTTAGCTAAACTTTTGCGGTTGTCAGGAAGTTGTCGGCTCTCTGCATTAGCCCACAGCCGCCTCATGATGCATAGTTGCTAACACCTAGACACCTAGATGATATGTTGCCGCGGAGCCCGCCAGGACTAGCAGCGGTGGGGGCGGGGCGGGGGGGGTTAAGGACAGCAGCAATTTTTATGAGATTTCCGTGCGCTAGGCATTTTATTACGATGCGCTCACTTAACAGTCAAAACAACCAAACGAGGTAAAGATTTTTTATGACTCAAGACACGAAGAATTTGTCTTGCCTCCCCTGAGGGCTGGAGGGCGTGAGCCTGTGTTGGGAAGGGGGAGGGATACAGACGACTTGGGCAACTGTTGGCAGCAATGGAATGGATCTGATGAGCTCTAGGCTCCATCCTTGAAAACTAAACAGGAGAGTTTCTAACCAGAATCTGAGGTGTCAGTGAATCCATGGAGCTTTTCCAACTTGACTGTCATGTGTTACATGAGACGTTGATAGTTGGGTCTGTACCTATCATGGTCTTATTTTTTCCTATATCCTGGGTTACATGCATTAACCCGAGATTCTTGATACTACAGATTATTTCTTGTTCTTAGTCCTATGTATATACTTTAAAATACGTGTATTTCTGAGAGCCGTTTTCTAAATAGTACTCACTAAGCGCATTCCTACAAGCTTTTGTATTGACAAGTACAGATTAGAAAACCCAGGGAATCACGTGAAGCTGTTACCTAGTTTTGGAGAGGACAGTTTCCCAGCGATGGAGATTCTTCCTACTGCCGTTCCTATCACAGTCCAGCTCACCCCTCCTGGTAGCAGTCTTGGATCCTTCATGCAGTCAGGGTCCTGGTTTTCTTTCCCTTCCAGGTGTTTAATACTGAGTGGGCATTACTCTTTAGGTCACTTGTGTTTTTCTCAGTTAACAGAGCATAAGATTCACATTCAGTTATGTCAATTGTTACCAGTTTAAAACTTCACCACAGGTCATGTACTAAACATACACATATCTTTCACTTCTGCCCTAATTCTAGCAGCTGCCTTCTGCTCAGAGATGGGAACTTTCCAGAAGGGAAAGAGTCAGTACTCCTCTGAGACTCATCCACAAAATCGATTTTTACTTCCGTTCTCGACTTGCCCTCAAAACACAGATGCTGTGCTTAAAAGACTAATTGATCATTTTATTTCAATTGCACAGAAATGATGTTGAAAAGTGAGCAGAGCTTAGATCATTAGAACTCAATACTTGGCGAAAGCAATCTGCTTATCAATTAAAATGAGAAACTCAAATCCCTACTGTTTCCAATTGTCATAGTAATGAAAAAAATGTCCCCCTAAATGGTGCAGTACTACCAAATTCTTATGAAACAATATCTAATGCAATGTTTATAATATTAGCATTGTTGATTATAGTAGAAATCTGGCTCCAAAAGCTAATAATTTATATGTATTTTCCTTCACAGTCCATAAGTTAAATGTGCCATTCTTTATATGCTATAGATCTGATTCCCCTACCACATACTTTATATGAAATCATTTGCTATTATCATTTGTATAATTTAATAACTTTCTTCTCATACTGTTCTTTATATTTTACAAGTGGAATGGCACTTGGGTCATTAGCAGTGAAAGAAAACCAGGAAATCCAAACTACTTAGGGAAAACAAAGGCAAGAAAACAACGGTCATGATTAAATTATCACATCTCTTCTGTATTTAATTACTATTTCCAATCGACATTTACTTGGTTCCAATTATGTGCTTTGCCCTGTACTTGGCATTATAGTTGAATCAAAGAAAATTAAGACAAAGAACTGGCCCACATTTAGAAACAGGTGTGAAAACTGAGCATCATAAAAGGCCAACAGAATCAATAATCCACTTGCAGGGTGTGGCTGGAATGCAGAGGAAGGAATTCTTTTTGACTAAAGGATATGGACCCAAATCCCGGGGAAAGTAAATGTCTGGTCAAGAAATGAAAAGAACTTCAGCTCAGAGAAAAAGAGAGGTTGGAGCCCCAAGCTAAGGGAAGGACATCAGAAAATGCACCTGGGGGTAGAAATGCATTTGTATTCGGGGAAACTGTTGGGGGGTTTCTAGATCATTGGACCAGGTGGCCTGGGGAAATAAATTGAGATGAATCTGGAGAGTAAGGTTTGGCAGATTTTGAATGGTCTTAGACACCGTGGTAGATTGTAAAAGCAGTCATGAATTCTTCTCATCCCTTTATGTATGCCACCCTTCTCTTAAAAAAAAAAAAAAAGACTACTTTTTGAAGCATTTAGATTTTAAAAAGAATTGTGCAAAAGGAACAGATTCCCATATACTTCTTTTCCCCTCCCCCCCCACACACATGATTTCTCTTAATTAACCTTATCATTAGTGTGGTATGTGTATTAGGACAGGACCAATAAGAACAATCATTATTACCTGAAATCCGTAGTTCCAATTAGGGTTCCCTCTTTTGTATATTCTATGGTTTTTAATAAGTTCGCAACCTGTGTCCACCATTTGTGTCCTACAGAACGGTTTCACTGCCCTAAAAAGCTGTGTTCTACTTATTCCTTCTCCTTTCTTGCAAACTTCTGGCATTTATTGATCTTTTACTGTCTCTAGTTTCACCTTTTCAAGAATAGCCTATGTTAAAACCACACAGTATATAGCCTCTTCAGACTGGCTTCTTTCACTTGGTAATACTCATTTACATTTCCTCCATGTATTTTCATGGTTTTGATAGTTCATTCCTTTTTCATCACTGAAGAACACTCCACTCTATGGAGATTCGTGTATCTACCTATTAAAGGATACCTTAGTTGCTTCCAATTTTTTTTTTTTTTGATAATCATGACACAGCTGCTACAAACACTCATGCACATCCCTTTTTAGTGTGACTTTGCACCTTCTCCCAGCAAGACATTGTGTATTTCTCTACCCCTTGAAGCCAGGCTTGATCATTGACTGGTTGTGGATTATGGCCATTGGGAAGCATGACAGACACAAATTGGGACTTGAGTACTTGCTGATCTTGGAACCTTGCAAAGGCCATGTGAGGAAGCCTAGACTAATCTATAGGATGAGACATGAAGGTCAATTGTCCCTGGTAGTCCTGGCTGACAGCCAGTGAAGCCATCATCCTAGGCCATGCAGCCACACACTTATTTGCCATCTGACTTCAAACATAGGAGAGGTCAAACCAGGGAAGCCACTCAGCTGACTCAGTCTGTCAACTAAATAGATGGTAGTATTTTAAATCATTAGGTTTTGGGGTGGTCTGTTATCTGTTATCAATGACCTCCTACATATGAACTAGTCTGTTTTATGATAAATGAGAAGTTAGAGCCTACAAACAATGAGATTATTTAGAAAGTGATTGCCTTTAGTCTACAGGAGAGATTCTGAGGATCAAAACTTTGCATGGTCATCAGAAAAAAATGGTGTTAAGGAGATTGTAGCAGAGAAGATTATGGAAAAGAACATTTATCTCTTTATTCATAGAGTTTAAAATAATTCATAAATAAATCTGAAAACATCAATGTGGTACATAAATATTGGTTTCATTTTATTCAAGAAGAAACCTAGAACTATAAGAACATTTCCATGGGACTTCTTTAATCATACTGATCAACTTTTTTGCATACACATAGCTGCTTGTATTAGAGGATCTCTGCCTCTCTGGAAGTAAACACTTCAAGGTGGGTGATTGTCTAAAAGTACAGACATAAGAAAGCTTGAAATGCCTACTATGTGTTATCCCAGAGGCCAACTTTAGGACAAAATCGGAAGATCAGTAACTTAGTAGTGTAAAGAGGTTTGTAATTAGAAAATTAACAGACACTTTGGGCGGGGATAGATTTATGAAGGCAGACGAATGAGGCAGGTGCAGCATGGCAGCACGAGAGTGTAGTGAAAGGTAGCAAATGACTACTGGTGTTTTCGAAAGGTAGCTTTTGAAATGTCAAGAAAGTCCAGCAGGGACAAATGTGGTGTCCTGGCAAGTAGACCGAACCTGCTCATAGAGAACCTTGTAGACATTTAACAGGCAGGTAAATAGAATTGTATGTTGATAAGGTAACCTAGTTAATGAAAGTCCAGCCATTGGGTCACTGGATCAGATATTGGGTCTGAGAATACTTTAATCCTAGATCTCCTCCTACCTGGAATGTCCTTCCTTCATGTATGCAGATGGGCACTCTGCTTCAGTTAAGTAGCCACTCAAATATCCCCTATCCCAGAGGCCTTCTTTAAGTTTAGATTCTAAAAGGTCCCCTCCTCCCCACAGACACACCCCTTATCCCATATCCTGCTCTATTTTCCTTCACAATTAACGCTTCTCTTATTCTATATAATTTCCTGTCACAATGACCCATAAAAATGCAAGATTCATGAAAGTAAGGGCATGATTTTTAGTGTACTCTCAGGGCCCAGTACAGTAGTTGGCCTTAGGCACTCAAGAAATATTTTTGAATTACTGAGCAAATAAAAAATTAAGTTGTGTCCAAGCATGGTGGGGTATGGAGCTCTGTCCTGCCTTAGGAGTGGCTCAGGTCCTGGGGTTCCTGAAAGCCTATGACAAACTAAGGCAAGCAGAATCAGGTGCTGTTATGACTGTTGACAAGTAATAATAATCAAATTCTACTCACCTTTATTCTGTTGATAGTAAGACACATGTGAGATGGGTATGTGGAGGGGGACATCTCTGAAGTGATAAAATGCCATACTACCAATTTCATCATAATTCTTAGTTATTATTCACCAGAGGTTGAAGATGATGAGAAAATTCCAACTGAAATCCACTATCCAATTGTAGCAGAGATTGCCATTGTCCTGTGAAACATCGTTCCTCTTGTCCTCCTTAGTGACAAATCCCTGAGTTTTCCCTTGGGTTCACTGACTTTCAGAATGAAAGACTATATTCTCCAGATTTCCCAATAGCCCTTATAGCGAGATGTGATCACATGCTAAGTTCTGATCAGTGAAACGTAGGTGGAAGTGTTGGAGACTTCAGAGAATGTTGCTTAAAAAAATCTGAGTTGGGAAGCACTCATTTTTTTAAATTAAATTCAATTTATTAACATATAATGTATTATTTGTTTCAAGGGTACAGGTCGGTGATTCATCAGTCTTGCATAACATCCAGTGCTCATTATAACACACACCCTCCCCAGTGTCCATCACCCAGTTACCTCATCCTTCCACCCCTCTCCCCTCCAGCAACCTTCAGTTTGTTTCCTATGATTAAGAGTCTCTTATGGTTTGTCTCCCTCTCTCATTCTGTCTTGTTTCATTTTTTCCTCTCTTCCCCTGTAATCCTCTGCCTTGTTTCTTAAACTCCACATATCAGTGAGATCATATGATAATTGTCTTTCTCTGATTGACTTACTTCGCTTAGCATAATACCGTCTAGTTCCATCCACATTGTGCAAATGGCAAGATTTCATTCTTTTCAAGGTCTGCATAATATTCCATTATGTGTGTGTGTGTGTGTGTGTGTGTGTGTGTGTGTGTGTGTGTATGACGTCTTCTTTATCCATTCCTCTGTTGATGGACATCTGGGCTCTTTCCATAGTTTGGCTATTGTGGACATTGCTGCTATAAACATTGGGGTGCAGGTGCCCCTTTGGATCACTACATTTGTATCTTTGGGGTAAATATCCAGTAGTGCAATTGCTGGGTCATAGGATAGCTCTATTTTCAACTTTCTGAGGAACATCTGTACTGTTTTCCAGAGTGTCTGCACCAGCTTGCAGTCCCATCAACAGTGTAGGAGGGTTCCTCTTTTTCCACATCCTTGCCAACATCTGTGGTTTCCTGACTTGTTAATTTAACCATTCTGACTGGTGTGAGACGGTATGTCATTGTGGTTTTGATTTGTATTTCCCTGATGCCAATTGATGTTGAGCACTTTTTTATGTGTCTGTTGGCTATTTAGATGTCTTCTTTGGAAAAATGTCTGTTCGTGTCTTCTGCCCATTTCTTGATTGGATTATTTGTTCTTTGGGTGTTGAGTTTGTTAAGTTATTTATAGATTTTGGATACTAGCCCTTTATCTGATATGTCATTTGCAAATATCTTCTCCTATTCTGTCGGTTGTCGTTTGGTTTTCTGGACTGTTTCCTTTGTTGTGCAAAAGCTTTTTATCTTGATGAAGTCCCAATAGTTCATTTTTGCCTTTGTTTCTCTTGCCTTTGGAGATGTGTCTAGGAAGAAGTTGCTGCAGCTGAGGTTGAAATGGTTTCTGCCTGTTCTCCTCTAGGATTTTGATGGATTCCTATCTCACATTTAGGTCTTTCATCCATTTTGAGTCTATTTTTGTGTATGATGTAAGGAAATGGTCCAGTGTCATTCTTCTACACGTGGCTGTCCAATTTTCCCACCACCAATTGTTGAAGAGATGGTCTTTTTTTTCCATTACATATTCTTTCCTGCTTTGTCAAAGATGAGCTGACCGAAGAGTTGAGGGTCCATTTCTGGGTTCTCTATTCTGTTCCATTGACCTATGTGTCTGTTTTTGTGCCAGTACCATATTGTCTTGATGATCACAGCTTTGTCATAGAGCTTGAAGTCTGGAACTGTGATGCCACAGTTTTGGTTTTCTTTTTAACATTTTTTTGGCTATTTGGGGTCTTTTCTGGTTCCATACAAATTTTAGGGTTATTTGTTCTAGCTCTGTGAAAAAAGTTGATGGTATTTTGATAGGGATTGAATTGAATGTGTGGATTGCTCTAGGTAGCACAGACATTTTAACAATATTTGTTCTTCCAATCCAGGAGCATGGAAAGTTTTTCCATTTCTTTTTGTCTTCTTCAATGTCTTTCATGATTATTCTATAATTTTCTGAGTACAGATCCTTTGCCTCTTTGGTTAGTTTATTCCTAGGTATCTTATGGTTTCAGGTGCTATTGTAAATGGGATCGACTCCTTAATTTCTTTTTTTTCTGTCTCATTGTTGGTGTACAGAAATGCAACTGATTTCTGTGCATTAATTTTATATCCTGCCACTTTAGTGAATTCCTGTATGAGTTATAGCAATTTTGGGGTGGAATCTTTTGGGTTTTCCACATAGAGTATCATGTCATCTGTGAAGAGTGAGAGTTTGAATTCTTCTTTGATGATTCAGATACCTTTTTTTCCTTCTTCTTGTCTGATTGTTGAGCTAGGACTTCTAGTACTATGTTGAACAGCAGTGGTGAGACTGGACATCCCTGCTGTGTTCCTGATCTTAGGGGAAAAACTCTCAGTTTTTCCTCATTGAGAATGATGTTCACTGTGAGCTTTTCATATATGGCTTTTATGATATTGACGTATATGCCCTCTATCCCTGCACTGTGAAGAGTTTTAATCAAGAAAGGATGCTGTACTTTGTCAAATGTTTTTTCTGCATCTATTGAGAAGACCATATGGTTCTTGTCCTTTGTTTTATTTATGTAGTGTATCACATTGATTGATTTGCAGATGTTGAACCACCCTTGCAGCCCAGGAATAAGTCCGACTTGGTCGTGGTGAATAATCCTTTTAATGTACTGTTGGATACATTGACTAATATTTTGGTGAGAATTTTGCATCCATATTCATCAGGGATATTGGTCTGTAATTCTCCTTTTTGATGGGGTCTTTGTTGGTTTTGGGACCAAGGTAATACTGGCCTCATAGAAAGGGTTTGGAAGTTTTCCTTCCATTTCAATTTTTTGAAACTGCTTCAGAAGAATAGGTATTCTTCCTTAAATGTTTGGTAGAATTCCCCTGGGAAGCCATCTGGCCCTGGGCTCTTGTTTGTTGAGAGACTTTTGATTACTGCTTCAATTTCCTTGCTGGTTATGGGCCTGTTTAGGTTTTCTGTTTCTTCCTGTTTCAGTTTTGGTAGTTTATATGTCTCTAGGAATACATCCATTTCTTCCAGATTATCTAATTTGCTGGCATATTGTTGCTCATAATATGTTCTTATAATTGTTTGTATTTCTTTGGTGTTGGTTGTGATCTCTCCTCTTTCATTCATGATTTTATTTATTTGGGTCCTTTCTTTTTTCTTTTTGATAAATCTTATTAATTCTTTCAAAGAACCAGCTCCTAGTTTCGTTATCTGTTCTACTGTTCTTTTGGTTTCTATTTCATTTATTTCTGCTCTAATCTTTATTATGTCTCTTCTCCTGCTGGGTTTAGGCTTTATTTGCTGTTCTTTCTCCAGCTCCTTTAAGTGTAGGGTTTGGTATTGTATTTGAGACCTTTCTTGTTTTTTGAGAAAGGCAGGAAGCACTCATTTTCAGCAGGATTCTGCAATTCTCCATGCTACCCTCAATGAATCAGTAATGGTTAGAAACCCTAGAAACCCAGCAGTCCTCTCAGAACTTAAGCTGATACTGAGAATGGATCGTGGCCAGGTCCTGGGAGGATGAAGAAAGAAAGATAGGATCTTGGTCCCTAATGATTCCCTAGAGTTACCATAGCAGCTCAAGACTTCCCACCTCCAGACAGAGGCATAAATAAAAGAGCCCTTCAGATCCTGCTACTGCTCTTGTTGGTCTATGCAGCTGAGCCTGATTCTAACATGTCTGGCTTTGAGAATCTTCACAAGTAGATGAATGGAAAAAAAAATACTGGATTTATGTTCCTGTCACAGATTTACCTGACAACTGTTGTCACTTACAACTGGGAAAGCAATTAAATCTGTCTGAGAATCTGTTCCTGTACCTTAAAATGTGAGAAAATACTATATACTTGTACAGTTGTGACAGTTGTGACAATGAAGTATAAAGCTCTATATGAAAGTGCATTATATACTTTAGAGTATTAACAGTAATTGTAAGTAAGGGGTCATTGCAAAAAAAAAAAAAGAGTCCTTGCTTCTTCTGGTCTATTTAAACATTTCTAAGAGGCAACTGCTCAGTGTTTCATCATACGGTTTAACTGAAATTAGAACCATCTACTATGTGCAAATCAGTATTAGATGCTCAGATAAAGGAAATAAATTATGATACCAGCCACCAATCGCGTCCATTCTAAATAGGAGAAATTTCTTAAAAATCAACTAAACCTAGTTATGAATTACTACTGCTCCCCTCCCAAATAGACTGATACAAGTGACAAAAATTAATTTTGGTTTCTATCCACAAAGCTATATCTGGCTAGCCCTTATTCCTTGGAATAGTTGACTAGAAGAGACAAAGAATATGCTGATTATTTTCTGACAATTCACATGTAAAACTTTCAAACCACATTTTTAGAGTGAATTTGGCAAAATTTCACATTTCAACCTCAGGCTTAAAGTATTTTGTTGATATTACTTTAAAAAGGAAACTGGAGATTGAGAAGTGAAAGAGGAAGTAATATGGATGGCAGAGTAGAAAAAACTATTTTTGCAATGCATCCTTGCAAGAATTAGTGGATGAGGGACAGTGCCAAAACCTTAGGACTAGACATGTGCATTTTGTGGAGGCGGAAAATGAGAGGTGGGTTGAGAAATTACTAACACAATGTGGTAATAATTAATGATATTTACAAGTATTTCTGGCTTCCCACTTTCTGGGCACATAGAATCATGTGCTTTTGGTCCCTTTGTGGATAGGTGATGAGGTATGAAAATAAGATCCATGTCACTTCTGAGCCTAAGCATTCAATTATTACCGCCAGACCCCCCAGAGCTCTCTTTCCCTCTGCCAGTGTGGCTGCCAGTATTTGAGATAGTGTTTTCTTCATCAGACTGGGTCCTGGAGTGTGGTAAAAAGGCATAAAACCCCAGCTGACCCGCACTAGATATGTAGAATGAGCGAGATAGTGATTTTGATTTTTTTTTTTCTCTCACTGAGATTTTGGATTTCTTTGTTGCTGCAACATGACCTAGCCTTTCCTGACTAATCTATACAATATTAGAAAGTTTGCTATAATATGTCATGGACAGGCCATAGGTAGAAGTAGGGCTATAAAATAATGAAGATAGAAAAAAAAACAACTTGTTGTCACTGGAAATTTGTTGTATTAGTTATGCAAAGCAAAGTTAAAAATATGATAGAAAAAATTGTGATGGAAAACTACTCAGCTGTTTACTGACTTCTCAGAGGAATGGAGTATAGGAAGGTTGTATTCTTTGCTGAGCAAATGGTTAGGCTGGGAATGACTGTCCAATTGCTCTGTACCAAGGGAAAAAATAAAGGTCAAATTCTTGCAAGACCTGAGGGTAGGGGTCAGCGTAGGGGAGGAAACTAAAGCCAAGAGAGCTCAAAAAGCTGGATTCTGGAAGGGTGGGAGGGAAATGCTATGATTACAGATGAATTAGAACTCTAAAGGTAGAACTGAGGTGTCTAATATGGAATTATATTAAGTATTTTTGTGTGGCATGCAAATGCAACCCTTTCTCCTCCTTCCTACAAAATCTTTACAGAATCCCCCAAAGCACATTTAATTTCACAAAGGCTTAGAAACTGCTATAGGTTTTACTGAAGTGTTGATTCCTGATTCAAGGTAGGTGTAGGATAAGACTATTAAGTCCCCATGGGGCCCAGCTATAATTGGTAAACAAACATTTTATCCCCTTTCTCAAGTGTTCATATGACTGTGCTTCTAGAATCATACAGACTTTTTTGAGACTGCAAAAAATGAGTCAAGAGACAGTTTTATAACCTCAAAAGTTGTCAAAACTATAGGAGACAAACTTAAAACTACCATTTTTATAGTTTTCAAATACATTTTTGGGGAAGATTAGGTTGTCTTCCATTTTAAGTCAATATTACTTTTTAAAAATGCAGCTGTGATCTTGCTTGCAGTAAAAACTTGAATAAACACTGATGGTTTTCAAACCAGGAGCAGCTTAAGGGTGGGGAGGAAGCCAAGATGAGGGAGCTCTCAGCTTCTAACATTTCTCATTCAATTAGAGTGCCTTTGCTTTTATATATTTTAAATGTTAGGATCCCAGAAAGAATTCATGGTTTTGGGTTTTTTTTTAAGAAAATGTTTAAAAGTTCAGTTCTTTTGGGGAGGTTTGAATACTTCTGTGTGTATTCTCTTTATTAGTAAACATAGTCCTATCCAACCTAACCCCAGATTTCAAATACATGCCTGCCTGGTCTCTTCTGAAAAATCTCTAGTAAGTTCTTTGCATACTGTTTTGTTTGTTTGTTTGTTTTTTTGCCCCCAGTCAACTCTACTTTGTCATGCAGCAACCTTTATTGTACCCTCAAGACAGCTGCAAATCTGCCAAGCTGGCCTTCAGGCTGTACTTCGAACATCTTGTGGCATTTGGCTTGACTTCTGTATCCCTCTTATTTTCTTCTAATGATTTTCATTTCTAGTTTTGATTTTAGACTTTTATTCCAAGGTTGGTATTCTCCCACATGTCTCTGACTCCTTAAGCATTGTGAGTGGTCTGTGAGTTTGTTAAAGTCAAGCACCACAACGTTAGCTATCCCATCTTCACTTATAGAAACAAAATCAAAATTATCTTTAGAGCAGAAATTAATGACCGGTTTATATGTGTATCTTATGGCTCAAATTAGAGCTCTGAGAAGGGATTCTGCTATATTTAAAATATAATTAATTCCCATTCCAGGACAAGTCTACCAAGAGAAATAGCAATAAAGGGACAAATCTTCTGAATCTTCTAAGAGGCATCAGTAAAGCAGGTTGCCAATTTTTATTCTTCAGTCAACCTGTCATTGAGAACTTTCTCATGGAACCAAAAATATTGGTTGAGAGAGAGGAAATCAGTGCATCAGGTTTAAGTGCATTGTGAGGATCAGTCACCTACTTATGTAAATTTCTTGTGCCATTAGGAACTACTGGAACTGGATCTCCTACTTACCACTTCCATTGGACAGTGGGCTGCTGCCGCACATGCTCAGATATGACTTAGTGATATAGATGACATTCCATGTAAGATGGGTAGTTCAAGTTCCTGGTCACTTGTCCTGTGGTGACTGACTTTGCTGTCTACCAGGACCAGAAACAATCCAGAGCTATGTGTCAAATCCAGAGCTAAATCTCAAACTATGTTCCCCCAGTTGCTGAACAGAGTGTTTTACTGATCAAAACTCTGAAACACTCAAATGGAGGTTTGTGGCAGGCTCTATTTAGCATTCCAATAGCCCACAGGAAATTTAAGCATCATTAAGTCAGCTTGGTGCTAAGGCTCAAGTGATAGAGTGCTCGTAATGCAATCTGGGACAGCTGCAGGGCCTTCACTAGGCCTTATCGAAAGTTGTACACATTATTTGATGAATGGTTAGAGCAGCAGATCCAGATATAATGTCTGTTGCATCCAAAATCTGAGGCCCACTAAATGTTTAAATTTTTCTCTGTGGATGGTAGGACACAGTGCAGGAATCGTCATTCTTTTGAAGGCTATAACATGCCTGAAAACTGGACATCCGGAAATTTCACTGAACTGGCATGTCCTTGAATTTTGTTGGGTTTACCTGCCACTATCTTGTATGCATGTTTCTTCCTGAGATATGTGTATTATGCTCACCTGGTCCAACGTGCATGATGCCTTTAATGTAGTGGATGGTGTAATGTTCTGGGGAAATGTGAGATGATCAAAATCCCTGTGGATTGACCTATAATAGAGAACCAGAAAATTGACAGATGGATTAAGATTGTAAGAAATACTGTTGGCTCTGCTGAATGAAAGCAAATTGATTCTGATAATCTTGGTTTATTATTAAAAAATCATTTGCCATCTCAATAACTTCATACCAATTACTAGAGGCTTTGTTGATTTGCTCCAGTCAAGTGCCCATGGCTGGTAAGTCAGCTCCAATTGAAGTTTCCACTTAACCTGTTAAGATATTCCAATGTCGTTCTTGAAGACCTGTCTAAATTTTTCAATGATGAAACAAGGAAGTTAAAAGAAGATGTGAAAGGAACACCACCTGTATTCGTTTCCTACAGCTGCTATAATGAAGTACCATAAACTGGGTGGTGAAGAACAACAGAAATTTTATCATTGCATAGTCTTGGGGCCTAGGAGTCCAAAATCAAGGTTCGTAGGGCCATGCTTACTCTGAAATCTGCAGAACAGAATCTTCTTATCTTCTCCCTAACCTCTGGTGGACATTGATCCTTAAGGTTCCTTAGCTTGCAGATGCTTCACTCCAATCTCTTCCTACATTGTAACACGGCATTTTCCCTCTGAGTGTCTGTATCTTAAGGTGGCCTTTTCTGTGTCTCTTTCCACTTCTTAAAGGGACACCAGTCATATTGGATTACGGATCCACACTACACTAGTAGGATGTCATCTTTTTTTTTTTTTTTAAGATTTTATTTATTTATTTGACAGGGAGAGAAACTGTGAGAGAGGGAACACAAGCTGGGGGAGTGGGAGAGGGAGAAGCAGGCTTCCCTCAGAGCAGGGAGCCCGATGTGGGGCTCAATCCCAGGACCCTGGGATCATGACCTGAGCCGAAGGCAGACACTTAATGGCTGAGCCACCCAGGCTCAGTAGGATGTCATCTTAATTTAACTAATTACATCTTCAACAACCCTATTTCCAAATAAAGTCACATTCTGAGGTACTGGGGGTTAGGACATCAATGTATCTTTTGGGGGGATACAGTTTAACCCATCATATCACCCCTATATCTTATCAAGACTTTGATGTTGGTACTTATTTTTGAAATTTCCCCAAGATTCAGTATTTTGTTTAGTGGACAAGGATTATTTCATGGACTTCAAATATGCTCCTTCTATTTTAATACTCTTCAGTCAATTGGTCAGAGAGCCAATATTGGGGTTCTGCTAGTTACAATTTATATATATATGTAAATATATATGTATATATATACATATATATATAAATTTATATATATATATGTGTATGTGTGTGTGTGTGTATATATATATGTGTATATATATATATATATATATATATATATACACCAACTATGCATTCAGAAACAAAATAACCTCAGTGTATTTGCAATCTCACTAGGCCTATCTGGTATGGAATCAGGCTGAAATTCCATTTATCTCCTGACCCCAGGCCCTAAGCCCTCAGTTTGACTTTTCTCACACTGGAGTTCTGACCCCCAGAGCCAGTGCTTGAATATTGCCCTTTTCTAGTTGATGTTAACTCTAGTAATGAGAAGCAGAGCAGGATCTTTTGGCAGAAGGCTGTAAAGAAACTTTGTATTATATACTTGTGACAATGTCAAAGGAACATGTTATCTCTTGATTCAAAGATCTCTAAATAAAACAGGTCTAGGAAGTAGGTGAAAGGCACTGACACTTGATTATAGTGATAGCAATTCAACTTATATGTACACTGGCCAGATCTATGGTTTGATACTTTTATTTGCTTTTTTTGTTTCTTTGCTTTACAAAAACCTATCTAACAAGTCTTTTGCCCAAATATTTTAAGCCACTGCCAATGATTCCCAATTATTAAAGCATTTTGATGAACAATCTAGACTTGATTGCTATTATAGCATTCATGCTTATTGATTCCTGTGTTGTCGTTTGTCCTGTTAAACCAGTAGGAGAGAAAGTGAGAGATTTCAAGGAATTGGCCTCCCTGATTATGGGGGCTGGAAAGTCTGAAATCTGTAAGGCAAACCAGCAGGCTGGCAACTCTCAAGCAGGAGCTAACTACAGTCCATAGGTAGAATTGCTTCTAACTCAGGGACACCTCAATCTTGCTCTTTTTTCCCCCCAGTTTTATTTAGTTTTTATTCTTTTTTTATTAAGATTTTATTTATTTATTTGACAGAGAGAGACACAGCAAGAGAGGGAACACTAGCAGGGGGAGTGGGAGAGGGAAAAGCAGGCTTCCTGCTGTGCAGGGAGCCCAATGCGGGGCTTGATTCCAGGACCCTGTGATCATGACCTGAGCTGAAGGCAGACGTTTCACCGACTGAGCCACCCAGGCGCCCCTCCCCCCAATTTTATTCGCAATTATTTCTCAAATAATTGACCTCCATCACTGTGTAAGTTTAACATGTACAACATAATGGTTTGATTCACATATACTGTGAGATGATTACCACAGTTGATTCAGCTGACATTCATCATCTCATAGGTATAATGAAAAGAAAATAATTCTTCTTTTAAAAAAATTATTTATTTTAGAGTCGGGGGAAGGGTAGAGCAGAGGGACGGGGAGAGAGAGAGAGAGAGAGAGAGAATCCCAAGCAGACTCCCTGCTAAGCATGGAGCCTGATGCAGGGCTTGATCTCCCGATCCCAAGATCATGACCTGAGCTGAAACCAAGAGTCGGATGATCAACCAACTGAGCCACCCAGGTATCCCAAGGAAAAAAAATTCTTATGATGAAAACTCTTAAGATTAACTTTCAACAAGTTTCCTACATATCATACTGTCATGTCAGCTATAGTCATTGTGTTGTACATTATATCCCAACTACTTATTTATCTTACAACTGGAATTTTGTACCTTTTGACCACCTTCCTCCAATCTTACCCTCTGCCTCTGCTAACAAGTTTGATCTCTTTTTCTGAGTTTGTTTATTGGTGTTTTTTGTTTGTTTTAGATTTCACATATAAGTGAAATCTATAGTATTTGGCCTTCTGTCTTATTCACCTAACATAATGCCCTCAAGTTCCATCCATATTGCCACAGATGGTAGGATTTTGTCATTTTTTATGGCTGAATAATATTCCATTGTGTCTATATACCACAACTTCTATATCCATTCATTCACTGATGGAAACTTAAGTTGTTTCCGTGGTTGGTTATTGTAATAATGTTGCTGCTATGAAGATATGGGTGCAAATATATTTCCAAGTTAGTGTTTTTTTTTCCTTTGGATATATTCCCAGAAGTGGAAATACTGGATCATATGGTAGTTCTTTTTTTAAATTTTTTGAGGATCCTCCATTCTGTTCTCCATAGTGGCTGCACCAATTTACTTTCCCATCAGTAATGCACAAGGGTTTCCTTTCCTCCACATCCACACCAGCATTTGTTATCTCTTGTCTTTTTGATGGCCATTCTAACAGGCGTGAGGTGATATCTCATTGTGGTTTTTATTTGCATTTCATTTCCCTAATGATTAGTGATATTGAGCATCTTTTCATGTGTTTGTTGGCCATTGTATCTGCCAATAGTGACAGTTTTACTTCTTCCTTGCCAATTTGGATGCCTTTTGTTTCTTGTCTGATTGCTGTCACTAGGATGTCCAGTACTATGTTGAATAAAAGTTGTGAGAGTGGTCATCCTTGTCTTGTTCTTGATCTTAGAGGAAAAGCTCTCAGTTTTTCATCACTGAGTACATTGATAGCTATGGGTTTGTCATATACAGCCCTTATTGTGTTGAGGTACATTCCCTCTAAACCCATTTCGTTGAGAATTTTTATCATGAGCCGTTGTTGAATTTTGTCAAATGCTTTTTTTGCATCTACTGAGATGATCATAAGATTGTTATCTTTTGTTGATGTGGTGTATCATGATAGATTTGCAAATATTGAACCCTTGAATTCCAGAATAAATCCCACTTGATTGTCATGTATTGATGAATGCCATTTGCTAATAATTTGTTGAGGATTTTGTATCTGTGTTCATCATGGATATTGGCCTGTAGGTGGTTTTGTGTGTGGGGAGGGGGCATGCGGGTGTGTGTGTGTTTGTCCAGTGTTGTAATCAGGGTAAGGCTGGCCACGTAGAATATATTTGGATGCTTGCCTTTCTCCTCTTCTTCTTCTTCTTCTTCTTCTTCTTCTTCTTCTTCTTCTTCTTCTTCTTCTTCTTCTTCTTCTTTTAATAGTTTAAGGAGAATAGGAATTAACTCTTCTTTAAATGTAATTCACCTCTGAAGCCATCTGGTCCTGGATGTTTGTTTGGGATTTTTTTGATTACCAGTTCAGTTTTGTTACCAGTAATTAGTCTGTTCAGATTTTAAGTTTATTCCTGAATCAGTTTCAGGAGACAGTTTTTAGGATTTTATCCATTTATTTTATGTTGTCCAAGTTGTTGGCAGAAATTTTTTGTAGTATTCTCTTATAATCCTTTGTATTTCTATGGTGTTGTTATTTCTCTTCTTTCATATCTCATTTTATTTATTTATGTCCTCTGTCTTTTTTTCTTGATTAGTATGGCTAAAGGTTTATCAATTTTTGTCTTTTCAAAGAACCAGCTTTTTTTATTAGTCTATTTTATTATTTAGTCTCTTTCATTTATTTCTGCTCTGGTCTTTATTGTTTCCTTCCTTCTACAAACCTTGAGTTTGGTTGTTCTTTTTCTAGCTACATTAGATATAAGGTTAGATTGTTTATTTGCGCTTTTTCCTATTTGTTGAGGTAGACCTATATTGCTATAGTATTCCCTCATAGAACTATTTTTGCTGCATCACAAAGATTTTGGACCATTGTGGTTCATTTTCATTTGCCTCCATGTATTTTTTTTTATTTCCTCTTTGATTTTTCTTGATCCATTGGCTATTTTGTAGCATATAGTTTAGCTTCCACATGTTTGTATTTTTCCCAGTTTTTATTTTGTGATTAATTTCTAGTTTCATATCATAGTGGTCAGAAAAGATACATGATATGATTCCAATTTTATTTAATTTATTGGGACTTGTTTTGTGGCCTAACATGAGATCTATCCTGGAGATTTTCATGTGCACTTGAAAAGAATTCTATTCTGTTTGTTTTTGGGTGGAATGTTCTGTATATATCTGTGAAGTCCATCTGGTAAATGTGTCATTCAAAGACACTGTTACCTTGTTGATATTCTGCCTGGATGATCTATCCCTTGATGTAAGTGGGTTGTTAAAGTCCTCTATTATTGTAGTACTGTCAGTTTTTGCCTTTATGTCCATTAATCTTTGCTTTATATATTTAGGTGCTCCAATGTTGGGAGCATAGAAATTTAAAACTGTCATATCTTCTTGTTGAATCGACCCCTTTTTCATTATGTAATGCCCTTCCCTGTCTCTTGTTACAATCTTTGTTTCAAAGTCTTCGTGCATTTTGTCTAAATATTGCTATGCCAGTTTCCCCATCTGCTCTATTTGCATGGTATATCCTTATCCATTCCTTCACTCTCAATCTGTATGTGTCTTTATGTCTGAGTTGGGAAACCTCACACATTAAATCAACCATCACAATTCTTTGATCCATCAGTGAAATAAGTTGGGCAATTACACGGCAGCATCTCCCACCTCAATGTTAGTCCACAAGGGATAAGTTGCATACTACTTTATAGTAATCTGGTGCTTCTCTAACTTATGCATTTCCTAGTGCTTTGGTGAGCAGTATGTTTTCCAGGTCATCCTATAGACATAATTACAGTTTGGATGGTTAAGCTGTACATAATAAATCTACTCCTTCATCACTATGTTCCTGATCCTTTATATTCCTCTTTCTGTAATATACTAAGAATGTTCTGGAATGTTCATATCATTCCATATAAGCCAATCTTGGTTCAGAGCACTCCCAGATATTTGAGCTAGCACACTGAATTAAAAATCTCTGGTGAATGTATACACATTGATAGATTTAGCCTAATATAAAATGCGGTCCTTCTTTCCCATTTAAGACCTTAGAAATCCATTCTCACACATATTTGCTAGATGTCAAATAAATTAGCAAAATCTGGAAAATTTTTGCTGTAAAGCTTTCCCATTCTATGTTGGAATTTGCTTGCAGCCCCTAGGCATGTGGGATCTGACTCTATTCTGAGAAGCAGTAAGTCTGGGGCATTGTCATGAGGAGAGTTGATTTTTGTTTGCAAGGTGACTACCTCAGGTGAGGACTCACAGGATCTCTAAACAATGTAAAATCAGCCTTATAAGACAAGGATGAAGGGTTGCTTCTGCCATTATGGGAGGGCTAGTCACGAGAACTCAGATTCCTTTGAATCCACCTCAGTATATTCATTCCAATAGTGAGAATTCAATTTTTTTATGAAAAATTGCACTAAATTACATAAGAGGCTCGATGACACTCCACCTCCATCTCTATTTAATTCAGCCTACATGATCAGACTGTGCCTTTGATTTTTAGCTTTATCATCCTGATAAGATATCATTTTAGGGCAGGCTTCTCGTCCTTGATAATACTTTGAACTAAGAATTTAAACCTTGATTTCATTTTCTTTGACACTCCCTCTCTCCTTTCCTCTCTCCTTTGTTCTGTCTCTTTCCTCTCTTTCTCTGTCTCCCTCTCTTTCCC
Source organism: Eumetopias jubatus (assembly GCF_037043125.1). Classification (NCBI taxonomy): domain Eukaryota; kingdom Metazoa; phylum Chordata; class Mammalia; order Carnivora; family Otariidae; genus Eumetopias; species Eumetopias jubatus. Next base: position 52,030,702 of record NW_028274807.1, read on the forward strand.
TCCTTCCTTTCTCCCTTCCTATTTTCCTCTTTCTTCTTCTCTTCCCCATTCTTCATCTACATCTGGTATAATTATAAGCTGCCAGTCCGATTTAGAGTCACTGTACTCATATTTATCAAGACCCATTTTAGAAACCTATTGCTCTAACAAAGCCTAACCTTTATTCCTGTTGATCTTGGATGATAATTTAAACTTTTTTGGTCATTTCATGTGATCTGTTTTGTGTGTTCCATTTTCCAATGGTATTACACCATTATTGCCTGTAATCCAAACCAGGTAAGACAATTGTAGAGTCCATCCTTCAGTGTTAACTTCCTGCTTCAAATATTTTATTAGTGTTGAAAACAGAAACCACTTATATTCAGAAGAAAAAGTTTAATTCAGAAATTAGGTGGTCAGAACATCATTTGAAGGGCTTAAGAAGAATATTCTAGATTTTGTCTATAGGAATGATTTCCAGATATACATAGGACTGACGCACAAGAGCATTATTTCACTGGAAGCTAATACTAGCGCAATAATCCTGATTCAGGATTTGGAAATAAACTGTCACAGAGGAAGAAAGAGAATTGACATTTGAACATTGCTTCCTAACATTCTCTCTTAAGTCTTCTAAATCTTTTTTTTTTAAGATTTTATTTATTTATTTGAGAGAGAGAATGAGAGAGAGAGAGCACATGAGAGGGGGGTAGGGTCAGAGGGAGAAGCAGACTCCCCACTGAGCAGGGAGCCTGATGCGGGACTCAATCCCGGGACTCCAGGATCCCTAACATTCTCTCTTAAGTCTTCTAAATCTTAAACTAGTCCATCCAACAGGTAGAATTTAACTCAGGTAGAGAATTTAAGTTGCAAGGGACTCTGGAAAAATAGTTTTGACCTTTCCCATCTCACTAGTATGATGGTGTATTGGAGGTTGAGTGATCCCTTACTCAATTTTTACCAAAAGTGGAAAAGATGGCAACATAGGAAGATCCTAAATTTCCTTCCTTCCACAGACATACCGAATGATGCAGCTATGCACACTGCACTCATCTTTATCAAGTTCCCTCCGTGAGAAATCCAGAAACTAGCTGAGTGACTTCTATACATTAAGCAACTGAGAAAAACTCACATCAGAATAGGAAGAAAAGGCTAAGATACACTCTCACCAAAAACTCCACCCCTGCTACAGTGCCACAAAATTGAGAGGTAAACCTCAACTACCAGCTTCTCCTTGAGGAGCAGTTTTGGACCATACATCTAGAGCAGTCAATTTTTAAAACTATTTTATTGAAATATAGTTGACATATAGCATTAGTTTCAGGTATACAACATAGTGATTTGACAATTCTACACATTACTCAATGTAGAGCCTCAATTTTTAAGGCTGACACCTGAGAATGGGCCCCAAAATCACCTACCTCTGAAAGCCAGTGGAGCTTGTATTCATGAGTACCACAGGACCATAGCAAACAAAGAAGCAGTTGTTAATGGGCACATGAGCACTGGCTGAGGCTACTCCCTTCAGGATTCAGTGCAGAAGGAGTAAGCAAAAACAGCCATTTCATAGTCTTTGGAAGGTATTTGACTGAATATTTTACAAGCCGCTACCTGAAGGTCTGGCTTCTAATCAGCCTACATGTAGGTGCTCACTATGATCCTGTCAATGGCCCAAAAGCCAGGCTGCATTTCCCCTGTTTTTTCCTTTTCCTTCTAGCTTTGTCCAACAATAAAACCAAGATTCCACCTTCTCTCTTCAATGAGCTTGTCCACACATCTTGTGCTCCAACTTTTGAGGCAGCCCCCTGAGGAACAGACCTTCAAATCTAGCACTAATACCTAGCAGGGCTCGGCCTTCATAAGCCCTATAGGACCATAATAAAAACAAAAAAGCAGTTTTCAAATGGGCAAACAAAAACACGTCTTGTAGCTATCCTCCCTGAACTAAGCACAGATGGAGTAGGCAAAAATTTCCCCCTCCCAGTTTCTCCCTGGAAGGGATATGTATGATACTGTATGATTTCCCAGATGCTGCCTAAGGTTCTGGATTATCATCTCTACATGTGATGACTGAGATCCTCCCAGGAGCAAGAGAGAGCTGGTGGGCATATTCCTTGCTGTTCTCCCCCAGTTTGCTCTAAAAATAAAACCAAGTGTCCAGTTGCTCCCTGGAAGGAGCTTGTCTGCATGTCTTACACCTCAAATCTTATGGCTGTCACCCAACTGTTACTGGCTCACTCATCTAGTGCTGGGATCTGACAGCATTGGCATTCATGAGCCCCCCAGGGGTGACACAAAACAAAGAAGCAGTTCTAGTTGGGCATGAAAGCAAATTCAGAGATTCTTCTCTCTGGCTCAACATGGAGTGAGTAGGCAAATCTATCACTCAGCTCCCAGTTTCTCACTGATGAGGCTAGACTACATATTGAATCTCCTAACTTTCCCAGCTGCCTGAAAGTTGAGCTTCTAATTAGTCCACATTAGAAAGCTGAAGGGTCAGGCAATTAATAGTCATCCTGGAACCTGACTAGGCATATGGGCATTTCCCACACCTTTGGGAAATTGACAGATCTTGGCACATCCTCAGCTTCTTGATGCCACTAATAACAAAGATGGCAGCTGCTTCAATCACAAAGGTTTGAGGAGCTCAGTCTGGGCTGATTGATGAGATTTGTCTACAACAGGCCAGTCTGTCAAGATAGAAGTGCCTGTTTTATCTAATATGCAAAAACCCACAAAGAGTGTTAATAAAAACTGAAAACTTAAAATATGTTCCAAGCAAGATGAATTTCTAGAAACCAGCCTTAATGAAAGAGAGATAAGTGATTCATTCAATAAAGAATTCAAAATAATGGTCATAAAGATGATCACTGAGGTAAGGAGACTAAGGCATGAACAAAGTGAGAATTTCAACATGGAAAAATATTTTAAAATACCAAGCAAATTATAGAACTGAAGAAAATAATAATTGAACTGAAAAATTCAATAGAGAGGCTCAATAACAGACAAGAGCAAGCAAAATAAATGATCAGAGAACTTGGGATCATATATTAGGCCAGAAAACAAGTCTTAACAAATGTAAGAAGATTGAAATCCTGTCAAGCATCTCTCCCTACCACAATGGAATGAAACTAGAAATCAATTATAGGAAGAAACGTGGAAAATTCACAAATCTGTGGAGATTAAACAACCTACTCTTGAACAACCAATTGGTCAAAGAAGAAATCAAAAGGAAATTAAATATCTTGAGATAAAAGGAGATGGACAACAACATGTCAAACTTAAGGGATGTAGCAAAATCAGCTCTAAGAGGAAAGTTTATAGCAATAGATGCCTATCTTAAGAAAAAGGAAATATCTCAAACAACCTAACTTTAAGCATCAAAGAACCAGAAAAGAACAAAATAAGGGATAATTAGTAGAGGGAAGAAAATAACAAAGATCAGAATGGAAATAAATGAAATAGAGACTAGAAAGATATAGAAAAGATCAATTAAACTAAGCTGTTTTTTGTTTTTGTTTTTGTTTTGTTTGAGAAGGTAAACCAAATTGACAAATGTTCATCTGGACAAACTAAGGGAAGGGGGGAACCAAAATCAGAACTAAGAAAATAAAATCAGAAATAAAAGGAGGAGACATTGCAACTGGTAACAAGAAATACTAAAGATCATAAACTATTAGGAACAATTTTATGCCAAGTTAGATGACCAAGAAGAAAGAGATAAATTCATAGAAACATACAAGTTATCAAGTCTGAATCATGAAAAAATAGAAAATCTGAACAGACTGATTAATAGTAAGGAGATTGAATCAGTAATCAGAAACCTCCCAACAAACAGAAGTCCAGGACCAGATGGCTTTACTGATGGATTTTACCACATGTTTCAAGAAAAATTAATACCATCCTTCTTAAACTCTCCCCACCCAAAAGAGAACACTTCCTAACCCATTTTATGAGGCCAACATTACCGCGATACCAAAGCCAGATAAAGGCACTACAGGGAAAGAAAATTACAGGCCAGTATCCCTGATGAACGTAGATGAGAATTTTCTCAACAAAATATTATCAAACAAAATTCAGCAGTACATTAAAAGGATAATATACCATGATCAGATGAGATTTATTCCTGGGATGCAAGGATGTTTCAACATACATAAATCAATAAATCTGATGTATATTAACAAAATGAAAGATAAAAATTATATGATGATCTCAATAGAAACAGAAAAAACATTTGACAAAATTCAACATCTTTTCATGATAAAAACTCAACAAATTAGATACAGAGGGATGTACCTCAACATAATGAAGACCATATATGACACGCTCACAACTAACATCATACTCAAAGGTGAAAGGCTGAAAGCTTTTCCTCTAAGATCAGATCAATAAGACAAGGATGCACACTCTCACCACTTCTGTTCAACATAGTGCTATGTGCTAGCTACAGTAATCAGACAGAAAAAGAAATAAAAACATCTACATTTGAAAGGAAGAAGTAAAATTGTCTGTTTGCAGATGACATGATATATATAAAAAACCCTAAAGACTCCACCAAAAACCTGTTAGAACTAATAAACAAATTCAGTAAAGTTGCAAAATACAAAATCAATATAAAAATCAGTTATTTCTATACATTACCAAAGAACTATCAGAAAGAGAAATTAAGAAACTCCATTTACAGCAACATCAAAAAGAATAAGAACAAATTTAACTGAGATAAAAGAACCATGCACATAAAATTAAAAACATTGATGAAAATAAAATGAAGACAAAAATAAGTGGAAAGATATTTTATATTCATGGATTGGAAGAGTTAATATTGTTTAAATGTTCATGCTAGCCAAGTAATCTACAGATTCAATGCAATGCCTATCAAAATTTCAATGACATTTTTCACAAAGCAAAAAAAAAAAAAAAATCCTAAAATCTTAATGGAATCACAAAAGACCTCAACTAACCAAAGCTATCTTGAGAAAGAACAAAGCTAGAGGCATCACTTGACTTCAAACTATATTGTAAAACTGTAGTAATAAACAGTATAGGCATAAAAAAATCAGTGTAACATAATAGAGATTCCCAGAAGCAAACCCATGTATAAACAGTCAATTAATTATTGACAAAGGCCTCAAGAATTTACAATGGGGAAATGTAATCCTTCAATAAATGGTATAATGAGAACTGGATATCCACATGCAAAAGAATGAAACTGGACCCCTATCTTATGTCATACACAAAAATAAACTCAAAATGGATTAAAGACTTGAACATAAGACCTGCAACTATAAAACGCCTGAAAGAAAACAGGGGGTTAGGATCGTTATCATTGGTCTTGGCAATGACTCTTTGTATTTGACACCAAAAGCAAAGGCAACTAAAGCAAAAATCAACATAAAAATTTCTGCATAGCAAAGGAAACTATCAATAAAATGAAAAGACAGCTTACTACATGGGAAAAAGTATTTGCAAACCTCATATCTGATAAGGAGTTAAAAACCAGAATAAACAAGGAACTCCTACAATTCAATAGCAATAAAGCTATTTAATTTAAAAAACTGGCCAAGGGCCTGAATGAACGTTTTTCTGAAGAAGACATACAGATGGCCAACAAGTACATGAAAAGATGTTTCCTAATCGCTAATCATTAAAGAAATACAAGTCAAAACTACAAGGAGATATTACCTCACATATTTTAGAATGGCTATGATAAAAATGACAAGAGATAACAAAAGTTGACAAGGATGTGGAGAAAAGGGAACACTTATGCACTATTGGTAGGAATGTAAAATGGTACAGCCAATATGAAAAACAATATGTAGTTCCCTCGAATGATTAAAAGTAGAACCACCATACTTCTGGGTATATATCCAAAGCAAATGAAATTATTAAAGGAACTCCTATGTTCGTTGCAACATTATCAACATTATCAACAATATCCAAGGTACACAACAACCTAAGTGTCCATCAGTGATTGAATGGAAAAAGAAAATGTTATATATATATATATATATATATATATATAAAACACACACACACACACATATATATACACACACACACACACTCCATTGTATATATGTATAGTATACAGTATACACACACAATGGAGTATTACTCAGCCTCAAAAAATAAGAAAATCCTGTTATTTGTGATATTAGGGATGAATTTGGTGGGCATTATGCCAAGTGAAATGAGCCAGAGAGAGAAAGACAAGTACTGAAAAATGCCACTTATATATAGAATCCAACAGAAACAAAAAACAAAATCCCCTAGAACAGCATACTCATAGAAACAGAGAATAGAATGGTGGTTTCCATGGCTTGGGGGTGGGAGTCAGGTAGGAGACCTAGAGAGATGTTGGTAAAGGGGTGCCAACTTCCAGTTATAAATTCAGTCAGAGGACCTAATGTATAACATGGTGACTACGGTTGATAGGATTGTACTGCGTAATTGAAATTTGCTGAGAGACAGTAGAACTTAAGTGTTTTCATGAGAAACAAAAGAAAAAGTTTGTGGAGACCACCTTGTGAAGTTGTTTTGCTAAGGTCCGGTCGTGCAGCCTTGAGTCATACGCAGAGTTTTGTGTTGTTAAAACCCTCCGATTTCTGTTACAGATTGTAAGATGTCTGGCCCTCATTCTGATAGTGATTCTAACTCTATCTGTGTCTAGGAAGTACAAGGTCAGTAGACTGGAGAAAGAACTGCTCTGAAGGGCACTGAGGTCACTCCCAACACCTATTTTGGTGCATCACCAAGAATAATGAGCCTGGGCAGAGTTCCCCATTTCATAAGTAGGAGCATTGACCATAGACCTTTACATTAATCATCCTACACTTCATATATGACGTTCTTTCTGGCAGGACCTGAGACACTTACAAAATTTGGGGGACTTCTACAGTGGTGGGATGGTAAAAATAGCTCTAGAGGCAAGGGAAGCCTTGACTTGTAGGATTTGTTTTCAGAGTGTAAATTCTTCTGACATAATGCACAAAGTGAAGCTATCAACCTGAAGCCATTGAACATGGGAAGAGAGGTTTATAATCAGCTCTGGAGAATCTTCAGGATGGGGGTCTGGCACCTCACTGGACCTCTGGCTTTCCAGCAAAGTGGAGGAAGTGTCACTTAAGTGCAACTTTGACTCACCCTGCTGACAGACTGAAGGATGTTAGGACAGCTGAAGCTGTCACTACTACTGTTTAGTGACAGGAGACCGTTAGAAGTCTAGGCGGTGATGTTTGATTCAAAGTGCTTGATCCAATTCCTTGACCGTAGGGAAAATGAAACTGCAAATTACACTTATAGGCTACAGTTCATTCGGAGGAATCCCAGAGCACTTTAAACCCTGATAAGAAAACACAAACCCAGGAATCAGCGCACCTATAATTGAAATACTGCTGCCTCTGGGGCCTGTCCTGGCAGGCTTCTAGCAAAAGACAGCCATGCCACACTGGGCGGGGGGGGGCGGTCCCAAGGAGGCCCCAGCATAGAGAAACCACACATCAGCTCCTGCTTCAATGTCATGGAGCTATGGATTACAAAGCACCGTCTGGAAATGAATGAGAAAGTCTAGACAATTTATTGGGACCAGCCATACAGGAAATAATGGTGTTTTTCTCTTATAGCACAGTGGCTAGAGCATGGGCTTTGGGCTCAGACTATCACTGGGGAAAACCCAGTTTGACCATTTACTAGCTGTATGATTTGGACAAGTTATTTAACTGCTCAAAGTCTCAGTTTCCTTACATGCATTCCTTTTTGTAGTAAATGAGATGAATGAGACCTTAGCCCAGTGCTTGGGACACAGCATATGTTTAATAAGTCTATGGTTACTTTTTTCTTAAAGTATCTTTTCTTTTTATACCTAAATTTCCTTTCTTATTTATATTGGTGTCTTCCTCACCACCATTTTAGATACACATACACACTATATAATGTATGATACATGTGTATCCATATATATATATACACAGAAAATGATGCACATATGTATACACATAAAATGATGCACATATATATATACATAAAATGCACATATATACATAAAATGATGCACATATATATACAAAAATGCACATGTATATATACATAAAATGATGCACATATATATGTATACACATAAAATGATGCACATGTATATACATAAAATGCACATATATATACATAAAATGATGCACATCTATATACACACACATAAAATGATGCACATCTATATATGCACATAAAATGCACATGTATATATACACAAAAAATGATGCACATATATACACATAAAATGATGCACATATATACACAAAAAATGATGCACATATATATACATAAAATGATGCACATATATATATATATAAAATGATGCACATATATATATACACAGAATGGGCTTTCATTTGTACTCTCGCTCCACACTTCACCATTGTCAAGAGGCGAGGGGTGGACTTCACATAGGAGCAAAGGGAGCTCTCTTATGTTGTCAGGTGGGGAGGCAAAGTCTAAGAGTGCAGATGCTCATAGATGGGTAGAAGTGGTAGTGGGATTCTTAGGGAGATTTTACTGATTGGTTCACATTTCTCATTTTTTCACTGAAGTGGAAGAAAAATTATCATTTGAGAGTAAAAGGTCAGGAAGGAGGTTTGGGATCTCTGAGGAGAAAGAGAAGTGTGTAAAGTAATTATCTAGACAACAGCGAGAATAAATGGCCAGGGTAGATGTGGTAGGATTTCTGGCTAGCATTAAAGGCCCTCTTGAGGTTCGTGGTCATGATTTTAAAGTGAGACCAGTCAGCATTTTTGTAGTTTTCTCTTGCTGTATTTAGCTGCAAGCTGTAAGCATGGAGTAGCAGAGTTTTTGATTTAACCAAGGTTTAAATTTAATCAGGGTTTAGCATGGCCAAGAAAATATGCTAAGAGAAGGGTAAGGGAATGGACAATGAGTGCAATGAAGGGATTATAATGGTTGGCCTGGCATTTAGCTATGAAAGGAGAAAGGCCACCAAGGGTATGAGAGAGAATGACAAGGTGGCAGGATCAGTAGATTAGAGGTACTGGTAGAGTTGAGGGATCAGGAGTTAGGTTCCTAGAGGGAGATGATGGTCAGAGAACTTTCTGCATGAAATTGAGACTATGGAGGGTTTTATTTGTAGGCAATGACAAAGTTTAAGCTGTGACCCAGGAGTGAGTAGCTGATGTAGATAACTGACCCAAAGCAGGTCAGAGTGTTGGAAGGATCATCAACCTAAACATTAAAGTCACTACGATTTACAGCAGCAATAGTGTGAGAGAGCATTTCATCCATCTAGGACTTAACATACCAAGGAGGGAAGGGGAGTGACCAAGGTGTAGGTAAATGCAACAACAGAGAGAAGTCATTGATTAAATAGAATCCCATGAGAACCATAGCTGGTAGGAACTGAAGGTCCTTCTATGTTTCTATTGATGGAAATAAAGAGATCTGGGGGCAAATTAAGACTAAAATATTATCTTATCACCCAGAGATGATAGTATTTTAGAAGGTATTTTTGCAGATTTTTATAGATACTTATTCATACTGGTTGGAAAGTGTGGTAGAATCAGTGACAACAATAACAATAAAAAAAAAATCTGTGTCTGCTCTCCTCTTCATCTCACTTGAGAAATCAAGGCACCTACTGGTTGATCTGAGGAAAACAGTCGTGAAGTAATGAGATGGGAAAGGAACTGGGAAGAAAATGTAGGCTACTCTGTCCCTCAAGGAGTCAAGGTGAGGACCTCCAGAAAATTTTAGCTACTTTCTCTCCACAGGCACAAGAGTTATAATCTGAACCCAAGTAGAGAAAATATGTTGTGGTAATTTGGGAATAATGTCCCTAGTTATATACATTGAAAATATCTTTTGTTGTCTGTGATTGTTTATATTATTATATGTCATCAGGTTTATGAATTTCTGTTGAGAACTTTCATTTCCCTTGTCCCAAGTTCCCCCATAAGGGCACAGATGCTTCAAGCCAGTATCTCACATGATGAAGAGCAAAATGGCTGAGGAATAAAGTTATATTCCTTAACCAACTATACAGTAATAAAAATGATCTTTTAATCTTCATCTCATGAACGTTGTTCCTCAAATAGTTCTGAAAATGGGAAGGGAAAATAGGGCAGTTATGTATTTGTCCATCCACATACATATACACATACATTGTACCTTATGTTTTCTGGTTTTAATGTCTCATTTCAAAAAGTCTTCCCCAAAACAGATAATATCTAACATTTCTCTAATTTTATCTATATTTCTCTTTAAATACGTAAATAAGGAAAGTTATAGCTATTATAATATGATTTTATACTTGTTCTCTCATCCCTGACATTTCTTTCTTTTTTTAAAAAATGTTGTATTGTTATGTTAGTCACCATACATTACATCATTAGTTTTTAATGTAGTGTTCCATGATTCATTGTTTGTGCATAATACCCAGTGCTCCACGCTGTATCTGATTCCACTGAGTGAATTTTCTTCTGGCTATTAGTTACATTTTCTTGCCTCTTGACATATCTAGTAATTCTGACAGGATGCTGGACCTTATGCCTTGTTTGGACATTGATTACTTTGTTGAAGGCCTGGATTTTGTTGTCTAACTTGGAAGACTGTTGGGCTTTCTTTTACTTTTAATGGTGACTGAGGACTTTCCACTCTGGCTATTTCCACTCAGATAACCCCTTTCTCACTGTGAGCTCTGGCAGTTTTCTCCTTACATCTCTGGTTATTCTTTACTCCTGTTTGCAGAGTTGTATGCTATGTGTGTGTGGCATAGGCCTAAGTAAAGACTCAAAGAGAAGCCAGTGCAAATGTCTGAGGCACTTTTTCTGCTGACTTTCTCCATTTCTGGAACTCTGCCCACAAATTTAACTTGCGTTGATCTCCCTGAACAATGATCTCCAATTTCAGAACTCCATAAGATGACACATAGTTTTTAGTGTCTCTCTGTATCTGTCCATAGTGCGGAAACTGCCCGTTGCCCAATGTCTGAAAACAGTTGTTTTTTCAAACAGTCTTAGTTTTCTGGCTATTTATGTAGGAGGTTAAGTATTGTCTTCTTTGCTGGAAGCAGAGGTCAAAATTTTCTATCAGTCTACCTATCCATTTGTATGGGATCTGTCTTTCTACTGTCCTTACTTTCAAACTCTCTTCCACAGCCTTTAAGAATTTCACTATAATGTATCAGCTCCATCTTCAGTTATTCAGTTTCTCTTTCTAGATGTTCTAATTGGTCCTTATTACATTTTTTATTGTTCTTTTTTTCACCTTTGTGGTTTTTATTTTTTCTTTACCTCGCTGTCTCTCTCTCTGTCAAATAAATAAAAAATCTTTAAAAAAAGATTTAAAAAATATATTTTGTGCTGTTTTTTAAAGATTATACTCTATCATTTAAAAGATATCATTTCAATACCTAAATATGCAGGATTTTAAAAACTTAGCTTTTCAAACTTTCAGGGGATACTTGTTTTCTATCTAGAGTCTCGGTTGAGACACATAAATTTTCTTTTCAATTCCTTCTGTTATGTGCAGACTTTCCTAATCTGCCTTTTGCTGAGTATTTGGCCCTTTGAGATTCTAGTTTTATGTAGGAGTTCTAGCTCCTATTTTGTAAGGGCCCATGGCCCTGTCAACTCTCTTTGCCTTAGCTTAATGAAAGACTCCCCTCCATGTTGCAGAACAATAACAGCCCCTTGGGCAGTGACAACATAAGTTCAGATGTTTACTACCTTAGTTTTCAGTCCACTATTCGTTTCTTGCACCTTGAGATTTTCTTTTCTTTCTTGCAAGCTCTGTTATGAATTCCAAATTTCTATTGGGTTCAACATCTCTATTTACTTTTAGGAAGAAATGTTTCACTTCCTTTGGCAGTTATATTGCCTGACCAGAAATTCTATATTTATTTTCTGAAACATCAAAAATGAAAATTCTTCTAAGACTCTCGTATAAAAATGAGAGTTGTAATGGTCAAGAAAAATTTCCTAACTTTTCTTTAATCTTTGAAATTATCTATTTCATTTCATTTGGGAGGAATATACTCACTACATTTTTTTGATTAGTAAAATATCTTACTGAAGTTGAACATGCAGGGGTGTTTTGTATTTAGTTTTAGAATGCACTGCACAAATTAAAAAGTGATAAAATGTAACTACTAGTTTAAAACACTGGTTTGTAAAGCTGGCTCTGTCAGAAACACTCTTTTGAGGTTGGCAAAAATAATTTGAGATTATGATTCAGTAAATCTGTGGTGCAGCCATGTATAAATGGAATTAAGTTTTAATCCTACTTCGAATGACATCTCCTGAAACCCTCTTGGGCCCCACCACGTCTAAAATGTTGCTAACCAGCATCCAACTAGCCCTATAATTTGATAATGGAACAAAAAGAAAAACTAAAAACTCCCATTTGGACCATAATCTATTTAGGGCATGAAAACTAGTGTCACCCTATGTGGTAAAGTGCAATTTGGCACCATTTAGTTTTTGTAAGGTGCAGAGATTTAAGATTTTTATCCTGCTGATAATCAGAACTAAATATACTGTTTGTTTTATTCTTTTTCTAATTTTATATGGGGATAAGTTTAAGTTCAATATATACATTCCACTTTGTACATTTTTCAGAAGTCTTATTGCTATTTTAAGCAGCTATATAGCACTTCAATTTGTATAATTTTCCATTTAATCTTTTTTTCTCAAGAGTATAATTAACTTTTGGGGCCAAATACCACAAAATGAATAGCCTGAATTCAGTTCTACTGTGTTTAGTATAGCACTTAATACATGGGTACTCCATGAATGTCTAATTTACTTCATGGTCTTTATCTGACATACATTTTTCACATAATTACCAACCCCCTGCTCTTTCCAGTTCACTTACTCATTCTTCCTCTCAGCTATACACATTCTTAAAACCCTAGATAAAGGATTACAGAGAGGCTATTTCATGTTTCACCTGAACACTATCCCTGTAGTCATATCTATAATATCCCCAGATGCACCAAGAATTTCCCTGAGAATTGCCATAGTATCAGAAATTCACACTCATTAACACTATTTTACCAAGACAATAAAGTCTACCTACTCTTAAACTTGAAATCTAATCTAGAGAGAATCACACTCATGTATTAAAGATAATAGTCCAACAGTAAGTACCTGTTCTGTTCATCACAGAGTGGGTGATATTAAATCAGCCCACTGGTCAATAGAAAGAAACTGTGTGTGTGTGTGTGTGTGTGTTTGCATGATGATGATGATATTGGTGACAACGATGATGGTGACAACATTAGAGAGCAACAAAGCAGGGGAATAGAACACAAACAAAAAGCACTGATTTAACCTGGTTGAAAATAGACACCGGGGCTGCCAGAGGGGTAAAATCCCAGAGAGAATGGAGCCATAAAGAAGGGAGGATAAAAATCCATGTATAATTTCCCTTTAAGTTATTGACTCCTAAACTGCACAAACATACAGAAAGGTTTTACAAAACCCAGAAGAGAGCAGCAGCTAGGGGTTGAAGAGCTGAGTAGAGATTTTAGTGCTACCTGGGGGATATGCAGATGGATGTTCAAATTCTGTTCAAGTAGAGGGGCCTGGTAAACACTTAGGCATTCCTTGAGGCCCACCCTGAAAGATCATATCCTAGGATTAAAAACAAAACCCAAATAGGCCAGACCTGTCAAAGACTAAAACTAATCTTCAAAAGAATAAGTGATCCATCTGAACTCTAAATACTTTTAAAAACATTTTAATGCTTTTTGGAGAAAAAAGCCATCAAGAACCTCTACAATTCCTCACCCATGATGTCTCGCTTCCAATCGGAATTATAAAGTAAGCCCCCCACCAAAAGACTAATTGACTGGATGCCAAGAAAAACAACAGGAAATAGGAAGAGGCAAATAAATTATACAGATATTTATATTTTCAGGAAAGAATTTTAAAATGAATGCAATTAATATGTTCAAGAAAATAGACGATACCTGGAACTTATAAAAGCAAGTCAAGGAGAAATTCAGTTCTAAGGCAGATAAACATAGTCTTAAGTACTTAATAGTTGCAAAGGAAGTGTATTGTAATCTCAAATTATTTTTGTTAACTACCAAGAGAATAGTGAAAGATTGTATTAAAAGATGATGATGGAAGAAAAATGGAATAATTTTGAAAAGTTTTATTTATGCAAAGGAAGGCAAGAAAATGAGCACATAAACAAAAACATACAGAAACAAATAACTGGACCATAGACTTAAAATTAAGGACATGACTAATTAAAATTCATCAGGACTAAACACTCCAATTAAAAGACGAAGATGGTCATACTGGCTAATAAGATAACTATATATAGATGTTTAGATGAACTACTCTTTATGTGGAAAAAAGAATGGTTGAAGATAAAGTATTTCTTTTAAGATTTATTTATTTATTTTAGAGAAAGAGAGAGAGTACACACACGGGCAGAGGGGGAGGAAGGGAGGGTGGTGAAGGGTAGAGAGAGGGAGAGAGAGAGTCTTAAGCAGGCTCCATGCCCAGTGCGGAGCCTGACAAAGGGCTTGATCTCACAACCCTGAGATCATGACCTGAGCCAAAATTGAGAATTGGATGCTTAACTTACTGAGCCATCCAGGCACCCCTGAAGGTAAAGTATTTTTAAAATGTACCATGAACACGTTAACCCAAAGACAGTGTGTGTGGCTTTATTAATATATGAAAAATATTTTTTAAGGAAAAATATTACCAGAGATAGGAACATTTCATAATGATAAAAGTCAATTCAATAAGAACCTATAACAGCCCAAATTTACAAGCATCTAATACCATAGCTTCAAACTATATGAGGTTAATAAAACAAAAAGGGAAATAGAAAAAACATACTTAGCTGAAGATTTTAATGATCAAAAAATGAGTAAATATACATAAGATATGAAAACACATGACTAAACACCTTGACTTCATTGGCATCAGTTACAGTTATAGAACATTGTGCTATGTAATTGCAGAATATTCTTTTCAAGTACATATGGAATATTTATAAAAACAGTGCATACACTGGCATCAAAGCAAGTATCGCAAATTTCAAAGGATCAAAATTATTCAGAATATGTTTTCTAACTACACTCAAAATAAGAAAAAACTACCTAGAAAATTTCATTTGTTTATAAATTAAGCAATATAACTCTAAATAACCAAATTCATTCAAGAGAAGTGAATGCATATGTTCATAAGAGACATATGAGTGTTTGTAACAGCTTTATTCATAATACTCCCAAACAGAAAATAATCCAAATGGGATCAATGAACAAATTATATTCATGCATAGCAACTAAAAAGAAGAAACTACTGCTATGTGGAATTATTTGGATGTATTTTACAGATATATTGTTAAATAAGAGAAGCCAACACAATAGAATACATACTGTATGATTTCATTTATATGAAGTTCAAGGACAGGCAGAATTTATCCTAAAAGAAGTCAAAATAGTGGTTATTTTTGAAGAGAAGGTAGTATTGATTGAGATGGCACATGATGGAGCATTTGGGGTGAAGGAAAAATTTCTAGATTTTCTATGACGAAGTCACACAGGTGTCAATGCGTTTATGTGTGTATCAGTTTACTTTCAGCATGTTACTCTCCGTGTTATGGACTGAATCGTGTCCCTCCCAAAATTCATAGGTTGAGTTGTAACTCCCAGTAGCTCAGAGTGTGATTTTATTTGAAGATAGGGCCTTTAAAGAGATGATAAGGTAAAATAAGGTCATGTGGGTGGGCCATAATCCACTCTGACTGATATCCTTATAAAGAGAGCAAGTTTGGACACACAGAGACCCCAGGGTCATGTGGGCACAGAGGGAAGACACTGTGAAGAGGCAAGAGGATGGCCATTTGCAAACCAAGGAGATAAACCTCAGGAGAAACCAAGCCTGATAGCACTTCAGTCTTGAACTATCAGCCTCCAGAAATGTGCAAAAGTATATTTCAGTTGTTTAAGCCACCTAGTCTGTGGAATTTTGTTACGGCAGCCCTGGAAAACTAATATAACCCCAAATTAGAAAATTGCAGTTAACATTTTAAGTGTTTACTATGTGCTCATTTAATCCTTTCAACAATGCTGTGAAGTTTATCCGATGATCCTTACTTTACAGATAATACTTAGGATAAGTAACTTGTCAAAGATGATGAAAGCATGCAGTCCAGTGATTTAATTACATGTTGCCTGACTCCAAAGTCTGTGCGTTTAATGTCTAGATTATATTCATGAGTTTCTTTTATGTCGTTAGCAATTGGAGAGCAGTAGTTCCGCAGAAATTTCCATCAATGTTCTTGGATGTGAGCAATGACAGAGAAAATTCCAGAGCACGGGTGATTGTCAAAAAGGACCTCTCGCTTTGAGAGTATGGGTGACGGTACATACCCTGAGAGCACCCATCCTCTTGAATCATTCTATTCTAACTAGTTATGAATGTTTCCCACCTTAGCCCTATGCCCTGAATTCTTGAGGTAAGGACTGTGTCTCATTTCCATTATTTTATATAATATGGGACACCAAGTAAACACCCAACGAGTGTATGTTGAATTAAATGGAAAGGACTGATGGATCTTCCCAAATGACCTGCCCTACTTTACATTTTCCCCTTGAAATTAGTCCTCCTCTCATCTCAAATCTCTAATGGTGGACAATAAATTGCAGGCTTACATCCTACTTCGCAACTTCTGTTAAATTTTATTTGTTAATGCCAATCAATTATGCTAAATCTGACAGACATCCCTGTTGAAAATGAAATGTGATCCAACAGTGGATTTTTGGTGCCATATTTTCTCTGTCCTTTTAATATCTTCATTTTCCTCTAGAGCTTTGTTCTATCTCTGTTTCTTGCATTCCCCCAGCTCCCTTCCGCTCTCTGCAGTTGTCTCCCTGTCTTTTTCTTCCATTTCCTCTGATTTACTCCCTTTTGTGGTGGATGTCACTGTTTCAGCATCTAGAGATTGATAATAATGTCTTGTTCTTGCACTGTAATTGCTGTGTCAAGACGGCAGGCGCAGCAGGCTGCCATAATTTGAACACTGACTAAAGAGCAGATTTGCTGCGTGCTGATTAATTTCAGGGGAGGGAGGATGCCTCACATGAGGATGTGGCTCTCAAAAAAAAAAATGCCTCCTTTCTTCACTTTAAAGACAGGATCACTAACTGTGCACTAGCACACTCATTCACACTGGTCAAGTAATGTATCAATATGTTATTAATTGGTCTTGAAACATTTTTTTAGAACTTTTAAAAAAATGGTGCTTATTTAAGTTTTCCCAAGGTCTCTAAATAAATGAGAGACAGTACTACCATTTTTTCTTTGTAGTTAAGGAGACTAGGTCACCAATAGTGTAATTATCTTTCTCACTGTCATGTGAAGAATCATCAGTGATGACACAGCTAGAATTGAAGGGTATTCTTCCATTAAACCAGTTTCAGACTGTACATCCCCACCCCCGATGCACATACACACACACATAGTTAACGTAAAAATTAATAGAGATAATTTATAATAATTTGTCCCTAACAAAGTTTTTCTGTTAAGATCTTTAGTATGGAATTTTGTTAGGCTAAAGCACACATTCCATCCCATTAGACAGTGAGTCCCTAAGATAGATATTTTTGAGTGAAGCAATTCTTTGAGGCCCTCAACGGTAGAAGTTGCATTTGCAAAAATGAAGCATGGGATTGTAGCTGGCACCATGTTGTACTCCTGGTTTGAGCTGAAGTTTGAACAACACTGACAATATTTGAATTATAGTTAGCCAGAATATCTATTTCAACCTAAGGGAAACTTAATTGCATCTAAATATACATGAAAAAATTTGCATATGACCTCAATGTTGGATAGTCTTGCAATATGTCATGTTTCTTTGCTTTTGACTTACATAACTAAAAAATGTTGAGTGCTTTGAACTCCCCTTTAAAGTTGGAAGGAATATTATGAAACGACCAAGAATAGTGATAGAAATCCAGGTGAGCTCAGGTCTGGATTGCACATGGTGTGCGTATCTCTTAAGATGACAAGGACAAAGCAATGAGGTCAGGAAGATGAACACGGTAAGCTCTCGAGGGCCCTTCCAGGTTTACCCATCTATGAAAATAGCTCATCAGCAATGCCTCAAATAAGTTCACATTTAGCACATGGGCTTTAAAGCTTTCTTCAAGCGGGTAGGTTTTGTAGTGTGTGCTGTGGGTGTCTTCAGATAACAGGAGTGAACGTAAAGCCCTCGGCGGCTGCTTATCTCTAGGTTTCCAGAATTTAAGACTTGGGGATTTATAGCAAACCCACTGCCCTGATGGAAACAAAGGTCAGTCATCCTGCTCAGAACTAAACCAGTAAGTGCTTAAAGTTAATCTCCCTAATAACATCCCAAAGACAGCAGCATAGTGAGCTGAAAGCCGGTGCGGAAGTCGCCCAGAAATTCTGCCTTAAATTGTGTTGGCTTTCAAATTCCTGCATTACTGGAGTTCCACTGAAAGTATACCCTCATCTAAAGAAGCTTCACACATATTGCTTCTGAATTATGATTCATGGGGTACCAACTATCAGATTTAGGTGTGTCTGACTCATGTGTCATTAAGATAGCCCTAGCAGTCCTCTAATGGAAAGGAAATGCAAGTTTTTAACCTCAAAGTAATATAAGGTTTGATTGTCTTCACAGTTCTGATCAAGAGATGAAGTGGTTTATATAGGATATTTGTCCCCATTTAGATTTATATTTTCATATCTCTATTTTTGTCAGCTTTGAGGTATAATTGACAAGCAAAATTGTATATTTAAAGTATACAATGCGATAATTTGATATAGGCATTATGAAAGGATTCCTACAACTAACACAGCCATACCTCACATATTTACCTTATGTTTGGTAAGAATACTTAAGTTCTAGCAACTTTTAATTATACAATTCATTGTTATCAACTGTAGTCTCATTGTTAACATTAGATCCTCAGGCCTTACTCATAACTAAAAGTTTGTACCCTTTAAGCAACTCCTTTGCTCTTCAGGGTAAAGCTACAAGTTAGGGATTCCCTCTGGATTGTATGGTGCTATGACTGGCGTGGGGTTTGTGGCAAGAATGCATCTTAGCTTGTCCTACCTGCTTAGATGTAGGTATTTAGGTTTTTTTCTCAGTTGTCTGCTATATAGGGATAACTTATTTAGTTTTTGGAATTCTCCCAGAGAAAAATGATCCATGTGTAGCTGTGCATTCAAGGCATCAATGGAAATAGGGACCCTCAGAAGCCAATTATGTTGCCATCTTGGTGTTCTCCTTCCATATGGATTTAGATCTGAAAGAATCTATAGAAAAAAGTCAGCCTAAACATGATATGTTGTAGATGCAGAAATGGACCTAGTGAGATAACATGACTTGTTTATATGGTTCAACAACCAAAATGGCCATCACCGATTTGACTAACCTTTCTCCTGGGTCTTTATATGATAAGAAGTTAATAGTAGAATGATATCATGGACTAATGACTTCTGAAGTTATGGGTGAACCATGTTAGAAGCCAGAATTCTTTCTGGGGCTGTTCTCCCTCAGATGACCAAGATTTTAGAACTGCTGAGAAATTGGATGAGATGAAACTATATATGGAAACCATGCTATTAGGGAAGTTGGGGAAAAATGAGCCTGTAAATAATGAAAGAGAGTCCTGGTTCCTGATCTTTGTAAAAAATGTAAAGAATTTAATAATATACATATTTTAAAAAATGTAGAGAGTATCACTGAAGCCATTGGAAGTCCTTTAAACTCACCTGTGGATTTTCACAATATCTTGTGACATACAGTTTTCATTCTAGATGAAGAAATTTGGGCATGAAGTAAGATCTGAGGATGGTAGAGTTTAAGGAACACAAAATAGACTCTGAGCACTGCTAAATCTATGTTGTGATTTAGAATGTTATCAGTAATGTTTTTATCAAATCCCTGACCATTCTCCTGAGGAAAATGCAGCTCGAGTCTCCTTATTCATATCAGAACAGATCTTAATCAACAGAGGAGGGTTTGAATACTTTTGCATACTTTTGAATTTTCCAGGTGGAATGATAGTGTGTGATCTCTAAATGGAAGCAAGTGCTCTCGTGCCAATCTTCCACTCCAAGTGAATTTAGTTTGAGGGGTTAATACCACAAAGGATTGACGAGTCACGCACGGAAGTGGTGTAGTGGTCCCCTGAGAACAAGAACATTGGTGTTCTCAAGGCGTTGAAGTGATGACAAGAGGCCCAAGTGCCCTTACGTGTCATTCACGTGAAAAGCAAAGTATATTCAAGCTGGATTTGCAGCGTCCTTAACATGACAAGTTTATAGCCTCTCAGAGATTAATAGCATGGTGGCCAAAAGTGCTTCTATGTTACACGTTGGAGCTTCACAATGAAACAGATGTTTTTTATTTAACCTGTGAGAATATTTGTTTCCCTTTCCCTGCTTTATTGGCTTTTCACTGAATCGATCAAGTATCTGCTTTGCGTTTGCAGAGAGATGGTATGCTGTAACATAATTTTTTCTTTTCCTCTTTTTAATATACACAGTAAATAACAAAATGGGTATTTATACACATTGAAAATGGCTAGTTCAAAGGACCCACAGTATAGGGCTAAGGCATTTTGGACTGCAGATGGATTCACTCCTGCACATTTTCAAGTAGCTGCAGCATTGCAGAATTTGCAATATATACTTCAGCTACGTTGAGTCGGTTCACTGTGCAGAATAGTGTTGACCAATTGCCAAACCATTCTCAACCCGAAACAGCTGGTCAAGAAACATGTTGATCTTTCTGGCCTGCACTGCTGCCATATGCAGTCGTGGTAGCAGGTGAAAAGCATACTTGCTCATTTTCAATTCCCGTTCTTGCCCACAAAAAGATTGCTCAGGTCTTGCCTGCTTGTTCTGAGATCTATTTTTAATATCGAATGTGCCAACTGGGACTAACTGATGGATTATAATTCTAGCCCTTCTTGTGATTTGTTGAGTGACCCAGGGAAAGTTATTTTTGACCCTGGCTTATAAATCCTCTTAATGCACAAAGAGAAGATGCCAAGTGTAATGCACCTATTTCAAAAGAGTTTTGAGAACTAGAACTTTGGAAGCAAAATAGAAAACTGTCCCAAATCCAAAGTGCTCGATAAATATTTAATTATGTTAGCACTGATTACAAAGCCCGATAGAGATACATTAGTCTTGCTCTCAACATCTATTCCCCTTTTATTTGCAAGAAATTCCAGATAAATAACATTGCATATCGCTCTTGATTAAACATTTACACAAATAACTATCTTGCTACTGCTGTTTTTGATTCAAGTCTGAAAAGCCTAGGGCCTAGGTACTTGTGGTTAAGTTTAACTTTCTGCAAAGGTATTTTATATCTTACACTGGCACAGTTCTTCAGGGAAATGTAGAGTTCCTTTTGAGAGTAGTTTTGGCGCAGTCAGTGATATCCTAGGTAAGTTGATGCGAGATGTTTTATTTCATGCCCCACATATTTACTCCATAAACTAGCTAACAAATGAGGTTTGAATAGTCTACTGGGGGAAAATGAGTGTTGGGAGAAGTTGGAGGGAGAGTTGGGGAAAGGCTGGACCCTGCCCTGTTGGGTGACAGAGAGAACAGAGCCTCCACTGCAGAGACTGTGGGGCAGATAACCTGAGTTTGCTGGACAGAACTGAGCTTGCCGGCAGGAAGTTTCTCCAGAGAAACAAATGGATCTGCACAGCCCACAGCATCTTCCTAGAGAAACACCGTGTGGTGGTGGCTATATGATTTTTTTTTTTTTTGAGATTTTATTTATTTGACAGAGAGAGACACAGCGAGAGAGGAAACACAAGCAGGGGGAGTCAGAGAGGGAGAAGCAGGCTTCCCGCTGAGCAGGGAGCCCAATGCGGGGCTCGATCCCAGGACCCTGGGATCATGACCTGAGCGGAAGGCAGACGCCCAAAGACTGAGCCACCCAGGATGGCTGTATGCCAGGCGCCTCTGGCTGTATGATTTTGAATACTTTTTTTTTTTTAAGCTAAGGAAACCACCGAAGTCCATTTTAAATAAAATAATTTTTGTTTTATTTTTAGTAACTAATTTACTGAACACTTTGAAACTGATGGGTTGCCAACATGTTTATTTTTTTTCCCCCTAGTATCACTATGTTTGACTGTCAGTTCTCTCTTTTCTTATTTGGTCACCAATATTCGAATTCTGCCTAGCCTGTCCAGTGTGCCCCAGCCCTGGCCAGGCTTCAGTCTCAGGGGCCAGAAGAAGAGAAGGAGCAAGACCTATTCTTTTTTACTGTTCCTCTAGGTTTTTGCTGCTTCAGGGTCGGGACAGGGGAGGGAGAGTTAATGAGAACACATTCTTTTTCTTCACAAGTGCAATTGTAGTGTGTCCTTGATTTTTTTCTTTCCTGTGTGTGTGTGTATTGGGGGGCGGGTAAGTCCCTCAGTGTAGGCTCTCATTATGTTCATATGTTCTTTAGGAGGTCACTCACTAGGTTATTGTCTGACTCAGAAGATATCCATTGGCTGAACTCCCTCATGCCTGGTTTGGTGCCGTACACCCCAAAGTCTTTTGCTGCTTGGGTTATTGTGCCTTGTAGGTGGCCTTCTTGGGTCCTGTCAAGGCGGCTGAAGCTCAGCCGCCTTGACAGTGGTCTCTTTGCCCTGTGGGAATGTGATGCATCCTTGCGACCCCCCCAACCCCAAGGGGGGAGCTGCTTGTCAGTAATTCACTGCAGACTATTTTGTTTTTACTCTTCTCAAATAGTCACAGATGGCAGATGGTAAGTCCACCGCACAGACATCCAATAGGAAGAAATGACAGTTTTCTAATCTCTGCAATTGGTTTGGGAGAGGTGGATTCAATCCATAACATTCCTATCCATTACTCACTTCTCCCAGGCCAACCCCTGAATCCATCTTCTTCTGTTTATTTACTTTGGAGGCTGCAGAAGAAAGTTCTGCCACTAGCCTCATAATGGGTCCTGCAGAAGTTTGCCAGGTGGGTTTTTAGAATATGGATGCATTTCATCTGTTTTCAGCTTTGGAGCTTTAGCCTCGTTCTAGGACTAAAGGAAAAGTCCTTTTAACATCTGGCTACATTTGGTATGAGGGGACTAAAGAAACTCACTAGTTTTGCCACTTTTCTTTATACCCTAAAGACAAAATTATTTTTTTGTACCTGAACTAGATTTTAAATGAAAACAAAACAAAACAAAAACAAAAAACAAAGCCTTTTGTCTACAAATAAAGATCTTCTGAATATTCAGCTTAGGTGGTGGTCAATGGGGAAGAAAGCAGCTCCCAGGAACCCCAGACTGGCATTGGTGGTCCAGCCAGCTCACCATCTCTAATCTCTACCCTCACTGTACGGGGCTTTTAGGAACAAGCTCAGGAAGAATACATGATGGTCGTAAAGGTTTTCTGTTAAAAACTCAGGAAAAATCAAACATGCTTCTATTTGCAGTCCACTCCAGGGAGTCTAGGAGATGAAATGTGGCTTAAGTTCCCTGGGTAGGGTATATGGTAATGAGAGCTGCCATTTATTGAGCATTCAATGGTACCAGACATGTTCTGGAGACTCATTGAGTCTCCTTATCAATCCTTCACTGTAGGTATGGTTGCCAATCTCCTTTTACATACGCGGCACCTGATGGACAGAGAGGTTTGGACACCTGCTTAAGATCACATAACTCGGACGGGGCAGAGGTAGCGATTGGTCCTAGGCATCCTGGTTCCACAGCCTGTACTCTTACCCACCATTATATTGCCATAGGAATCTGTGAGCCGTGATCCCTTAAATAGACATTTGTCATAATCTCTTTATGAAGAATTTAGTATTCTCTTAGCCTTTCAAGTTACTAAAAGGTTTGAGCTTTGCCAAATTAAATTTTATAATCTCGCAGTTTTTACTTTGTGAATCTGATTTTTTTCTTTTTTGCTTATTAAATAATTTTTGTTCCCCATCCCAACAGTGAACAAAAAGTTTCCTCTGTAGTCACTTTAGTGAGTAGGCTTATACGTCTTCTGGTCCATGGGTGAAGAAAGAAGGATGAAAAAAAAAAAAACAAAAAACTACCAATCCACACAGATAGTGGCAGAGCTGAAACCAGAACTCAGGACTGTTTCGAGTATTGGCTATTTAAGGGTGCAATTTTTATTGATTTCAAACGTTTTGTTGTGCACTATGTACTGGGTTCTGTATTAGGAGCTTGGGACACAGAAATTAGATATGCTGCCCTTACTAAAGAAGTTCAGTCTAGTTGGGACCACCCATGGAATGAGTGATTGCAGAACCACTTAATCCTCTGTGATATAAAGAGATGACATGCTCAACTCAGCCTGTGCCTACTTCAGATGCAATGCTTGAGCTGGATTTTGAAAAATAAGAGTTGGTCAGAGAAAAGGGAAAGGCACATTCAGAACTGGCATGTACAAAGTCTTGAAAAATATTTGGGCAGTGCAAGCTCAGCAAAGTGAAGGGGGCCTGGCGTGGGAGGCGAGGATAAAGAGGAACGCAGACAGGGAAGCCCTACAGGGGTTTTTACATCGAAAGCCAGAAAGGGCTTTACACGGAGGAGCAACATTTGAAGTTCAGAACCTTCTTTTTTTTTTTTTAAGATTTTTATTTATTTGAGAGAGAGAAAGAGAGCACATGGGGGGGGGGTAGGGGCAGAGGGAGAAGCAGACTCCCCGCCGAGCAGGGATCCGGATGCGGGACTCGATCCTGGAACTCCGGGATCGTGACCTGAGCCGAAGGCAGTCGCTTAACCAACTGAGCCACCCAGGCGCCCCATTCTGTCTTGCACTGGAGCCAGGAAATCAAATTCTAAGGGAGTCATAATTCAGACCTAAAAGAGAGTAGTAGCAGTAGGAATGAAAAAGAAGCAAAAAGAGGTAATTTTAAGAATGCTGTTCAAATTTCATGTGAAAATCAAACAAAAGGACATGAAGAAAAGGCATGGAAGTTAAATTTTCCTTAGCCTATTGCTTGTCATTTGATGTGCCAATTCCTGTTAGGCACACCCTCATCTGTCTGGATATTTTCATGGTTACTGTCAACTCTGACTTCCAGCAACTGATTGGTAATCCTATGGTTCCTAGAATCTTAGATGTCTTGCGTGGTCCTTTACCAACAGGCGCCAATATACCCTCCCTCACCTTTTCCGTGTTCCTTGGCCCCACTACTTCTCACCTTTGCCTAAGTAACCATTTTATAATGTATACTGCTCTTAGTTGAAATGTTTTATCTCTGGAGTTCTTAACAAAAACCTTGCTCCTCTTTTAGGCTGACAAAATGCTATTCAGCCTATCACTGGTGGAAATTTCCAGAAGGAATGTATCACACCTTTACTTCCATGTCCTAAAAGAGGCCTGATGGTTGTTGAGAGGGTTAAATGTTTTACTACTAAGTTCCTTGCATAAAGGGCCCAATAAAAGTTCTTAAGCACATACTGTAAGTACATAATTCCAGTACAATGTGATAATTTATATACGGCATTTATTGTGTTGGAATTATATGCTTATGTATATTTCCCCATTTTAATTGTATGCGCTTTGAGGGCATAACTGTTACAACTATGTATGGGACGTTGCAGGTATCAATTACTCTCACAGCGTTTTATGGTTCTTGATATGGAAGTAGTTATTAACATTTTTTTTAATCTCCATTGTTCCTTCCCCGTTATATACTGGCCCATTTTATATACTCTCCCTTATAAAATAAATGATTAGAAAAAGCAAGAATTTAGAGAACAGATGTTACAGTTGGTTAGGAATTCTTAATTATCATCTGAAGACATTCAGCCTTTCCCAGATATGGTTCTTACTTGGAACTTTAATAGAACTCTTTCAGTTCGAAGACATGGAAGGAACTTATTTAAGTAAATATCTTAAAATGATATGGTTTTGGTATTTAATAACCATCTGGGATGGGTATTTCGTACAACCCTGTCCACTTAGCTCTTGAATCCAATGTCTTTTGCTTAACACAAAAAAAGGAAACATAGAAATGCTGTGAAAGAAATGTTTTTGTTCATTTGAAAAATAAAATACCAACTCTGCATTTTGTTAAGATTCATTTTATAAAATACCTTAAAAGAACAGATAAAGTACTTGAGTTTACATAATCAGAATTGAAAAAAGATGAATATAAATTAATTGAACACATAACTATTTTGCCACATTAGACAAGTTTTAAAAAAATAGTAATTGGGAAGAAAACCCTTCACTCTATTGCTGTCTTTTTTTGGAAACTTTTCCTAGAAGCACTGAAATCCCAGGTCAACAGGCGGTACCTGTGTTGTTGAAAACACACTGTAATTTGCTTCCAAATCTGTCAGCTTAAGAGAAAAAATTAAAGTTTTAACCAGGTTCGATAATTCAGTGCAAATTAAAGCTTCAAGTTGAAAATTCAAGAGGAAAAGTAATGTCCAAACTGTAGGAAATGCTTCTGGAACTGAAAAAGAAAAAAATTCACATTATGAAGAAATCTTTGCAAGTGTTCTTGTGTGTGAGATATTGACTTAACAAATGGGCCCTTTGAAGTTGCAATTAGGGCTTTAGTAAGACTATCTGCAATGTGGGCAAGGGAAAACGAACAGGGAAGACCTAAATGTCATTTTGTGGAAGGAAGCTCAAGTTAACCATAAGCACTGCTCTGATTCAATTCTAGAACATTTGGACAGGATATTGCAGACATCAAGGGGAAAAAAAGAAATTATGGAGACTAATTTACTGGACTATCATTGAGGATAAGTACTTCTATCCCCAGAACATGTTGGGGGATGGGGGAGAGCAGATTAGTGTTGGCCATGATTGGTTTTAATTATATGGATTATATGGTGTACTGGCTTAAAAAATGATTATATTACTAAGTCTTGAGAAATGGGAGGAATGTCTAACTTTCTAGATCACAGTGCAACCAAGTTATTGATCATTTCCAACCATTAATGGGTAATCATTTTTATAATTAAAGTATTTTTAATTATTTCCACAAAAAATTTTTTGAGTTTGGTAGTCATTGGTAATAGGTAGCAATGGGATTTTCATGACCACATTTGATAGAAAGTTTCCCTCTTTCCATTCCATAGAAGTTTCTGATTCATTCTTTTTAATGATAAAACTAACGGTTGCTATTGAGTACAAGATGCAGAGATTTTAGTGGAGGCTAATAAGTCTTCTTTGCAAAGTAGATTTTTTAAAAAAATGTAGGTCTAAATTTATATCACCAGTCTTTCTAATTCTCACTGGAAATTTTCACATATTTGAAAACTGAGGGTGTACTATATTTTTCTAACATTTGTATTTTACATCACTCTCTAATCTATTAAAGTTAAAACAATGTTATCAAAATGAAGTGGCAACTTTTGGCTTTTAGTTGTACCTATGATCGGCAAGTCATAAAAAACACAAAACATACAGTGCTATTCCAACGTGACATCGGAGACTGATTAAAAAAAAGAAGTGAATAATCATGATGATGTACATGGAGTTCCTAAATCAATAAAGAATTAGCTGATGCCATTCTTTGCACTCATATACCTGCTCACAGGTGGAACATCTAAGGAAAAGTCAAAATTCCTCTCTGGGGATACCACCGACCAGTGCAGAATCACCTGAAGAAATTAGAACACCCAAGCCTGTGGACTCCTTTCAAGTACCTCCTATCGTGAAGGCCAAACCCTCAAGGGCACATGTCACACGTCACTGCAAAACAATGCGTTGGTTCTCCTCCCCTGGTCAACTTGGTGACCCCTCCAGGCTTGCACATTGATTTCCATAGGGTCCTGCTACGCGTTTGGTCCTGTCCTTTCAAATCCTGAAGAGAGGCTCACTAGCAGATGCACCCTTGTACATCACACCGGGTGTGAGGCTGAAAGAGGAGCGGCAGAAATGTGCACCACCCTGCAGTGAGTTCGTATTTAGAAAAGCTTCTGTGGGCTCAAGCATTTCACACAGACCTGGGTTTTGTCTCATTTCTCCACTAACTTCTCATTAGGCTTTGTCCATCAGAGAGAGACTTTTGCCATCAAAAGCACAAAGAATAACAAAACATTACATTGCAATCAGCTTGTGACAGTTTGTGCTTTAAAAACATAGTGCGTCAAGCACATCAGAGATGCTCAATAAATATTTGTAGATTTATTAAAAGTAATAACATGGTTTCTGAAGAACCAATCTCCATTTTGGAAAAAAAGAAAAAAAAAAAAAGAAAAACCATATAAATTTCTTTCCCCTGACTGGATGGAACAATGAGAATCTACAAATTAAATATGAACTCTGATTTGATTGCAGAGAGTTCGTCAAAAAGAAAAAAAAAAAAAAAGAACATTGCCACAGTAGCATTGGCACTTAACAGTGCATTGAAGATTTAACTTTTTCCACTGCAATATGAACTGGTTCCTAACACCTGTTAGGTACCAGAGTGTAATCACTCAAATAGGAAATGAACTCTATTTCACTTTGGGAAAGGTATGATCATAATTTTATCTAAAAATTATTAACATATTTCAGGGAGACGGCCCTCTTATTTAGCGTGTCTCAAAGTAATGCAGGCATAAATGCCAGGGGACCTCATTATAGAACTTCAACGTGGCATTGTCACGTGCAAGTGTATTCCTCCCACATCTGCAGTAGTTGCTTCCTACTATTTTATGTTTCTACAGAGTAGTGACACCCCTAGGATGACAAAGATGAGGATATGGGGGGGATAAAGATCACAAAACTTACACTAAAAAGGGATGTTCCTCTATATCATATGAAAAACCCCTTATCAAAAGGCAGTTGAGCTCACGGACGAAAAAATGCTTTATACATTCATAATTTTCCCGTCACAACAGCAAAGGTTTCCAAAGACAAGACTCAGTAGTGAAGGCCACACACTTTTTTTTCTTTTTTTTGCATTAGTTTGATACGTTGAAAATCAGAACCTTTGAAGCATCTTGTAAATGGGAGAAATGGAACTGGACCCGGCTGGGCGTGGGGGTGGGGTGTGATGGAAGGGATCCAAACGAATGTGTGACTCAGCTGTTGACGTGGACAGCAGAGGAGTTGGTGGGAAATGTTACAGCAGACCTGACCCCTCTACCAAGGGTCTGTCAAGAACACAGTACAGGGATCAAAAAACAAAAACTCTAAAACAAAACTAAAAACAAAACTGAACTGCAACTTCGCCAGCTTGTAAACAAGGAAAAGCATTTCACAGATTCAAAGTTCAAGGGAAGTAAACGTCTTTAAATTATTTTTGTCAGTTCAACCCTGATTTAAAAAGTATGGCTAGCAGAAATAAGGAAGCGCAGCCGTTGACATCCTGAGCTAGCAGCTGTCTTCTGAGAAGCAGCACTTCCAAGCCTCTTCTCAAGATGCCACGCCAAGGAGACACCTTCTCTCACATGTCTCTTTCCCACAGTCCTGGAATATCGATTGCTTGCCATGCTGGTGTGGACAGTCCTAGCTGCTATAGATTTAGACGTGGGGAGACTGGAGGCGGGTAGGCGAATTCTCGGAGGATGCTCCGGGCCACTTCCACATTATTCTGGGCTATCTCTAAGGCTCTCTTCACTTCTTCAAAGGCATAACCCTCTCCCATGAGTTTTGCAATTTTTGCATCAACATTTTCCAATGCTGCCTCGGGCCCGTGGGGTTTTCTGTGGTGGATTTCTGGTGCAGTCCTGCGCGGTCGTGGTTTAGGAGGCCTGGCTGGTGCTTGTGAACCATCTGTGTACATTTTGAAAAAGAGAGATCATGTAAATAATGGGCTAAAAATAAAGACACCGTATCAGTTTGATCTCATTTTATATGAAAACCCTATTTTTCATTACCTCCATAAATAAACTTGCCCTCCCATTTTGAACATTAAAAAAACTGAGTTAGAATGTGTTGGAAGTTTGAGAAATTAATACAAATATACTCCCAATTCCACATGTTATTCTTTAAGCCATATGAAGTAACAGGTAGAGAAGGGAAAAACATTGAAAATGAAAGGCTTTCATTATGGGGACACTAGCTTTTTCTTTCCTACTATGGTGGAGGATCTTTCTTGGGAAGTTTCTACCAGAGGAAACTGTTACAAGGTTGTCAATATTCCTGGAAGCACATCCCCAGCAGGTCCTCCATCCCACCCAGGCCACAGAACAACTACTCTGAGCAATAGGCTTTGTAGTGTCTCTGCCCGTCTGATTTTTCAAGTTAATAATGCTGTCACCTAATGCTGGGGTGGGGAGCAAAATAGTATATGCTTCGAGTCTACTGTTAGTTAATAAGCTGAGCAGAAGTAAACTCACTGCTTTGCTCAAATACTTTACCCAGATTCCAAATGTTTGAAGTTTTGCTAGAGAAAAAGCAAAGCCAGCAAAAACATGAGCAACGGAGATTCAGACTCCGGATCAGTCCCCTGATAAGTTTCTCAAAGTCAAATCAAATGACATTGGTGCCCATGAATGGAGAGTAATCTTCCTAAGAGAAAGAATTCGAGACCACCACCCCTCATGGACCCCAGGGCGTGGGCTGGTAACTTGAGAAGGCACTTTTATATCATGGATGTCCATGATATCTATATTTGGTACTGTTTTTCAAAAGTCGAAATTAAGAAAAGATTAAAATAAAAATTACCAAACTTATGTCATGCAACACATTTATGGATTTAAGACTATTTAGACATCGACACTTCCTTAATATCTTTCTCAGAGCACTGACAAATGCCAAATGATAAATCCAAGGACATAGTTAAGTAGATGAGGAAGTGAGGCTACGACCCAAATGCCTTGTGACTCTCGACCCCAGCCTTGCCCTCCTGGTCTCTGCTGCTTTGCCAACTTTCCCAATATCTTCATGAGAAATTGTAAGCTGATACTTTCAATAATCAAATCTAAATCAAAAAATTATCTAATACATTCTTTTATATTTTTCTCATAATTCTTTTTCCATGAGAAGGTAACTTGTTAAAAACATCGTCTTCACAATTCCAGCAGTATAGCAGTGTAACATACATACATGAAAGCCTCCAATATGAAAATATTTGGTTCCACACCAAATTGGATGATAGTCTTATTTTTAATCTTTACTTTCTTATAGAATACTGCCCAGTTTGGAAAAATATAGCTATAGATAAAGCTTATTAAATTAGGCTCATATACAAGAACACATTAATTTCTGGTTCTTGCTCAAGTCTGTATATACTGTATCTTGCATCTATAACTAAACATCTCAAGTTACTATGGTCTGCTAAACTACATTTCTTACTCTGTTTTCAGGTCCCATTTATTTTCTATTAAGTATTTCCATTATGTCACGCAGAGCTGGACAATAAATTTTACTTTGCTTCTAATCATTTCCATCTAAACTGTTAGAAATTCTAGCAAGCTATCCTTTAGTCAATCACCACAGAAGTCATACATTGAAATCTTGTCTGTTCTGATTTACTTTTTGTTCAGAAAAAGTACCTACACTTAAATGCAAGTCTAAATTCCCCATTTTCTACAGGTAAGACTCAAAGAGTTTTTCTAATACTATTATTTTGCTTTTGTCAAAAATACTGAGAAGGGCAGATGAATGTCAAGCATCACTGAAAAGAACAGCTAAATATGCTCCTAGAATGGGAAGGATACTATGGTAGCTGGAGACACATATGATAGTATAATTGGCAATGAAGTTTTTTTTTTTTGAATTTTTTCTTTTTTTTAAAGATTTTATTTATTTATTTATTTGAGAGAATGAGATAGAGCATGAGAGAGGGGAGGGTCAGAGGGAGAAGCAGACTCCCTGCTGAGCAGGGAGCCCGATGCAGGACTCGATCCCGGGACTCCAGGATCATGACCTGAGCCGAAGGCAGTTGCTTAACCAACTGAGCCACCCAGGCGCCCGGCAATGAAGTTTTAAGATTTAGAACTTTTAAATGTAATAAGGACATGTATTTTTAATTGAAGTATAGTTGACATACAATATATTTGTTTCGTTTCAAGTGTACAGCAGTGATTTAACATGTATATACATTACGAAATACCACAGGAAGTGCAGTTACCATCTGTCACCATACAAAGTTATTAAATATCACCGACTCTATTTCCTATGCTGTCCTGATGTTCTAACTGGAAGTCTGCACCTCTTAATCCCCTTCAGCTATTTTGCCCATTCTCTGAACTCCACACAACCACCAGTTCTCTGTATTTATGAGTCTGTTTCTGTTTTTTTTTCATTTTTTTTTTTTTAGATTGCACATACAAGTGAAATCATATGGTATTTGTCTGACTTATTTCACTTAGCATAATACCCTCTAGGTCCATCCACGTTGTTGCAAATGGCAAGATGTCACTTTTTATGGCTGAGTAATATTCCAGTGTGTGTCTCTGTGTGTGTATATACATCTTTATCCATTCATCTATTGAGGGACACTTACACGGCTTCCACTTCTTGGCTACGGTAAATAATGCTGCAATGAACATAGAAGTGCATATATATTTTCAAATTAGTGTTTTTGTTTACCAATGTCTTATAGTTTTCAGAATACAAGTCTTTCACCTCCTTGGTTGAGTTTTTCAGGCATTTTGTTATTTTATTTTTTGGGGGGGCTTTTTTGGTATTTTATTCTTTTTGATTCAGTTGCAAATGGAACTGTTTTCTTAATTTCTCTAATAGTCCATTATTAGTATATAGAAATACAACAGATTTCTATATATTAATTCTGTATCCTGCAATTTTACTGAATTTTTTTATCCTAGTAGTTTTTTGGTAGAGTCTTTAGAGTTTTCTATATATGGTATCATCTCATCTGCAAATAGTGACAGTTTTACTTCTTCCATATGAATTTGGATGCCTTTTGTTTCTTGTCTGATTGTGGTGACTAAGACTTTTGGTACTATGTTGAATAAAAGTTGTGAGGGTGAGCATCCTTGTCTTGTTCCTAATCCTAGAGGGAAACCTTTGCACTGTTGAGTGTGATGTTAACTGCGAACCTGTCATATACAGCTTCACTATGTTACGGTATATTCTCTACCTGCTATGTTGAGAGTTTTTACCATGGATAGATGTTGAATTTTGTCAAGTAAGTTTTCTGCATCTATTGAGATGATCATATGATTTTATCCTTCATTTTGTTAATGTGCATCACACTAAATTACAGATGCTGAATCATCCTTGTACCCCTGGAGTAAATTCCACTTGATTGGAGTGAATGAGCCTTTTAATGTATTTTTGAATGTTGTTTGCTAATGTTTTGTTGAGGATTTTTGCATCTATGTTCTTCTGGGATATTGACCTGTGATTTTATTTTTATCTTTTGTCTGATTTTGCTATCAGAGTAATGCTGGTATTGTAGAATGAATCTGGAAATGCTCCTTTTCAATTTTTGGGAGTATTTTGAGAACTCTCTTTAAATGTTTGGGAGAATTCACTCGTGAATCCTTCTCATCCTGAACTTGTGTTTCCTGGGAGTTTTTATATCACTGGTTCAACTTCATTACTAGTAATTTGTTCATATTATCTATTTCTTTCTGATTCAGTCTTGGAGGATTGTGTTTCTAGGGACTTAGCAATTACTTCTTTTAGGTTGTGCAAATTGTTGGCAAATAATTTTTTGTAGTAGCCTTTTACAATCCTTTGTATTTCTCAGTTGTAACTTTTCCTCATTCATTTCTGATTTCATTTGAATTCTCTCTTTCTCTTGATTAGTCTGGATAAAGGTTTATCAGTTTTGTTTCTCTAAGAACCAGCTCTCAGCTTTGTTGATCTTTTTTATGTTTTTTTTTTTTCCCCAGTCTCTATTTCATTTATTTCCACTCTGATTTTGTTATTTCTTTCCTTCTTCTAACTTTGGGCTTTATTCTTCTTTCTAGTTCTTTAGGTATAAAGTTAAATAATTTGAGATTTCTGTCGTTTCTGGGGGTAGGCCTGTATGACTATAATCTTCCCTGTTAGAACTGTTTTTGCTGCTTCCCACAGATTTTGGAAATTTGTGTTTCCATTTTCATTTGTCTCAAGGTTTTTTTTTTTTTTATTCCTCTTTGATTTCTCCATTGACCCACTGGTTGTTTAGCAGAATGTTTAGTCTCCCTGTGTTTGCGTTTCTTCCAGTTCGTGTAATTGATTTCTAAATTCATACTGCTGTGGTCAGAAAAGATGCTTGATATAATTTCAATCTTCTTAAATTTACTGAGAGTTGTTTTATGGCCTAACATGTGATCTATCCTGGAGAAAGTTCCATGTGCACTTAAAAAGAAGGTATACTTGCTGTCTGGGGATGGAATGTTTTATATAAATCTTACTTAATTTGGTGTAATATGTTGTTCAATGATACCATTTCCTTATTGATTTTCTGCATGAATTATCCATTGATGTAAGTGGGGTATTAAAATTTCCTGCTGTGATTTCATTAGTGTCAATTTCTTCATGTCTATTAATATTTATGTAAATGTTTCTGTGTTAGGTACCTACGTACTTACAAGTGTGATACCCTTTTGTTAGACTGACCCTTTTATCCTTATGTAATGCCCTCTTTTACATCTTTTGTGTCTGATGTCTGTTTTTTTTCTTTTTGTCATTTTCATGGAATATCTTTCTCCATGCCTCTACTTTCAGTTTGCATGTGTCTTTAAGGTGTGAAATCTCTTGTAGGCAGCATACAGATGGATCCTTTTTATCCATTCGCCCTATGTCTTTTGGTTGGAGCATTTAGTCCACTTATATTTAAAGAAATTATTTGTAAGTATGTAGTTATTGCTATTTTGTGAATTATTTTCTGGCTATTTTCAAGGTTCTCTGTTCCTTTCTTTTGCTCTCTTCCCTTGTGATTTGCTTAGATTTCCTTCTTTTTATTTTTTTGATATGTATTATAGGTTTTTGGTTTGTGCTTAGTGTGAGTTTCATATATAATTCCCTATTTATACAGCAGGTTATTTTGCTTGTCACTTAAGTTTGAACTCATTTTGAAAGCACATTTTTACCCTGCACCCCACAATTTATTTGATGTTATCTTGCACATATTTTTATTATGTGCATCCCTTAACTAATTATTGTAGATACAGTTAAAGCAAAGATTTATTTTCCTAATAGATCTTTTCCCTGGAAATCCAAAAGTCACATATCCCAGCTCATTTAATCCTAGTCCTCACTGCCTTAACTCAAAATTTATTTCCTCAAAAGAGTGCTGACCTCTCTTCAGAATCTTACAAATGCTTGGAATTTGAATTGTGTCATGTATTTGAGCCTACAAACAGAAGTAAAATAGAATCTGTTGCAACTCTGGCCACTTGTTATAAATTTCTACTTACGAATATTCAAGTTTGACATATCTTAATTTTTTGTTCAATTGTTTTAATTGAATAGAGTAGCTCTGTACCAGGTAACTGACAGCTACAGCTACTGAGACTTTTCTGGATGTAGATAAGGAACATCACTTATAGATGGGATTGGTTAGATACATTTCATTTTGGCAACTAAGATTTTAAGTGACCTTGAGCTAAGCCATTTACTTGTACAATTTTCACTCTCTAAATCTACTTTCCTATCTTATTTTTAGAAATATTATTTATCCTTTCTCAGTGAGGTAGTATGCAAATTAATTAATGTAATGGTCTTTTCAGCACATATATTGAACATTAAAAATAAAGGACAATGTGGGGGAGGAGCGAGATGGTGGAGGAGTATGAGACCAAAATTTTGTCTGGTCCCAGGAATTCAGCTAGATAGGTATCAAACCATTCTGACCACCTACGAACTCAAGAGGAGATTAAAGAAAAGAATAGCAGCAACTCTCTGAACAGAAAAGTGACCACTTTCTGGAAGGTAGGACGTGCAGAGAAGTGAATCCGAGGCGATATTTAGGAAGATAGACCGCGGGGGGGAGGAAGCCTCCATCAGCCGCTACTGGCAAGTGATAGAGCAGCGGAGCACAAAAACGGAACTTTTAGAAGTTGGCTCTGCTGGGGGACGTAGCTCCAATGGCTAAGCAGGGGGTGGAACCCTCACTGGGACAGTGTGGTCTCAGGACCCTCAGGGTCACAGAAAGACTGGGGGTGCCTGAGTGCGGCAGAGCTCCCGGATATCGGAGCGAGGAAGCTGGCTGCAGAGACGGAGCCGAGGAGTGGGCTCTCAGCTCAGGGTTGCCATAAACCGGGATCCGCGGCCCAGTCGGGGCACGGCTCCTCCAGCAGGGACACAAGCAGCAGATCCGGGGAGACTCCCCTTCCTTCCCGGGGAGGAGCGGTGCGGGAACGCACTGCAGGGATCTGCTGGGTTTGGAGACTCCACACGGGGTCGGGTGCCAGAGATAGAAATGCTCGGTCACAGGCTGGGTGAGCACAGAGTGCGGCCGGATTCCAGGAAGACAAGAGTGATTGACTGCTTTTCTCTGGGGGCTCACTGAGGAGTGGGGCCCCAAGTTCCTGGCTCCTCCGGGGCGGAGATTGGGAGGCCGCCATTTTCACTCTCCTAATCCAAAGCATTACCGAAAGCTTGCAGGGAACAAAAGCTCCCGAGAGCAAACCTGAGCAGACTACTTAGCCCAGCCCCAGCTAGGGCAGGGCAATTTCGCCTCCTGTAAAGACATTTGAGAATCACTGCAACAGGCCCCACCCCCAGAAGATCAGCAAGAACAGCCAGCCAAGACCAAGTTTACCAATCAATGCGAATGGCAGAACTCCAGCAGTAGGGGAATACAGCACATAGGAATTCGTGGCTTTTTCCCCATGATTCTTTAGTCTTTCAAAGTTAATTTTTAAAATTTTTTTTTAATTTTCCTATTTCCCTTTTTCAACCAACATCTTATCAATACCTTTTTAAAAAAATCTTTTTTATTTTCATTTTTAGAGTCATATTCTGTCCCTTCATAGTAGTTAACCTTATTTTTGGTATATATATATAAGTTGTTCTCTCTTTAAAATTTTGGGAGGCACTTTCTTCGAAAAGACCAAAATATACCCCAAATCTAGTGTGTGGCACTGATTTATGCACCAGCATGATCATATTTGATCATATTTCTTTTTTCCTTTTTTTCTTTTTCCCCAGTTACAGGTCTCTTCTGATTTGTTTAGTGTATATTTTCCTGGGGTTGTTTTTACCCTGTTAGCATTTTGTTCTCTCATTCATCTACTGTATTCTGGACAAAATGACAAGATGGAAAAAATCACCTCAAAAAAAAGAACAAGAGGCAGTATCGACTGCCAGGGACCTAATCAATATGGACATTAGTAAGATGTCAGAACTAGAGTTCAGAATGATGATTTTAAAGATACTAGCTGGGCTTGAAAAAAGCATGGAAGATATTAGAGAAACCCTTTCTGGAGAAATAAAAGAACTAAAATCTAAGTCAAAATCAAAAAGGCTATTAATGAGGTGCAATAAAAAATGGAGGCTCTAACTGCTAGGATAAATGAGGCAGAAGAGGGAATTAGTGATATAGAAGACTGAATGATGGAAAATAAAGAAGCTGAGAAAAAGAGAGATAAACAAATACTGGATCACGAGGGCAGAATTAGAGAGATAAGTGATACCATAAGACGAAACAACATTAGAATAACTGGGATCCCAGAAAAGAAGAAAGAGAGAGGGGCAGAAGGTATATTGGAGCAAATTATAGCAGAGAACTTCCCTCATGTGGGGAAGGAAACAGGCATCAAAATCCAGGAGGCACAGAGAAACCCCCTCAAAATCACTAAAAATAGGTCAACACCCCGACATCTAATAGTAAAACTTATGAGTCTCAGAGACAAAGAGAAAATCCTGAAAGCAGCTCGGGAGAAGAGATCTGTAACCTACAATGGTAGAAACATTAGATTGGCAACAGACCTATCCACAGAGACCTGGCAGGCCAGAAAGGACTGGCATGATATATTCAGAGCACTAAATGAGAAAAATATGCAGCCAAGAATACTATATCCAGCTAGGCTGTCATTGAAAATAGAAGGAGAGATAAAAAGCTTCCAGGACAAACAAAAACTAAAGGAATTTGCAAACACGAAACCAGCCCTACAAGAAATATTGAAAGGGGTCCTCTAAGCAAAGAGAGAGCCTAAAAGTAACATAGACCAGAAAGGAACACAGACAATATACAGAAACAGTCACCTTACAGGCAATACAATGGCACTAAATTCATATCTTTCAATAGTTACCCTGAATGTAAATGGGCTAAATGCCCCAATCAAAAGACACAGGCTATCAGATTGGATTAAAAAACAAGACCCGTCGATATGCTGTCTGCAAGAGACTCATTTTAGACCCAAAGACACCCCCAGATTGAAAGTGAGGGGGTGGAAAACAATTTACCATGCTAATGGACACCAAAAGAAAGCTGGGGTGGCAATCTTTATACCAGACAAATTAGATTTTACACCAAAGAGATGAGGAAGGACACTATATCCTACTTAAAGGGTCTATCCAACAAGAAGATCTAACAATTGTAAGTATCTATGCCCCTAACATGTGAGCAGCCAATTATATAAGCCAATTAATAACGAAAGCAAAGAAACACATTGACAACAATACAATAATAGTGGGGGACTTTAACACCTCCCTCACTGAAATGGACAGATCATCTAAGCAAAAGATCCAGAAGGAAATAAAGACTTTAAATGACACACTGGACCAAATGG
This sequence comes from Eumetopias jubatus, assembly GCF_037043125.1. Lineage (NCBI taxonomy): Eukaryota > Metazoa > Chordata > Mammalia > Carnivora > Otariidae > Eumetopias > Eumetopias jubatus. The sequence goes on from NW_028274807.1 coordinate 52,069,270, forward strand.
ACTTCACAGATATATTCAGAACATTCCATCCCAAAGCAACAGAATACACATTCTTCTCTAGTGCCCATGGAACATTCTCCAGAATAGATCACATTCTAGGTCACAAATCAGGTCTCAACTGGTACCAAAAGACTGGGATCATTCCCTGCATATTTTCAGACCACAATGCTTTGAAACTAGAACTCAATCATAAGAGGAAAGTCGGAAAGAACTCAAATACATGGAGGCTAAAGAGCATCCTACTAAAGAATGAATGGGTCAACCAGGAAATTAAAGATGAATTAAAAAAATTCATGGAAACCATTGAAAATGAAAACACAACTGTTCAAAATCTTTGGGAAGCAGCAAAGGCAGTCCTAAGACGAAAGTATATAGTAATATCTCAAGAAACAAGAAAGGTCTCAAATACACAACCTAACACTACACCTAAAGGAGCTGGAGAAAGAAGAGCAAATAAAGCCTAAACCCAGCAGGAGAAGAGAAATAATAAAGATCAGAGCAGAAATCAATGAAACAGAAACCAAAAGAACGGTAGAACAGATCAACGAAACTAGGAGCTGGTTCTCTGAAAGAATTCACAAGAGTGATAAACCCCAGGCCAGACTTATCAAAAAGAACAGAGAAATGACCCAAATAAATAAAATCATGAATGAGAGATCACTACCAACACCAAAGAAATACAAACAATTATAAGAACATATTATGAGCAACTCTATGCCAGCAAATTAGATAATCTGGAAGAAATGGATGCATTCCCAGAGATGTATCAACTACCAAAACTGAACCAGGAAGAAATAGAAAATCTGAACAGACCTATAACCTATATAAGGAAATCGAAGCAGTCATCAAAAATCTCCCAACAAACAAAAGCCCAGGGCCAGATGGCTTCCCAGGGAAATTCTACCAAACATTTCAAGAAGAATGAATACCTATTCTTCTGAAACTGTTCCAGAAAATAGAAATGGAAGGAAAACTTCCAAACTTGTTTTATGAGGCCACCATTACCTTGATCCCCAAACCAGAAAAAGACCCCATCAAAAAGGAGAATTACAGACCAATATCCTTGATGAACATGGATGCAAAAATTCTCACCAAAATACTAGCCAATAGGATCCAGCAGTACATTAGAAGGATTATTCACCACGACCAAGTGGGATTTATCCCTGGGCTGCACGGTTGGTTCAATATCCGCAAATCAATCAATGTGATACAATACATTAATAAAAGAAAGAACAAGAACCATATGATCCTCTCAATAGATGCAGAAAAAGCATTTGACAAAGTACAGCATCCTTTCTTGATCAAAACTCTTCAGAGTATAGGCATAGAGGGTACATACCTCAATATCATAAAAGCCATCTATGAAAAACCCACAGCGAATATCATTCTCAATGGGCAAAAACAGAGCTTTCCCCCTTAGGTCAGGAACACAGCAGGGATGTCCACTATCACCACTGCTATTCAACATAGTATTAGAAGTCCTAGCCACAGCAATCAGACAACAAAAAGAAATAACAGACATGTGAATCGGCAAAGAAGAAGTCAAACTCTCACTCTTTGCAGTTGATACGATACTTTGTGTGGAAAACCCAAAAGACTCCACCCCAAAACTGCTAGAGCTCATACAGGAATTCAGTAAAGTGGTAGGATATAAAATCAATGCACAGAAATCAGTGGCATTCCTATACACCAACAAGACAGATGAAATTAAGGAGTTGATCCCATTTACAATTGCACCCAAAACCATAAGATACCTAGGAATAAATCTAACCAAAGAGGCAAAGAATCTGTACTCAGAAAACTATGAAATACTCATGAAAGAAATTGAGGATGACACAAAGAAATGGAAAAACGTTCCACGCACATAGATTGGAAGAACAAATATTGTTAAAATGTCTATGCTACCTAGAGCAATCTACACATTTAATGCAATCCCTATCAAAATACCATCCACTTTTTTCAAAGAAATGGAACAAATAATCCTAAAATTTGTATGGAACCAGAAAAGACCCTGAATAGCCAGAGGACTGTTGAAAAAGAAAAGCCAAGCTGGTGGCTGGTGACATCACAATTCCAGACTTCAAGCTCTAGTACAAAGCTGTAATCATCAAGACAGTACGGTACTGACACAAAAACAGACACACAGATCAATGGAACAGAAGAGAGCCCAGAAATGGACCCTCAACTGTACAGTCAACTAACCTTTGACAAAGCAGGTAAGAATGTCCAATGGAAAAAAGACAGTCTCTTCAACAAATGGTATTGGGAAAATTGGACAGCCATATGCAGAAGAATGAAACTGGACCGTTTCCTTACACCACACACAAAAATAGACTCAAAATGGTTGAAAGACCTAATTGTGAGACAGGAGTCTATCCAAATCCTAAAGGAGAATGCAGGCAGCAACCTCTTTGACCGCAGCCACAGCTACTTCTTTCTAGAAATATCACCAAAGGCAAGGGAAGCAAGGGCAAAAATGAACTATTGGGACTTCAAGATTAAAAGCTTTTGCACAGGAAAAGAAACAGTCAACAAAACCAAAAGACAACCGACAGCTGGGAGAAGATATTTGCAAATGACATATCAGATAAAGGGCTAGTATCCAAAATCTATAAAGAACTTATCAAACTCAACACCCAAAGAACAAATGATCCAATCAAGAAATGGGCAGAAGACATGAATAGACATTTTTCCAAAGAAGACATCCAAATGGCCAACAGAACGTGAAAAGGTGCTCAACATTGCTTGGCATCAAGGAAATCCAAATCAAAACCTCAATGAGATACCACCTCTCTCCAGTCAGTATGGCTAAAATTAACAAGTCAGGAAACGACAGATGTTGGCAGGGATGTGGAGAAAGGGGAACTGTCCTACACTGTTTGTGGGAATGCAAGCTGGTGCAGACACTCTGGAAAACAGTATGGAGTTTCCTCAAAAAGTTGAAAATAGAGCTGCCCTACAACCCAGCAATTGCATTACTGGGTATTTACCCCAAAGATACAACTGTAGGGACCCGAAGGGGTACGTGCACCCCAGTGTTTATAGCAGCAATGTCCACAATAGCCAAACTGTGGAAAGAGCCAAGATGTCCATCGACAGATGAATGGATTAAGAAGATGTGGTGTATATGTGTGTGTGTGTGTGTATACACACACACACACACACACACACACATATACATACAATGGAGTATTATGCAGCCATCAAAAGGAATGAAATCTTGCCATTCGCAACGATGTGGATGGAACTGGAGGGTATTATTCTGAGCGAAATAAGTCAATCAGAGAAAGACATGTATGATATGATATCACTGATAAGAGGAATTCTTAATCTCAGGAAAGAAACTGAGGGTTGCTGGAGTGGTGGGGGGTGAGAGGGATGGGGTGGCTGGGTGATAGACACTGGGGAGGGTATATGCTATGGTGAGCGCTGTGAATTGTGTAAGACTGTTGAATCACAGACCTATACCTCTGAAACAAATAATACATTATATGTTAAAAAAAAAAAAAGCAGGAAGGGAAAAATGAAGGGGGAATATTGGAGGGGGAGATGAATCATGAGCGACTATGAACTCTGAGAAACAAACTGGGGGTTCTAGAGGGGAGGGTTGTGGGGGGATGGGTTAGCCTGCTGATGGGTATTAAAGAGGGCACGTACTGAATGGAGCACTGGGTGTTATACGCAAACAATGAATCGTGGAACACTACATCAAAAACTAATGAGGTCATGTACGGTGATTAACATAATAAAATAAAAAAAAATTTCGAGTTAGGGAAATTATGACAAATCCAAGGATCAAACAAACTTACTTCCTACCTCAAAAAAAAAATAAAGACAATGAATTTACATTTATGATAACTGCTCTACTTAAATGCCATGAACAATAATTACTACAAATTAAAAGTAACGTCAGAAGTGTGGAAGAGGAAAAAACATGGAATCCGTTGTGAGTGCTAATTCCATAGAAAGCTTTTAAGCAACATCTTAATAAGGAAGATCTGTTACAATCTGAACTAAGAGTAGAAACTATTTAAAAAAGCGGGGGTAGGGGTTCAGTTGGTTAAGCATTCAGCTCTTGATTTTAGCTAAGGTCATGAGATCAGGGTTGTAAGATCAAGCCCTGCATCTGGCTCTGTGCTGGGTGTGGAGCTTGTCTAAGATTCTCTCCCATTCTCTCTTAAAGGATTCCTTTTTTTTTTTTAGTTAAAAAAAAAAGGGGAAGGGATCATTTTCATGTTCATCATTAGAGCAAACTGCTTAAAACTAATCTTTCTTTCTACATATCCATTCCCAAAGCTTATAGACAGCCTTCACTTTACAGCTTGTTCTTTTTCACCATGTCTGAAAGAGACACCAGGTCCTTTTTCCCTTTAGAATGGGTAAGTAATAGAAAGGAGCAATGAAACAGAAGATGAAACTATCTTATAGTTCCCCAAAAGTTATTATACTTTTGGAGTACATTGGAATTACTATGAGTCTTACCAACTCTATGGAAATTTCTGTACCTGAATAAATGACCTTTCAATATCTTCTTAAGGATGACATGTATTTATTCTAGTGCTCCTGCCCAATGTCACTGTATTTTTGAACTATGAGCAATGGCAGTGGTATCAAAATAAGTGCAAGAATACATGGAGCCATCGGATATAAATAGCACATCTTCTTGGAGCACCAAATTTTACTCAAGGATTACAGATTTACCAAGGAGAAAAATGTAAAATTTGCACAAGTTTTTAAGATAAAACAGACTTGCAACAACACTGGGGCTTTAACCAAAAGTGGATAATCAGGAAATTGATTCAGAGTTACCTCCTTGGTGGGCTGAAAGATTTGAGAAGCGGTGGTTTAGGGTTAAATCTTGATTCAATTTTCATTATCTGAGCATATAAAAGAGCAAAGCGATACTGAGAAAAGTCCTGGATGGCACGGGAATAATCCTGATGAACACATGGTTAGAATAATACCTTAAATGGTTACTCCAGGTCGTGCATTCTCAATGAGGGCAGTATCCTCAGGAGGATGAAAATTGGTCCTTGAGGGACGAGAAAAGGTCTTAGATGCTAAAAGGTACACAGAAATCAAAAGTATATCTGTGGTATTAAACTGTCATTGTTGCAGGAGGGCAGGAGTGATTATGGAAAAAAATAAAAAAAAGGTCTAAAAGGGTCCTTAGGCAGATTATGATTAACAAAAGCAAACAAAAGGCAAGCTACACTGCTGTCACTCACATTTCTCAGGGTTGATGGCACTTCTACTTCGGGGGCTACCAACTATTTCACTGCAAGAGGTCCTTATTTATTACTCCCTTCATTGTCTAAACTTTGGTGGTTTTTTAAGTACAGATTCTGAAAGATTATCTAATAAGCAAATGTCATCACACTGATGAATCTATTTCCTATTTGTTGTATTAAGCCTTATTTAACAATAGCTACAACACCAAGTTTCTATATTTCTAGACCAAAGCAGAGGCATTTAATTCATTAGTTTTCTTGCAAATAAAGTTAGGGTTTCTGTTAGACTTCTAAAATATTAGTCTATGACAGCACATAAAAATGATGGACCATCATACAATAATTTAAAATGACACTTACTTTAAAACTTAATGATGTGGTGAGTTACTTATGAAACTATGTTAAGTGGAATTGACATACTGAGTATGATCTCAGTGTTGTGAACATGTACACAGACAAACATTAGAAGGAAGTACGCCAACAGGGCAACAATGTTCCTGATTGATGATGGGTTAGAAGTGACTTCTCTTTTTGCATTTTATTCTCCAATGTGCATGTACTACTTTCATAATTAGAAAAAAAAACGAATAGCCTCAGATCCCCTCTGCTAGCTTTACAGGTCTAAGCTGCTCAAAGATCTAATATGGAGAAATAGAACGATTTTGCTGATATAAAAAGTATAGAAGGCATAGAGTAGGTGGCTTCCTAAGATCATGTGAAACATCACCAGGATCTAGGTTTCGAAATCTCTAGTACAACTTCTAATACTCTCTTCCATCCCTCTGTCATCCTTACTATTCCTTTGCTTCTATCAGACTTTATCCATGGGGCATCTCTAAACTCTGTTTAACAATCATTGTTATATGCATGTGTGATTTTTTTAAACTTAATTTTGGCTTAGCTACTGGCAGGATAACAACAAACTCTGCTAACAAAAACAATAAAAATGCACACATAGCTTACTGATAAAACACAGAATTCATATCCTAATATACGGATACTTACTAGCTGTGAGACCCTGGGTAATTAACTTTCTTCTATAAATTGACATTAGTACTATTTAAAATTGGTTGTGAGGAATAAAATTTTGTCTATAATATCCAATAAATGATATATATACATACATATATAATTACATAGTTATACATATAAACATTATATATATATTGAATTATCTCCTGTTTATACATATGCTATATTTAAAATTCTTAGCTTAACATTTGGCCCATAGTAACTGCCTAACAAATTTAGAAATTAATTATTATGTACAATCTGAGACATCATCTCTAACTTATTTAGAGTTACTACTTCATGGATAATATTTGAGATAGACATCAAGTCTTATTTGAGTTACTACTTCACGGATAATTTACTACTTCATGGATAATATTTGAGATAGACATCAAGACTCAGACTATTGATTTTTCTCAACTATAACAATATCTGAGAATTAAAATAAAAATATAAATTTAACTGATTGAGGCATTAAAAATTTTAAATACATCATTATGACTCTGTTATTCTACTGGAAGTTAGATCAATTCTAGAACTCATTTATGCCACAAACTTCAATTGCTATTAGTATAGATACACTGATTTTATAAGGACATGTTTTAATATAGTTTTCACTAAATTACAAATAAAAAAAAATCTTCACATACCCAGTGGTAGATAATTATGATAGTTAAGGCTAAAGTTATACAATTTTGTAATACATCCAGACAATGGTTATAAGAGAACTATATTACTATTAAATTTGTAAGAAAAAAGGACTCTAGATACTGTGGTTTGAAAACTAGAGCTGTGTGTAAAAGACATCTCAGGTAGCTGAATTGTGGTGAAACTCTTAACACTGCATTTTCCTTTGTTGAAACACAAAACAAAATCTTATAAACACAATTTATCTTCAAACATCTTATCACTAATGACAATACACAATTCCAACCCTTGAGTGAAGCCATGATTTTCAACTGAGATTTTAAGAATATATCTATAGATCAATAGAAGATCTCTACAGAAAATTTGATTTTAATATAAAATCATTCAATATTCTATTACTTTTCCTTTAAGCTAGTAAAAAAACTATATTGGAACTAATTCCTTTTATGATGAGACCTCCTTTATTTTGTTAGTGTATTTGGTAATAAGATCTTTTACCAGTTACAAACATATTTAACCTAAGTCATGTGCTGAAAGTCTAGTTTTTTTTAGTGTTATTTTGAACTGCCTTCTAAATATCAAGAACATGAAAAAGCTTCCCAAGAGCTAATTCTGCACTTCATCTGCACGGGCACAAACACATCATTCTGACTTTGTTATTCTCTGGATTTTTAAAGAATGGTATTCAAACCATAGCACATTATATCTTAAAACAAGAAAAAAGCAAACTGGAAAATTTACAAAAACTCACACGTAGCTGATAGAGACATGAACCCCATGTGAAGAAATGAGATTATTAGCAAAAAAAGTTTGCCCCACATACAGGTACATGTGAATTTAACAGAGTCTGGTAAAATCCACTTTTTTTTTTAAATTCACTTATTTCTGATTAACTATTATGACATTCATATCATTAAATATCAATTGTTACATCTAAGAATACTATATTTGGGGGGAGGAATAAAATATTTGGAAGGCTGTTGGTATATGTAGACATACATGCATACATTCTTTTTAGGTAAGATAAGGAAATATTTTTAAGTCAATGAAAAATTATTTTTAAATTTTTTAAAAATATTGTTTTTCACAGAAAACTTATATATAAATCACTATCATTTATTTAGAACATTATAAAAGACAAGAGAAATTGAATTTGTAAGATACAGCAATTATACCGGAATCCTTAAAGGTCATTTTAAAAAGACCTTAATAAAAACATGTCACTGCAAAATAAGGGCTCTGAGAATCCTAAAGACACATGGCACCCAGGCTCCAGTTTTTAATGGACAGACCTAATCCAAAGAACAAGCCCAGCCCCTCTGCTGGTGTGAAATAAACCAGTGGGCAACCTGTTAGTCCCATGAACTGCATGTCAGCAAATACCTTGATGGAAAAAAGTATCTTATTTTCTGTGGTCCAAAGAAAGAGTTTGTAAAGAGAGTTCAAAGAGTAGGTTGAAATATTTGATGTTACAGCTAGATGAGGCCCTCAGAGTAATAATCAAGAAGATTTTTCTCTCTCAGGTAAAAGCCAGTTCAGGCTTCTGGTAAATGCCTATTTGGGGATATTTCAACAAGGTTATGACTCAGAAGTTCTTCCTTGAAATTTCTAGTGTAATGAGTATCAGAATTCCTACCATTTGAAATCATATGTGAATGATGTTCCTCTGGGCTCTACAACACCCACATATTATGGAGCAAAACTGTAAAGAAGCTGTGTAAATACAGGCTTTTGGCCACAATTCTTAAAAAAACTTGAATATATGTTTCTTTTAATCTAGAGTTGGTGGCAGTGAATAGATTATTTTAAATCAGTCATGGTACTTTCCTCAAAGTTGTATTTTAATGTTATTTCCTTAAGGGATTTGCTTCCTTCTCTTATGTAGAGGCTGTCAGATAATGTCACGCCTGAGTTTCACATTATTTCATCTATCTGGAAATTTAGCCCTTCAACTGGAACTACAGTGTTTCAATGGCTACCCAGGGATATATCTGAAATCTTGAAAGGACTAGAAGTAAATAGGCAAGACAGCATGGACCGAAATTTGAACAGGTTAATAAAATTTTCTATACTTCCTGAGATCTCTTCAAATGTTAGAACATGTAAAACCATAGAGGGGCTTCTCCCATACATGTCATCAAGTACATAAGAACTACCGTGTTGATAATTCTCAAAGCAACTCATGAATTATCTTGATTCAGAGGTTACAGAATGGATGGCTGTCACTATCAAATCTTGAAAGAGAATATGAATCTACATAGGAGAAATTTCTGATGTTTACAATTATGAGACAAAAATATTGCTCAAAAAAATAGGTGTGTTCAATTCTGGCCCAAAATGGCAATGCAGGAAGACCCTGAATTCACCTCCTCCATGGACACACCAACTCTGCACCTATTTATAAAGCAATTCCTCCTGAAGAACTGAGGGCTGACTGACCAGCTTCTGTACAACAAAAGATAGACCACAGACAGAACAGCAAGAGAGAGGGAGACACGGTCATGAAGGGAACCCCCACCACTGATGCTGCCAGCTGCCATGTGGAGGGATGGTTCTGAGGGACCATGAGCAGATCTGTCTGCCCTAGGGCACAGAAACAAAGCTATGGTTCAAACTTCTTTTAAAAGAGCAACTAGAATATAAAGGGACTAGCCCTAGAACCCTACCAAACAATGGGGGAGCTGCTAAAACTCTCTCCAGGTTGGACAGGCTGGTGAATACACCATTCCCATCCCCCCCCTCCACCTTGATCGAACAGATGGGAGTAGGGTCCAGGCATCCTGACTGGACTAACACCTTACTGAGCCCTGGGGCCCTAGCCCACACCAGCCCTCACTGTCCCACCATGGCAGCCCCAGAGTGGTGCACCCTCATTGGTACTCGCTGTGGCTCCAGCTGTTGCACTGAGGGGGCACAGGTGCACTGAAGCCTGGAACACTTCTCATACCACTTCAGCTTCAGATGGTTTGCCAGGGTACCCCCAATATGGAGCACCTAGGAATCCCCAGCCCACGCCCATCCCAGTTTCAGCTGCCCTGCCAGGGCACCCACTGCGTGGAGTGTCCTGGGCCCCTACAGCCTGTGTTGGCCTCAGCTCCAGTCAGCCCTCCAGGGCACCTCTTGCACTGAGCACCCCCTGACACCCTGGCTTGTACCCACTTCAGCTTCAGCTGCCCGGGCATTCTCTGCTTGGAGAGCCCTGGGACCACCCCAGCCCATGCACACTTCAGCTTAGGGACCTCCCGCAGCCAGACGAATCCACAGGCACACAGTTTGTACAAGGGAGGACTATACACAGGAGTGTTCCTTCAAGCTTAGGAGAAGTTGGGGTTCCACCTAATTCATAGACACAAAAATCAACCAAAATGACAAGACAGAGGAACATGCTCCAAATGACAGAACAAGTCAAAACCTGAGAAAAAGACCTAAATGAACTGTAGATTATCAGGCATATTGCTTAAGAATTTAAAGTCATGATCATAAAAATGATCACTGGGCTGCAGAGAAGAGCGGAAGAACTTAGAACTTCAATGAAGAGATAAAAAAATATAAAAAAGAACCAACCAGAGCTGAATCATACAATAGCTGAAATGAAAAATACATCAGAGGAGGTTCACAGTAGTGAATGCAAGAATGAAATCATATCCTACATCTTTTCCAACCACATGTTATGAAACTAGAAATCAATCACAAGAAAAAAAAAACTTGAAAAAGCACAAATACATGGAGGCTAAACAACACGCTACTAAAAAACCAATGGGTCAACAAGTCAATGAGGAAATAAAATAATACATGGAAACATGAAAACGAAAACACAACGGTCTAAAATCTTTGGGATATAGAGAAGTTAGTTCTAAAGGGAAATTTTTAGTGATACAGACCTATCTCAAGAAACAACAGAAATCTCAAGTAAACAACCTAAACTTATACCTAAAGGAACTAGAAAAAGAAGAACAAACAGAACCCAAGTTAGTAGAAGTAGGGAAAAAAAGACCAGAGCATAAATAAATGAATTAGAGACTAAAAAAAAAAAAAAAAAAAATTGCAAAAGATCAATGAAACCAAGAGCTGGTTCTTTGAAAAAACAGACAAAATTGATAAACCTATAGCTGGATCATTAAGAAATAAAAACACAAAATCAGAAACAAAATAGAAGTAACAATTGAAGCCACAGAATACAAAGGATTATAAGAAACTACTACAAAAACTTTATATGCCGACAAAGTAGACAAGCTAGAAGAAATGGATAAATTTCTAGAAACATCAGATCTGAAACTAAATCAGGATGAAATAGAAAATCTGAACAGATCAATTACTAGTAATGAAATTGAACTGATAATCAAAAACCTCCCAACAGTAGTCCAGATGGATTCACAGGTGAGTTCTACCAAATATTTAAAGAGTTAATACCTACTCTCCTCAAACTATTCCAAAAAAATAAAATAAAATAATAAAATAAAATAATAGAAGCTTCCAAATACGTTCTGTAAGACCAGCATTACCCTGATAGCAAAACCACCAAGACAAAGACAAAGACACGACAAGAAATGACACCACAGGTCATTATCCTTGATGAACACAGATGCCAAAATCTTCAAAATATTAGTAAACCACATTCAAAAATACATTAAAAGGATAATTCACCATGATCAAGTGGATTTATCCTAGAGATGCAGGCATGCTTTAATATTTGCAAATCAATCAACATAAAATACCACAACAACAGAACAGGATAAAAATCTTAATAGATACAGAAAAAGCATCGGACAAGATTCAACATCTGCTCAGGATAAAAACTCTCAACAAAACAGGGTTAGAGGGAACATATCTCAACATAATAAAGGGCACATGTGAAAAATACACAGCTAACATCATACATAATGGTGAAAAACTGAGCTTTTCCCCTAATACCAGGAGGAAGACAAGAACGTCCACCCTTGCCACTTTTATTCAACATAGTACTGGAAGTCTTAGCCACAGCAATCAGAGAAAAAAAAAAGAAAAGGCATCCAAACTGGTAAGGAAGAAGTAAAACTATCACTATTTGCAGATGACATGATACCATATACAGAAAACCCTAAGGATTCCACCAAAAAAACTGCTAGAATAAATGAATTCAGTACAATTGCAGAATACAAAATTAATCCACAGAAATGAATTTCATTTCTATATACTAATAATGAAGTAGCAGAGAGGGAAATTAAGAAAAATCTCATTTACAATTGCACCAAAAAGAACAAAATATCTAGGAATAAACCTAACCAAGAAAGTGAAAGATCTGTACTTTGAAAACTGTAAGACATTGGTGAAAGAAACTAAAGATGACACAAGCAAACGGAAAAATATTTCATGCTCATGGAGTGGTAGAATTAAAATGTCAAACTACCGAAAGCAATCTACAGATTCAATGCACTCTCTATCAAAATACACAAAGCATTCTTCACAGAACTAGAACAGATAGTACTAAAATGTGTATAGAACTACAAATTGTGACCACAAATAGCTGAAGCAATCCTGAAAAAGAAAAACCTAACTGGAGTTTTCGTAATCCTAGATTAAAGATATACTACAAAGCTGTAGTAATCAAAACACTATGGTACTGGCACAAAAACAGACACATAGGTCAGTGGAACAGAATGGAGAGCCCAGAAATAAACTTGTGATTATATGGTCAATTAAAGTACAACAAAGGCAAGAAATACAATGTGAAAGAGACGGTCTCTTTAACAAATTATGTTGGGAAAACCAGACAGCTATATGCAAGAGAATGAAACTGAACCATTTTTTTTTTTTTGAAACAACCACTTTCTTACACTATACACAAAAAGAAACTCAAAATGGATTAAAGACCTAAATGTGAGACCTGAAACCATAAAATTCCTAGAAGAAAACATAGGCAATAACTTCTCTGACATTAGCTTTAGCAACATTTTCCTAGATAGGTCTTCTCAAATAAATGATTGTGACTACATTGAAATAAAAAGCTTTTGCACCGTGAAGGAAACCATCAATAAACCCCCCAAAAGTTAACATACTGAATGGGAGAAGCTATTTGCAAATGATGTATCTGATTAGAGGTCAATATTCCAAATATATAAAGAACTTCTACAACTCAACACCCCTCCCCCCAGATAATCAACAACAGGTAGAGGACCTGAATGCATTTTTTTAAAGACGACATACAGATGGCCAATAGACACATGAAAAAAATGTTCAACATCACTAACTACCAGGGAAGTGCAAATCAAAACCACAATGAGATACCGCTTGCACCAGTGAGAATGGCTAGAATCAAAAAGAGAAGAAACAACAAGTGTTGGCGAGGATGTGCAAAAAGGAACCCTCAAGCACTGTTGGTGGGAATGTAAATTGGTGCAGCCATTGGGGAAAACAGTCTGGGGGTTCCTTAAAAAATTAAAAATAGAAATACCATATGATCCAGTAATTCCACTACTGGTATTTGCCCAAAGAAAACAAAAACACTATTTTGAAAAGATATATGCACCCCTATGTTTTTTTGCACCAGCATTATTTACAATAGCCCAGATACAGAAGCAACGCAAGCATCCACCGATCAATGAATGGGTAAAGATGATGTATGTGTGTGTGTGTGTGTGTGTGTGTGTGTGTGTGTGTGTGTGTGTGTGTGTGTGTGTGTATCTATCTATACACACACACGTGTGTCTGTGTGTGTATACACACAGAATATTCTTGGCCATAAAGCCATAAAAAATGTGATCTTGCCATTTGTGACAACATGGATGGACATAAACAGTATTATGCTAAGTGAAGTAAGTCAGAAAAAGACAAATATATCTGATTTCACTTATATGAGGAATCTAAAAGATGAAACAAGTGAACAAAATAACTAAAAGCAGTAACAGACCCATAGAGAACAAACTGATGGTTGTTAGAGGGGAGGGGTGTGGGGGGACGGGTAAAATTGGTAAAGGTGAGTGGGAGATACAGGTGTCCAGTTACGGAATGAGTAAGTCACAAGGTAACAGGTACAGGATAGGGAATATATCAGTGGTATCGTAAGGACATTGAATGGCGACAGAGGGTAGGTTCACTTGTGGTGAGCATACCATAAGGGATGGACTCATCAAATCACTATGTTGTACACCTGAAACTAAGGTAACATTGTGTCAACTGTACTTCAACAAAGAAAAACGTGTGTTCAGCATAACACATACATCAGCTACTCTCCCTTCCTTCTACCCAACCACTCCCCCACTCAGCTATCCCCCTATCCAAGAATCACACGCTGGGCACTCTTGTGAACATATGGGAGACATAGCAGTGAAGCAAACAAGACTCCTATCTTCAAGGCATTAATATTCTAGCAAAGAAGACAGATAAATAACAAATCAAGCCAACAATGAATGGCATTTCAGGTAGTGACAGGTGCACTGGGGAAAAATAAAGCACAAGAAGAGCACAGAAAATGACTGCATAAGGTCTAGGAACTATTTGAGATATGGTGGTAGGGGGTGGCCTCCCGAAGAAGCAAAGCAGCAGCATTTCATTATTAATGGCCAGAAGTATGACCGGTATTTACTAAAATGGCACATCCTTCTCCCATTCGACTTAATAGCTGCCAGCAGAGCACCGTGGTGAAGCACTTTGAAAATTAATAGTTTGGTGCCAATATTAATTCTAAAGAGATTTCTTCCTTTAGTCAAAGAATAAGAGAATGCAGCATTTGATGTACAAAGAGATTTTTCCCACTTCTCGTATCTGGTAAGGCAAAACAAAAGTTAGAGAATGAATAGATTCTGAATTAGAATATGTGCTTTACTGAGTGAACAAAGATAAAATGAAGGGATCATTCTTTTTTCTATTTCATGAGGCAGTTTCGTAGGCATTCCTCTCATAATACAAGCAAACTGTAAAGTGATAAAAATACATTTTTAGGCTGGCAGTGCTCATTAAATTATATAATGAATAAAAATGTGCTCTAAAAAGCAAAAAGCACTATATGAACATTAAGGAAGCGTTATTACTATTATTAGCCAACTCACCTGAAGATGAAGGAAGCTGATCATAGTCCTGTGATGATCTGTTGGATTTGATATTTTCACCTGGTAATCTCCTAGCAGGAGGCAAAGGAATTTGGCCACTTGCTGGATCAAAAAAGGGATCTTAAAAGTAAAGATAATTTTCAAATTAAAATGGTTATCTTTACCAAGTGGCTGGAAAAAAAATTCTAGAAATTATAAAGAGCAAAGGTTTTGAAAATATTAGAATAAGAATTAAATAACTGATATTCACCATCTTCTAATCCTATTTTCTAATTTATTCATTACTTGCTCAAATATGCTCTTCCCATTTATTTCTAGACAATACAAAGTACTAATTATATATTTTTCAGATCTTAATTATAAAATTCTTAGTGATAAAAGCTGCTTTGAATTCTTATTTTCTGTCCCATTCTATCCTGTATAATGAGTAGAAACTGTTGCAAAGTAGGGGTGCCTGGGTGGCTCAGCCAGATAAATGTCTGCCTTCAGCTCAGGTCATGATCCTGGGGTCCTGGGATGGAGCCCTGAGTCGGGCTCCCTGCTCATCTGCTTCTTCCTCTGCCCTTCCTCCTGTTCTTGCTCTCCCTTTCTCTCTCTCAAATAAATAATAATCTTAAAAAAAAAAAAAAACTTGCACAGTAAAAAAAAAAAAAAAGTTTTGAATTTTGCCTGTAAGAATCATTATCAAATCAGTTAATCTCTAAGTGTTAGGCATAATCTGTAAAATGTACCTGACATTTGGGATTTGTGAGGTTTAAATGAATCCTGTATAATCTCCTGTATATATAAAGTGCCTTTTAAATTACTACTATGTTGGGCATCCTATGCTAAAAGTCATTTTTAACTGGGTCACTGAAGAGTAGATTCAATTGTTAAAAATTGTGCTATTAGCAACATTAAGCTTTGCATATACAGTAAAAAGTGATTTTTTAACCACCTTGCTAATCAGAGTGTGGGCATCTGCAATAGTGCAAATTATAAATTATACACAAATTAATTATTTTGCTACTTTTAATGATGTTTATTAACTGGAACTGAAGGCAGAAAAATAAATTTTGTCAGTGGTACCATATTAAATTGTAAGGACCATAAATCTAACTGGTTTAAAATTAGTAGTATATGGATTTAAATCCATAGAACTGGTTTCATTTCTGAGTAGATACACATTACCTCTGTAATGTCTGGTTCACTGGTAATTTACTTAGCTACCACTTCTATCACTGGGTCCTCTGTTTTCTTCTCTCATATTACTTTCTTTTATGTCTGCCAGTATCTCCAGAGGTATGGTAAGTTCCTCTGAGGGAATGGGTCTTATGTTACTCATCATGTTTGAATTATATCCCCTAACACACAGTACCAAGCACCCTGCTTGCTAAGTAGCCTAAATGTCATAAATTATTTGCTTTTAACTACCAAAATAAACCCAGACCAATTTATATTTTTCGTAAATTCAAAATCAGTGAAATTTGAATTGCTAGCATAAGATTTAGATTGTAAATATTGAGGATCCAATTATATTTCATTGTTTTAACATCCCTTGAAGTTTGTCATTAAGAATACGTAAGAATTTGATTAAGAAAATGAACACATACTTATACTAATTTTTAACTAGATAGTGTAAGTCAAGAGTTGAGGTCTTTATTATTTTCCCCATTTTGAGTACAATAATTATCCCTGCTTTGCTAGAGACTTTTTGACCTAAGTAAGGTTACTTATCTTGCTTTCATTAAATTCAAGATTAAAATTAGTGTTAGATTTTGCACTTTTGATATTTGAAGAGTCCATGGTTCAGCCTCATTAATTTTGCTGAAACATTTTCAAAAGCAATGAGAAGATAAACCCCATGCAACAAATGTTAATCTTTTGATTTGGAAGAGTAAAGTATTTAGAACTAGGTATGGTGATTTCTGCCCAAGTTTAGAAACTTCCCAAAGGTTTAGAATTGAATATTCAATAAAATTTACCTTCCGTTATTGTGCATTTTAAACATCGCTGATATAACATTAGGTCTGGGAAAGATTGCCTGTTACAGTACATACACTTTAAAAAAATTTCTTGGGGGTAATTTAAAGGTTTGTCAAATATACTTATGCTGTACTAATCGTGCATTTAAGACTAAACATTAGATCCTGGATATACTGCAGGGTCATAAATAGACTACAAATTATAGAGTTGTAGGATATTGCTCCATTAAACTATTTCACTTTAAAAGTCACTAGGTACACTAAAAATATTACCATAAGTAGCAAAAATACTTAGTTCAGTTCTGACTCACTATCATATGTGTCTTCCTTCATGCTAAGTTTGCTACTGATCAGGGATAGGGCATACTGGGCTTCTAGAGCAAGTTGTAAAGTTGAAAGTATTCATGCTTCAATGGGAAAAGATATACAACCCAATTACTACAGACAGTACAATAACCACCAACTGTCTCCTGATAAAGAAAATTTGAAAAGCAATAAAGTGTTTAAAAATAAGTTCTTCAAAAACTAATTAAAGTAAAATTTTATATCCACAGTTAGAATTAAAACATACAAATTGAAAATACCATAGCCAATGTACCATTTATATAGTAATAAATGTTCAAGAAATGAGTGAATAAACACGATGGGATTAATCTATTCTAAAAAGCAAAGTACTATTGCCTGTGATTTACAGTATGGTAATGCTAAATTGAAATTTTAATACTTAGTTTAGAGATTATAAAAATCTAAGGAAAGACTGGGAGAAAAGGTTTGCTCACTATAAAAGAAGTGGGAAAATATTCATTGAAATTATGCTGTGTAAGAAGGAAACCTATCAAATGGTTATTTCTAGGAGGTGGCATTATGGAACGTTTTTCTTAATTCATTTTTTTTTTTTTAATCTGAAACACTTCCAAATATTTACTCAAGTGTAGAAAAAGAGGCAAATAAAATTGTTCAGTTAAAACAGTGGCATATTTCTTGCGGGGCTGTCCAAAAACCATCTGGAAGATTTATCTGTTATCCTCCACATTTTAAAAGAATATCAATGCAGGATCTAATTGTTAGAAAGGTCTGAAGAGCTATTTAGGTGAAATGAAATTCCCCCCCCCCCTCTGTGGCCCTCACTCTTTAACTCACATTCATAAAATCCCTACTAGGTAGTGGTCAGGCCACTGATTAAATCCTCCAGTGTTAGAGATCTCATCACCCCTCTGATTCAATCATTCTTTAAAAAAAATGTTTAAGAATTCTCAATTAAGGAAATTACAATGACATTTTCATTTTTTAAAAAAGATTTTATCTATTTATTTGACAGAGAGAGACACAGTGAGAGAAGGAACACAAGCAGGGGGAGTGGGAGAGGGAGAAACAGACTCCCCAGTGAGCAGGGAGCCCGATGCGGGGCTGGATCCCAGGACCCGGGGATCATGACCCGAGCCGAAGGCAGATGCTCAACAACTGAGCCACCAGGTGCCCCGACGTTTTCATTCTTAATCATTCTTCTCACTGGTCTGCCTTCGGAGGAAACACTGAGGAAATCTAGCCCTTTTTTCACATATACTGTAACTAGAAACAACCCCAGTATATATACCCAAGGTCGACTCGCTCATTAAACGTTGCAGGTCCTTTAATTTGCTGTGGTTTCTGCAGTCAGGTATAAATTACCGTGAGCACCCTGGCTGCCTTCCGCCAGGAATACCCCAACTTAGTATTTCCCTCAAAATTGAGCATGCCTCACAGTCCCCCAGAAGGCTTGTGGAAACACAGATTGCCAGGCCCTACTCCCAGAGTTTCTGATTTGGTAAGTTGTCTGTGGAGCCTAAGAACTGTAATCTTATGTAAGTCCCCTGGTCACACTGATGGAGCTGGTCTGCAGACCCCAATGTGAGAACCCACCACTGCACTAGCCCGTCAGTCCTTCAACATCTCATCACACTGGACTCTGTGACAGCTAGCACTGGACCTCACCTCTCACCTCCTCGGGTCTGAACTGAGTGCCACCCTCAAATGGCAGGAGCTCCCATGGTAGCCACATGGTGACAGGGTTTCATAAAGGTCATAGTTAAGAGAACCGCCTAAATCCTCTTCAATAACTCTTGCTAATGACCTAAATATTCTATTTTACTTTGACATTGCACTTCTGGATGCAACTGGAAAACATTCATTTAACTGTAATGAAGTCAAATTTTTTGGCTTTTCAAGTTGAATTGTGACTTTAAGATTGGATAAGGACTTCAAAAGAGATTCCAGGTCAGAAAAATAGTGAAAGCAAGGTTCAGTGAGGGCTGCCAGATGTGTTGTGTATTTTGTGCACTGCACAAAGACATGCAGTTATGGGAATGAGCAGACTGTACTACAGCCTTGGCTTTGTTCCTGCAGCACTGGTGCCGGCACAAGGGGGAAGGACGGGGGCTGCTTTCAACCCACCAGCACAAAAGAAGGGCCTTTTTGTAATCTGAACAAAAGCACGTATGTGCTAGCAAAGTATAAAGCTTTTTTTGAAGATTCTTCAGGTTTTGTTAAGACAGGACTAGCCCATCCGGAATAGATGCTCACGCACAGCAGTGGGCATGACTATTTGCCGAAAGAAATCTCGCATGAAGGCTGAAAACAGAAACCAGATCAAAGAAGCATCAGAGCTGCACCCCTGCTTTGCTTCCCTCCACATCCTGCAGGAGTCCTAAGGCTCCTTTGCAGAAACGCAAGACCTTGCAGTTTGGAAACTGTCGCTTCACAAAAGTCAGTGGGCTTATAAGGCTGGAAAGGTGAACCTGACTCAAGTGTGCAGGGCACTGAATGCTAGGAATAAAGAAGGAGGTTTGATCAGGTGTTTAACACAACACCATGAGGAAATCTAATCTTTTTTTTTTTTAAGTCATCTATCCTTTGTCTTCAATTAGGGATAATGATTTCATTAAGGAAACCAAATCTCAATCATGCCCAGTAAAGGTTTACCATTACACTAGGCTAAAATCTTCCCGATCGAACCACAGTGACAGCAACAACAGTACAATGCTCATGCAGTCTGCTTTAAGACAGCGATCCCCTCTATTTCCCTTTTATGGGTCTACAACTAGGGAGTCAAACTTTCATCATTTATAGAGGGTTCTTTAATGAAGTTCACTGAAATAAGAGTGCAGAAAGGTCACACATCTACTTTAGATACATAATGTATTAAATCATTTGCAAAATGGTACTTAAATGCTTGTTTATGAGTCAGAAGAAACCATGTTCTATTATTATGTAAGGATTAAAATAGTTCTTTTAAAAAGGAGGAACTCAAAAAAAAAAAGAAAAGGAGGAACTCTGACATATGTGGTTTAAGGAGATTAAGAGAGTACCATCTTCCAGGTATACAATAAATCACGGAGACTCAAAGTACAGCACAGGGAATAGTCAATAATACTATAACAACACTGTCTCGTGACAGGTGACTACGCTTTTTGTGTGCTACACTGAGGAGCATATAGGAATTACTGAATCAATGTTGTAAACCTGAAACAATATAACATTGTACGTTAGTTATGCTTTAATAAAAAATAAATAGAATTGATTAAAAGCAGCTGTCTCAGTGGAGCTCATATAGGATCTGGCAACAGACTAGAAATTTGTCACATTAATGATATGAAAGGCTGGAAGAGGAAAAGAAATTACTATTTCTTTTCTTAGAAGTATTTATTATCAAGGGATGTCAACACTATTGAGAATGGAATTAGACTACCTGCATGTATAAAAGAAGGTCAAGAGACGGTCAACAGGTTCCAATGATACGCCCTGGCCCCATACTAGCCTCACACCATAGGTTAAGGATGACTATTGCTGAGCTGCCTGACAGCCAAGCAACATCAAAACAAGCAAACCTATATATGAAATAAAAAGAGTTTTTACAACTTTTGTTTTATCTAATGGTGCATTTTCATTTTGTAATTTTTTTAGTAATATCGACAGTATTTTTATGAAGTTTTTTTAAGTAAAGCACAATGAAAAATAAAATCTGATAACTAAAACATTTTACAATTAACTCTTTTGATTAAAAACAGGTAAAGCTGTGTATTTGTGTAAAATGTTCTCTTCCAACTCCCAGAAAACTTGACTTAATTTTAAAA
Organism: Eumetopias jubatus; assembly: GCF_037043125.1. Classification (NCBI taxonomy): domain Eukaryota; kingdom Metazoa; phylum Chordata; class Mammalia; order Carnivora; family Otariidae; genus Eumetopias; species Eumetopias jubatus. The sequence continues at coordinate 52,090,257 of NW_028274807.1, forward strand.
GAAGGCACTACATTGGCTTTTATTTAATGGGGCTTACACCACATAAATAAAAGGTGACAGGGACCTTGAAGGAATCTGACCAGAGACTATCCAGAAGTTAGCCTTAGGAAAGGTTAACTAAAGTTTAGAGTGACTTTTTTTTTTTTAATGTTAAAGTCCATGTATAAAAAAACAGATTTGAATAACTGAATAAGTGAAAAAGATAGCAAATGTTATTCATGTTTATGATCTAAGAATAAATAGGAGCCTAACAGTTTTTTGGGTTTTTTTTTTAAGATTCTATTTATTTACTTGAGAGAGAGAGAGAGAGAGAGAGAGAGAGCGCGCGAGCATGAGAGGGGAGGGTCAGAGGGAGAAGCAGGCTTCCCGCTGAGCAGGGAGCCCAACGCGGGTCTCCATCCCTGGACTCAGGGATCATGACCCAAGCCGAAGGCAGACACTTAACCAACTAAGCCACCCAGGCACTCCTAGAAGCCTAATAGTTATCCATGCTTTCTGCTTGGATTAGAAGGGGTATGACCCTCGCTCTTTGATTGGTAGTATCCAGTGAATTCACAGACCCCAGGAGGGGAGGGAGCCATCTCACAAAGCAGGTGATACAGAGGACAATTCAATTATTTACTGATGAAAAACTAAATTCAAAATTATTTCTTAAAAAATGAATCTTTTAGAAACTGAAGTTACCTATTCCAAGTTATAGGTATATAATTTGTGTGTCTCATCCATAAATCTTCTAATCTCAAATCTTCTAAGTTATCAAACTGAGTGGAAAAAAAAAATCTAGGAAAATGAATACTAATGGTAAATGATAATGGCGAAGATTCCCAAGTTTTCACCGAGACACCAAGGCAGCCCAAGGTCAAACTGAGCACTTATTAAAAACTTTCAGATTTATCTAATATAAAAATGTAAGTTAATTCTTAGAAAAATTTTACCCTCTGTTCATCCAAACCAAATTGAGAAAAAGGTTTCCAAACACGGATCAGTCTCACCAACGTGAAAGATCAGAACAGTTAATAGCAGCGGATTCAATGTAACTGATTATTTTTTCCTGACAGTTCTAATGGAGCGGATGGTTTATTATAAGCCTCTTTGTTTTTATTCCTACTCCTCACTTGAAAGGCAACAAAACAAAACAAAACAAACAACGTATGTAGTAATTTTTCCTTGAAAAAGAATACTTTGAATAGATATATTGAGATATTAAGGAATAACAATGGTAACAATAAAATACAGATTCCTCAGAAAAACTTATCTACTGATGTTGTAATAATGCAATTTAACAAAACATTATCTTTTTGAATACAATTATGACCCGAAGCCATAGCTAGTAAACTTAAAACTATTAGGAAAAAAATACTACACTCCGAATCGGGAGCGTCTAAATTCTCTCCTCATCACTACTCTCCCAAGCCCTTTTGGGTCTCAGGGATGCCTTCTGTGGCATAAGGATGTTATCTGGATTGGACGAGCTCTATAGCACCTAGGATTCCTAGCGCTTCTGACATTTTTGTAATCCCAGGACCCCGGGATCATGACCTGAGCCAAAGGCAGACGCTTAACGACTGAGCCACCCAGGCGCCCCTGTAATCCTTTGCATTAAATCAACCAACTGACAAGCAAACCTACCCAACTGCTGTTTTTTTCTACCTGGATTTTTCTGCTAGGGAGTTAGAAACCAGTAAATTACTGATGTTTATTTGACAGTACGATCTTAGAAATGTTCTTGCTTTAAGTGAAAAGTTTTCTTTGGCTTTTCCCTCTTACCTGAAGGAAGAAGGAAAAGGTCCTGTCCTGAGGATGGCCGGCTGCTGGAGCCGAGAGGTTTGGAGTGTTCGGTGAGGCTATGCCTTGCAGGAGGTGGGGGAGGTGGGAGCGATGGGGGGAGGGCGTCAAAAGCATCTTCACCTGCATTTAAAGAAAGGTCAATATCAACAGCAGAACTTCATTAATGAAAACACAGCAGCATCAGGCCAAAGTAATGATTGATTTTCTCTTGCTGCTCATAAAGAACTTCACCTGCAGGGTTTATCCCACAGTTTACCAACTTTGAGAACAAAAGCTGCTTTCTGGGAGTGTCTGAAGAGAAACACAGGCATACAAACACACATGTACATGTGCCAACCTTTCAAACACCCAGGCCTTTCTGGTAAAAAGCAGCACTGCAGGTTATGAAAGAGCTTACTATCTACCTGTAACCTTTATAATATTAAGACACGAAGTTTGAACTAAAAATTATTATAGGTCGTACCATCAAAACAGAACTTTTTATTTAACAATAAGAGTTCATAGCCTCTTATTAGAAAATCACACTGTGCACAAAAAATTTAATGTCACAGAACAGATTATCTTTTAAAGTTTATTCTTCTGGGTTTTAATTCATTTAAACTAATGTTCCATATATTTCATTGTCAAAATACAGAAAATGTACCTATAGTAGAGAAATGTATTTTTCGATTTATCAGATATCGCTAAAGAGGAACAGTTAAATATAGAACTCTCTTCTGTGGTCCCCAAACTACTTATATTTGCATATTTCCCAGCTTTAGTAACTACAGAATATTGCAGTATGCTTTTATGTCTACTTATTTTTCCCTTGTCACATCTTACTATTCTACTCATATTTTCCCTTATCTCAATTCTTTAAAACAATAAAATTGCAATGTATATATTTTTGTAAGTAATCTCAAATACTCTGTGAATAAAACAGGGTATAAGCAAACACCTACATATTCCCATAATAAAAATTCATATATTTAAATTTATTGACTTAAGCCAAAGGTATATTAAAAAAATAGTTTTATCATTCATCCAACTTGCCTTACAAAACATATTCAAAGTATTTTCTCTAATGATAATAAGTCTTTTTCTAACTTAAAACATTTGGAGGTGTGGCAGAGGGGAGGAAAGAGAGCTTTGCTATCCTGCCAACCTTAGGCTATCTGCTACATTCATTATCTTAATTCATCCAAATCCTTTTTTCAGCCCCTCAATGTCAGGCACCATGCTAGGCACATGGGTAATGTGAAGATCAAAATCACAAGGTCCTGATGCAAGGAGCTTAGATTCCACAAGAAGATCTAAGAAAAACTCACAAAGAGGTATGATTCACAGGTGAGAGTCCCTCAGATCTCACAGAGAGAGCTCCACATTGTAAGGGGGACAGGAAAAGTAGAAAGCGGTATTCAGCAAGGTGTTATCAAAAACAGAAAGGCCTGGGATATCAGAGGCTCAAAAACATTTATTCATTAAATGCAAGGATGGTGTCTTCTAGACAGAGGGAATAGTATAAATAGTATAAATAAAGCATGAGATGTACATGAAGGGCTGGAGGAAGGTTGAGTTACAAAGACAGGCTGGAGCACTGATCTGCATTGTCTGATATGGTAGTCACCATCCATATACAGCTGTTTAGTTGAAATTAAAATTCAGTTCCATCCACAGTCGTGCAGGTGAATATATAGATTCTTTACATCACCACATAAAGTTCTACTGAACAATGCTGATCTAGGTCATGAAGACGTGGGTAACAGGTCAAAAACCAGCACATAGGAAGAAGTGGGAGGGAGAAAAAAAACTGTAGGTAAAGAAGTTAGCAGGTGCCTGTAACTGATGAAGTGAGAATGAAGCACTGAGCTACGGAAAGAGCAGGAGCAAAAGACACTGCAATTATATAACTAGATACACGGGTTGACGGTGTCTGGGAAAAACTCAAAAGGGTCATTTCACAGTTCTTGGTGCATAATAATTGATTCAGAGAAGCTTATAGATGGACCTTCATCATACATTACTTTATGTTATGGTTACTTGTTATTGTGAAGCCTTAAGGTATGTGGAGATTCTACTTGTCTTCCTCTAAAAATAGGTGAGAAACTTCTAGAATTAATAAACACAGATACCAGCACCAGCCAACTTTAACATACATACATGTGTACCTTCACGCATGTACACACACACATTAGTGTACTTTACATTAAAATTCGAACCAAAGAGACTGAGATTCTTTGGATGTGTAATTGCAGTGATTATAAGACAGAATCTATTTCTCAGTTCTCTAACAATAACATATATAATTTTCCATAATGTAATTAGCTAAGTAAGGGGAACTGGGCCATGTTATGCTGAAAGAAAGAGTAAGTACACATTCATTAAGAATTGTATTTAAAGAAAATCTCAGATGAACATTTCAAATCTACTAGAACACAAGGGCTCAGGGGAAGGAAGAATGCGCTCTCACAGGTTTTTTAGACTGCATTTAATACGTAAAGAGATGACTTGATAAAATGCAGACTGATGGCCAGCCCTGTACACCATTGCTTCAATCATATACGTGGAATAGTGGTTGCATGAACTTGAGAGCCACCACTACCTAGAGAATCCATTCTAATTCAGACAAATTCATAACCTTGTAAGTCTGTGTTACATTGAACTCTGAAGTCTGATAATTCAGATAGATATTAACTGAAAGAAGAGGCAGGGTGGCTTGTTTGAAAATTGTTTTAAAGGTTTCAACCTAATGGAGGGATGAGAAGATCATAATCAGAGGGCGTCCTGTTGAGTGAAGAACCATGCTTTGGATTGTCCCGAGTTGGAGGCCTGGCAGGTGGTAATGGCACTGGATCAGAGGCTGAATCAAAAACATCTCCTAGAGGATAACACAAAATCTTAATGTATTTTCAGTACAACAATGGCATGGAATTTTGCCTTTAAATTCTGACCATTAAGATCTAGAACACAAAGAGAATATGTTTTATACATACCCTTTAAATATATGCCTAATTCAGGGATGTTTGATTTCTTCATCTCTGAAGATGTACCATGTGTTCCATTTAATATACAATGACCATTATCACAAGACCTAAAGCAGAGATCAAAGGACAAAAATCGTTAAGAAAAACTACTTTCCATTTAAAAGTAATTTGGAGGGTGAGATGAACTAGCAACCCTGCTGATACGCCAAGCTTGAAAACAAATATAATTTCCTTTTCTGGAAAAGGTATAAGAAATATAATCTAGATATTTTTATTCAACTATTTTTACAAAGAAGAAGTAAATATCTCATGGAGACAAATAATCTTTTTTTAAAGTGAAATCAAGAGTTACAAAGGCCACAAAAATTTTTGATAAGCTAAACACATCTGTGAAAATTAACATATTTGGATGAGTTCAATAATACCTTGTCAAGTTTTTGAAGAAAAACATGTAGTAAGGCAAAAATAAATATGTAATAGTCCCAATGACTTTATTATTTGCTGATGGTATTTAACATATTTTTATTTCTGTAATTTAAGCTTTCCTTATAATAAACTAGAGCCCATCAAAGAAGAATTATTAAATGTTCCAAAATTTCATTAAAATTCTGATGGGCATATTTGAAGACATAGGGTCTGTGTTAGAATTTCACTACCACTATGACCAAAACTCTCGCACTTCTAGCGGCTTGTAGACAAATGACTTTGGCAAAGGCCTTGGGTACATGACAAATATTTTAATTTGGGTGTCTGTAAAGGATAATACTTACTAAAAAAGTCTTCTTGTTGTTTGTATTAATACACTGGAATCATACCATGACCACAATGGACAAAACCGGGCCATGGGAATATAGTAGGAAGTGAAAGTACAGAGCATATTTTGTCTTTATAGCTGTGTAACAATGAACTCTCTGCTCACCAAGTTATTCTGTTCACAAAAAGCTACAGGAAACAGAGTTTGTATTCTCCTTTTCTCTGATTTACTCTGAATTCTTGGGGCAAAGTAAAAGTACATACATAATGGACGAGACAGTGGATACTTAAATAGTTACTGCAAGAGTGCTTCATCTGAAATTCATTCCCATTCTCTCTGGTGGCCACATCTGTTTCAGGTGCCAGAGATGGTTCATTTTAAAATAGTTATCATGTATTGAATTTTCATAATAATGATGGATTTTTACTGAAACTGAATTGAATTATTCATCTACTGTTTGACTTTTTCCACATATTGACAATTTATTTCTTCTGATGTTCCAAAGGGGGAAAAGGAAGTTTTTAAGCTTAAAGAGCTTAAAGAGTGCTCTGTGGAGGACATAAGAAGTTACTTCATCCATTGGCTTTCGAGAACAAATTAGATAAAAAATTCACTCCAATTAAGGTTAGAGATTATCAACATTTATTACTTCTCTATAACAATAGAAAGATGGTAATGGTGGTCATTATTTTCAGGATTTGGGAGGCCTGCCACCAAAAATCTCATCCAATATGATCTGACAATTAAAATTTAAAGCATTTAAATTATACCTCTCACTTCTTCAGCAATGAAAAAAATGAAATCCCAAGGAAACCAAAAAAGCTCATCTTATTTCAGTCTTTAAAAATTACTCTACATTTGTCAGAGTCAAAAGGACTAAAAATTGTGACAATTTGTGTTCGATGTGAAGGAATAACTTTTTTCTAATAAGAGTAGTAGACATTTGGCTCTTCTGATATGAGAAATTGCCTCTCAGTAATTTATCTTCTCCATGATACTGTTTTATCAACAAATGCCTTAAACACCACTGATTAGCATGAAATGCTTTGGTTCTTGTTTTGAAATATGAAGCCCTAGACTGCAGGATGTTAGTAATCCAGGTTAAGAATTCTCCAGAGTGTTGATAATTCTAACCAGGATCACTCATGTAGGCAGCTCTCTGGTTCAAATGAGGATTTGCTCCTTTTTTCCAAGTATTGCATTTTCACCTCCATGTGATACTCAAAGGCACTAAAACATTTTTTAGATTTTTCATCCGAAAAAAAGGAAACATTCCACTCATAAAATGCTTTCCACTGATTGACTTGACCTTGAAAAGGAAATGGCACATGAAGGAAAGATGACAGAGATGGCTGAAGCGTTTGGCAGTTCTATCCTCAACCAAGAGCTGCTGGAAGGCAGGAAGTCTGGGCCACCAGCAGAGTCGAGCCCTATGCTGTGTGCTGAGCATCGCTCCAGGGATTCCGTCTCACAAAGGCAATGAGCTCACAAAGTAAGTTTTAAAACCAAGATTTGACTTACTGAGTACCTTGTGTAAGTCAAATGAGAAAAAAGAAAAATATTTGAGATTACAGATTACTATGTCAATTATGTAAGTGCAGAATCATCTTTCTACTTAAAAACACACTAATATTTCAATACACGCCACCCATTTTTAGTAACTTATACACCTCAGTGGAGCTGCCACTTCAAAGACCACGGGAGTCTCCATCATAAGGAGAACAAACAACTGACAAGAAGAAAAAAAAAGACACTATCCCTCACAACCTTATTCGAGCTAAGGAAAAGTAAAATAGTTCCTGACTAAAAAAAATACAGCTAAGGGAAATACTTTTAGTTAGTTTTTTTTTTGTTGTTGTTGTTTTTACTTCTTCAAGATATGATGGATAGAAGTAGGTAGCATATCAAGAAGGGAAATGAATATATATTATACTAGTCTTTACATCATGAAAAAAAATTCTAAGGAAGGCTGGGTAATAGTTTTGGGGCAGTGATTTTTCTTCATGAGATATGTGCTTAGAACTGATAATATGCACTGAAAATAGCGTATTGAAAATTCATGAATTAATCACAATACATAATGTACAGCATTATTAGACTATAATTTGTTTTGTGGGGGGGAGGGGCAACAAAATGTTCCATTAGATTTACTAGTTGATTAATTTAGTTAAATGACTTCCTGATTAATGTGAAATCTCCATCTTTTAGTTTTCTCTGAAAATAATGCAGAAAATAGTATATAGGAAGAGGTTGTTTTGACCAAGAAATCAAGGATTTTTAATTAAATACATGTAATTCAGTTGCTTAAAAAAAACCACAATGATAATGCTTGTGCAGATGTGAGGTGATAAAAAGCGGCCTGTATGCTTACCTAAGAGGTTTTACATTATGGCAATGAGATGGTTGTGAATTCAGGGAAACAGGATGGGATGAAGGAATCTTGTATTCATCATCATCTTCCTCTACTGGGTCTCTGGTTTTCTCTGAAAGGGAATTTGCTAACGGGCCAGTACACCTACCGGAGAGGGAAGAAAATCCAGTCTAGTTTCAGCATAACAATTCAGAACAGGCAAGTCGGATGTGATATATTCAAATCAAAGGAGCTACTTTGTCACTTGTGTTCATTTTTCAATTACAGGGTAACATCAGAAGGGCTGTTCTTATACTAAATACAGATGAAAAGGATTTTCAATCTTTTGTTAAGAGTCTATTGATGAAATAAAAGAATTTTCATACTTATAATTTTAAATGGCACAGTAAGAAAAACTAGTATCCTGTCAAATTAAATAAAAAGGTCTTGAAGTTAAAAGAGAATGTATAAAATTATCCAAACCAAAGCTATTAAAATATTAACATTTTGTTCCCTGGGTACATTAAAATGGGTAAATTAAGATAATAAATATATACGCTTGGTAGTTTTATATATTAATGAAGTCTTTATAGAAAGGTCAAACTTTCTGTCTTTTGTGAATATTACCTATAGCTGAAAAAAAAATCCAGTTCAATTAAATTAATTCCTTCTCCTGTGGAGTTCAAGTACAATTCAAATTGTTAATTTTTTTTCCCCAACAACTACTAAGAACTAAAAATGACTGGAACAATTAGGAGTAGATAATACGAGAGCTTATTAAGTCTTTGAGGTACAGTACATTATTTTCATGGCTTCAATTCCCTGGCTAAATAAAAAAGAATGAAAATGAGTACAACAACCATCTAATATCACAATAAATTTTCAAGCATTTTACTTGTCCATGAGAGTAAATAAACAAAATAAAACAAAGCCAAACAAGGAAACAAAACCTACTGTTTTTCACAGTTGTCGCTAATGGAGTTTAATCTAATCCTTGCTTATGCAAGTGAAAAATATCAAAGTAGAAACACACGCAGCTACCCTAACTTTTTGGCATCGAACCAATTTGCAAGACATTGTTGGTGTATATAAACCCAAAGCTTTTGTTAATCATGGTGAAACCTCTGTTTCATTAACAGTTTTTTTTTTTTTTTTTTTTTTTTTTAATTCCTGTGACTGCAATTTTGAAGCACCTTCTGTAGAGGGAGCAAGAATCCTTTGATACATGTGCCATCAAGCCTGAAATAACTTTTTCATTTAGATTTCTTCTCACTAGTTAGAACGAGAAAAAATTTAAGGGCTTTTCTTTGTGCCCATTACAAGAAGACATTGTGAAAAACGTAAAAGTTTAAGTTTCAACTATGTATTTGAATGCTTAGAAAGTTCAAAGATTAAAGAAAAATCCCTTCTAAGACTTTTCAAAAGCATATTTTTACCTGTCTTTGAGGACTTTTTCAATACTGATTTTTGAATTCTTGTTTGTTTGAACAATCTCCAAATTCAGATGACAGTTTATAGTGAGATGAAAGCACAGTGACACAGTGACAAAAAATCCACGGCCCAGAGCCAAAGCTAATGACCTGATTAATAACCTACGGGTTACACCTCCTATGGTGTAACCTTAGAAGAGGTATGTATATTCCAAAGGAAGGCTGGGGAGTACATGGACTGCAAAATGGTGATCTTGATGGGTGTTAGAGTAGGGAATTCAAACATGACCATGGACATCGATTTACCTAACTCAAGGACCAAAATGGGTTCTATCAGCAAATGAAAGAATATACATCCTTTCTATATCCTAATATACTTTCATTCATAATGAATCCTTTTTTTCCTATGCAATTCAAGCATATCTTGTATAAAAGAAAAAGACTTGTTAACCAAATGTTCAACAACATCAATGTTAGAAATCTACCATCTGCCTGTTGAGGGTTATTTCCAAAGATTTAAGAGTTTCCAAAGAAGCACTGCATATTGAGACAAGAATGGATAGTTTTTGAAATCACATCTGTTATGGCTGATTCTATATTTTCTCTTCAGTGATAAAGAATTTCATCTGGGTAATTCCCCCCCCCCACTCTTTTGCTTTGCTGCAAATCAACATATGGAATATTTCTGAAGAAAATGAAAAGTAAAGCCCACCTAAGATTTTATGTAATAATAAAGGCTTACTGCTAAAATTTACTAATCATGGATTATTAGCTTAAGTGGATTTTAGTGGATTATATCTAGAAGTGAAAAATGCCTTAAGTGGCATTTCTATCTAAATCCAAAAAAAGTGCTTAAGTATCCCATTTATTACCATTTTAATAAGTTCGAAAAAGTCGGATACTATTTTTCTTCTTTGTGTTTTTAATACAAACTTCTTATATCAGTATAATATTCTACTTAGATAAGCCAGTTTATAAGAATATCATTCCAGTGCATTTTTAAAAAATTTTTAAAAGATTTATTTATTTTACAGAGAAAGAATGCATGGCGGGGGAGGGACAGAGCGAGAGGGAGAGAGAAACTTTAGCAGATTCCATGCTCAGCAGGGAGCATGATGCTGGGCTGATCTCACAATGCTGAGATCATGACCTGAGCCGAAACTGGGAGTCAGATGCTTAACCAGCGGTGCCACACAGGTACCCCTCGTTCCAGTACATTTTATTCAGCATTACATAACTTTTTATATCAAATTATTCTTATCCAGTACTGAAGGGAAAAATAAAAGCAGTTTCTATCCTAAAAACAGGAATGTACTGTCTGGACTTTGGGTGATTATGTGTCAATATAGGTCCAGCTGTTTTAACAAATGTACCATGATGGTGGTGATGTTGATGATGGAAAGGGGAGGCATGTGGGTGGGGGGCTTAGTATAAGGGAAACCACTGTACCTTCTCCTCAATTTTGCTGTGACTCTAAAAAAACTAAAGTCTCTAATTACTCTAAACTTCTCTAAAAAATAAAGTTTTTTAAAAAGAGAAGGCACAAATAAGATAAAGAAGTTGTATATAAAATACTGAAAGAGAAATCTCAATTCATGTAAATAATTACACTATTTGTACTTATATGTGGAATTTTTTTTTCTCCTCACAGACTAATTCAAAAAGTAGGTTCAGTTTTACTCACCACTAAATAAGTGGTAAAAGAATTAGTTTCATAATTTTCCTTAACTATCATGTGTGTTTACTTTTGGCAGTGGAGAAAATACCTAACTTACGGGACACAAGAAAATTTTCAGTCATTGATTTGGCTTCTGAGAAATGTTTGGGGTATCAGAAGAACAAAGCAGAGCAAATTGTATTTGGCTGGTTCCAAGTTAAAGCTGCCAAGTAACCCATCTCACCATTTACACCCATTACTTCATTCCCTTTATATTATCATCCTACACTCACGGAGCGCTCTGCACTGTGACTGTCATTCTGGAGTTAATACTCGGGTAATGCACAAGGACACATCCTCTCAAAGATGCATGGCCATTCTCTCCCCAACCTGCACCTCTTGTTAAATTCACTGTGTTAGTTATCTGAGCCTTCAGTGAGAAATACATCCATTTTCTGCAAGTGCACACTTGAAACAAACCAATAATATATTTTCCAACGCTGTTCTTAGTGATTTTTACATTTCAAAACAAACTCACAGATATACTCCTCTATAGCATTTTATATTCTTGGTGTGAGAGGCACATAATCAGAGGGGTGACCTGCATATCCCACTGGCTTTATTTATGTAACTTATAACTCAAACACCACCATTTGCTGTGTACTTTTCTTTCCTTCAATTGAGTAATTCTTGATAACTCAGTCCATCAACTTTTCCAGAAAAAAAGGCAGAGTAGAAATATCCACTTTCATTGTCTATCTATGAACCTCTTGTGACATTGCCCGACAAAACAATTTTCTTTCAACTTTAATTTGTTCGATTATAGGTATTTAGTATATGTTCCTTCACTGACACTGTGTTTTCTATATATTCATCTATGTCTGTCATCTATTTCTGTCCTGAATTGCAAAATGCTTAAGGATAGACCCTGAGTCAACAAAGGCCTGGCATGGTGTGTGTCTGGGGGAGCACTCACAGCTTTTAGATAAAAATGAGTGGTTATCAGAGGAATAGATGACCAAGCTGTTAAGGGGAAAAGAACAATCATTTTTAGTATTCTTTTGTAATCTATAAAGGCCTTTTAAAAAATTATCTCACTCGTTTTCCACGTGTAAGAATGTTTAATCATATCTGAAGGCAAGGTTTTAAAAAATATCTTTTCTTAAAACTGAATCTTCAGAACCTGCTGTATACACTAGTCCATAATTCTTGTATTAATTATCACAATCCTAACAGGGAAAATACTTAACTCACAGAAATCATAGCCCTGGGAAGTGGTGACACAAAATAAAGCTGTATTTGAAATGATTGCACATATGCCAAAAATAAGTAATTTCCCCAGTATATCAGAGTGAGTTTTATAATACATACTGATTTTGAGGGTTCTTTCATGATATCGAGAAAAGCTGGTGTGGCATATCATTATGTTTAACATGCGCTTTCCTATAAACTTTAATTGTAAGCATTTCACGAACTTGTATATAAATTGGAGAAACAAATTTTAAGTTACATTTTTAAGTTAACTTACTCAGAACCAGTGTCCATCTCTAAAATTTTTAGGGGGTCTGCTTTAGAAATCAAGAAGATAGATACTGAGGAAACACATACTTTTCTTGAGAATCTAATTTTTCAATATATGTTGGACATTAAAGACTTCACGATGATATTTAAAGTGGTATTATTTGTAATCACCCCAAACTGGAAATAACCCAAATGTCCCTCAGTGGAGGGATGGATAACAAAGCCACAGTACATTTTAAAATGGAATACTTACTCTGGAGCAATAAAAAGGAACAAACTATGGATACACTTGATAACATGGATGAATCTCAAATGCATTACACTAAGTAGAAAGAAGCCAGACTCAAAGGACTATGTACCACATGACTCTATTTATATGACCTTCTGGAAAAGGCAACACTATATGGACATAAATCAGATTGGTAATTTCCAGGGGTTTGGGGTGAGGGGAGACATTGACATTTTCTGGAGTGATGGAACTGTCCTGTAACTTGATTGTGGTGGTGAGTACATGGCTATGTGTTAGAACTCACAAAGCTGGATTTTACTGTACATAAATTATGCTTTAACCAGGGAAAATTTCATTTTAAAAATTAAAAATTCATTTTAACTCATTTTAGATATTGTAGATAAGCATCTTTCACAAATATGCTGAATATTCTTAGTGGCCTTCAAATAACTTTGAGAAGTCAATGAAATCTTAACAGAAACTAAGAAATGCTTGAATGTTGTGGAATATGCAAAGATGCCCTTGCTTAATATGAAAATAAAATCTCATTCTAACCCTACACATTTCTATCAATGGATCGATATGTTCATGGAGAAATGGAGAATATATGATAGATTATGCCTCTGTGGGACCAAAAAGAGACAGTATAAGGAATATATTTTACATTGTATATTTAAGTAGCATCCAAAGGCTCACAGTTTTCTTTTCTTTCTTTTTTTTTTTTTTTTTTGAGAGAAAGAGAGAGAGAGAGAGAGAGAATGTGTGAATCAGGGGAGGGATAGAGGGAGAGGAAAAGAGTCTCAAGCAGGCTCCACACTCAGCACAGGGCCCGATGCGGGGGCACCGAAATCATGACCTGAGCTGAAATCAAGTTGGACACTCAACCAACTGAGCCACCCAGGGAACCCTAATGGCTCACATTTCTAAGGCTACCTATTTTTTTGTGATCATAAATGAGTTCTTTTTGTAAATTATAAGTAACAGGTTTGTCAGACCACTAGGACTAATGTTCTATCAGTTCTCATCATAGCTTTTAGAGAAAATCAAAGATTAGTGGAATTAACGGCACTCCCCCCGCCATCCAGGTTATAGCCATCCACCAAATGTTGTTTTCCCATAAAAGATGAGAAGGCACTGCAATTCTATGTGAATTTAGAAATTATAATACTATGATAAAAGGGAGAAAAATAATATTCATCTTTATTTTATACACTCTCCACACATTATTGCTTTCTTTGTTGAGACTGGAATAAAATGATATACTTGCAACCCTCAACTGTTTTCATCAATGTCTCAACAGAAGATTCACTAGAAAACCTATGTTAGGGTGGTCAAACTGCTTTGCAGGCGATTTGAACAAAACTTTATTTTCCCGAATAATCTTACTGATTTATAAATTAAGTCTGAGTTTCAAATACTAAGTTTTACCAGTAGGTAAAAATCAAATGCACAAGCATTCTACATGATACAAGAGAAGAATGCCACAGCGATCATAGTGAACAATTTGAAAAGAAGGACCCTTGGGACGCCTGGGTGGCTCAGTCGGTTGAGCGTCTGCCTTTGGCTCAGGTCATGATCCCGGGGTCCTGGGATCGAGCCCTGCCTCAGGCTCCCTGCTCTTTGGGGAGTCTGCTTCTTGCTCTCCCTCTGCCCTCCCCCTGCTTGTGCGTGCGTGCTCTTACTCTCTTTCTCTCTCAAATAAGTAAATAAAACCTTTTGTTTTTTTAAAATAAAATCTTAAAAAAAAAAGGAAAAGAAGGATCCTCTCCACCATGCCCTATATATCATGTCAATTGTTATTTATAGGAGACTGTTATCTTTGGTAATAATGCACTTTTCCATTTACCCAAGGTAAAACAAACAAACAAAAATAGTGCAATATTTTGGCAAGTCTTAAAAAGATTTTAAGGTACTACTAGAGGAAAGCTGTTTGGAAACTAATAAAAGAGCAACCATATTCATTTGCTAGGATTAAGAAAACAGAGTAGCTCTTAATTACAGCTTTATCTTCCACTAAAAAGTTTTCTACCATCTTTTCTTATATTTAAATCAGTAACACTAATTTCTTATCACTGAGCATAGAAAGGATTCTAAAAACTGAAGTACATATTGCCTACACTGATCCTCAGGTGAACAATAACAGAACATGTTTTCCTGCTCTTTTGACACTAGGCACACGTAATGAAGCCTGGTACATACCATATACAAAATGAAAAATTCCCATCAAGCTCATTCCCTTTTAAGTGTTTTTAAATTACAGTGTGGTATTTATGGTATTAATGTCTCCTGTGGCTTAGTCCTTTTTTCTCTTCTTTCTCTGTCATCCACTTTCTAGTTAAAAACAAAGCAAAACAAAACAAACTTTCCCCTCTACCAGGAACTCTCCAAATCGTTTCATTCACACACTGATCTAACTTTATAGTTTTACACTCAGATTTATAGAGAGACCATTCTGGTGACTGTTTAAAGACAACCACAGTCAAGGGCGCCTGGGTGGCTCAGTCGTTAAGCGTCTGCCTTCGGCTCAGGTCATGATTCCAGGGTCCTGGGATCGAGCCCTGCATCAG